>NW_027397068.1:59220015-59259117 GCF_003265705.2 Callorhinus ursinus | reverse complement strand
GCCCCCCCGGCCCGCCGGCCCCACGCCCGCCCGCCAGCCAGCCAGCCCCCGGCCCGCCGGCCCTCGCCCAACTCGCTCGCCGCGTCGTCTCCCGCCGGCAGGAAGCGAGGCCGCGCGACGTGTGTGTTGGGAGGAGTGGGGAAGGGTGCGTCTCTCCCAGCCAGAAGACGGAATTCTTGGGCCCAAGGCATGGTGTGCTCGGTGAAATTTGTTTAACAAATAAATAAAATGTTTAAGTAAAAGAAAAAGCAAAAAGCAGACATCTACCAGGAGTGGGGTTCGAACCCACGCGGACATTGTCCATTGGATCTTAAGTCCAACGCCTTAACCACTCGGCCATCCTGGTTCAGGCGAACGGTCTGCTTTTCACTCTTCCTACAAGCTGTATTCCATCGTCCTCGCACCCTCCCTCAAGAATTTCTGAGGATCCTTCGCTGCCGCTTTCCCGGTTTTCCCATTCCGAGCTGGAGCGACCTCCCCGCCAGAGCCTCCGTTTCCCGCCGCCGCCGCCGCCGCCGCAGCTCACTGTTGCCCCCGGCCCGCCGCGGCCGCGAAGGCAACTGCAGCCGAGTTCGGCGCGCTGGTGGCGGCGGCGCTCGGCTGCTCGCTCCGGGCGGGACTCCGGCGCAGCCCGTTGTGCTTTCGGTTTCGAGGGGCGCGGGCGCGGGAAACAAACACACTCGTAAACTTCGGGATTCCTAGCGGCACGTTTTGGAGGCGCGCCGGAATGGGGGTGCCGGGACGGAGCCCAGAGGGTGGGGTTTGGTTGGATTTATTCTAAATAGAATAAACTTCAAGGAACGAGTGGCGTGGGCAGCGGCACCGCTTTTCTTCCTCACAACTCACACAGGAAGGAAGTATGTAGAAATTCGTGTCTGTACTGCGCCACGCCACATGCAGGGAGCGTGGCACAAGTGGCCCTCCCTGCTGGCTGCGGGCACCACACCTGCTTGCTGCACGGCCTCAGGGGCAGTGAGGGCCTTGTTCCCACGACCCACTCGGGCACTTGGAAGTTTAGGTTCTCTCCATTGTTCTGCAATGCTCTCCCTCCGTTCTGTGCACAGGAGATTCCGTTTGTCCTGTCACCTCCTTTCCCAGGACTGCCACTGCGTTCCCCGCCACCCAGGACCTCGAACCTACCACAGAGCCAAGGCTCAGGTGTTCCGCAGTCGGGGAACCTGGGGCCTGAGCGCAATCTGGCGGTCACGCCCTGGTTCCTACAGCGTAGGCGGCTGCCTTTGACCAAGAACTTGTATCATCCGGGAGACTGCACAATTTCACCTTAGTCTGTGGGACCTCACCTACTGGCTCTTCCCCCGCTGGGTCACGTGGTAAGAAACCCACTGCCGGGCTCCCTCCTCGAACTTCTGTGACCCCGGGGGAATATTGCCCTGACCTGGGGAGGCTGTCACTCAGCCTCTGAGTTCCAGCTAAGAACATGGACGGCCCCTCTTCGGGGCAGCAGCCGGTGGAATTGCCCCTGCTCACTTGGCCACCTAACGCTGTGAGGTACCAGTGGCGTGCGTCTGCCTCCCAGCCTCAGCCGTATCCCCTCTACTGAGCGCGAGGCCTGGCCCACCCGAGCACGCCGACCAGAGCGTTAGACCTGGCCGGCTCTGCCGAGAAAAGAAGGGGCACTTAGATTTTGCGGGGGGTCTAGAGACATCCATGGGGTGATGACACAGGATCACGTCCTCCTACTGCCATCTCCATTTTACCGCAGCAAATCGTCAAGAAGCATCAGATTTCATAAAATTGGGCTTTCAGAGTACTTAAAATGGTAATAATAAAAGAACGTACTAAGTATCACTCTGTGGCGGTCGTTGCTCTAAGCTCTTTACGTATATTATCTAATCTGATTTTTTTTTAACAAGCCTGTATAGCAAGTGTTTATATCACCATGTTCAGGTTTAGAAGCCCAGTTACAAACTCACCCAAATATAAGAAGATGCCTCCTAGACATGCTGCCTGCACCTCAAGGCCATTACAGACCTTCCCCACCATCCAGCCATCAAATCCTCCATGATCTTCTGGAACATGGCAATATACTATCTGAATGATAGTTTTATGTAACCCCAGCCTTAGCCTCCAAAAAGCCTCTGGTATAAACCAGTTCTGAACAACACTACCACAGCATAGGGTACCCAAGTTCCTCTTCGGTGGCCTTGAGATGTATTAAATTTCTTCGGCCGCTGTTCAAGGATGGGAAGGAACACAGGTTAGTCTAGTCAGAGATGCAGGTAACTGAGCTATTGCAGAAGACAAAATTTCGGTCCGCTGCGTGGCTGACTATATTTTTCCAAAGAGGACCACAACAATATCTCCCACCCCACGTGTGACTTCATCTTCCTCCACTGTGATTTTGACACCCATACCGTCAAAACATAGAGTCTGTGTTCTTCCTCCCTGAAACTGGGAAGCCTTGGGTCTGTGGCAGAGGGGCGCTCTGTGACTTCTGAGGTCATTCCCCTTGTTCTCTTGGGATTCTTGCTCTGGGAACCCAGCCACCAAACCGTGACAAAGCCCAACTAGCCACATGTACTTTTGCCAGCCAACAGCCCCAACCAACAGTCAATATTAATTGCTGCAAATATAAGTGAATGAGCCTTCAGTTGAATCTAGCACATCGCCATCAAGTGACCTAGCTGTTGAATCTTTCCAGCTAAGTCCCCAGATCATGGAACAGGGACAAGCTACAGTATCCTTTTCCAATTTCTAACTCACAGACTCTATGGGCAGAATAAAAATATTATATATATGTTTTTTGTGCCACTAAGTTTTGTTTTGGTTTGGTTTTGTTTTGTTTTTAATGAAACAACAGTTAATGAAAACTCTGAGACAGATAAACTGGGATAGTGTACTGGAGTTCCTCAGTCAGGGAGCAGAATGTTATATAGAAACAGGCTCTCTGATATGAAAGCCAACAAGGGAAAGCAGCATCCTGAGATGAAGAGTCCAAGTGTGAGTCCATCACTGGAGTTCTTTCCCTCCTCCTTATTGGCAACCAGATCCTAGGCCATGCTGCCCTTTTCCAAATTGACATCCTTCCTGGGACTCTCTGGGTGGAGGATCACAAGTTGTATCCCGAGGTCCTAGCCACAGGGGGGTTAGGAAGCAAAGTCCTGGCTTTTCTACCTTAGGAAGCAGGCATTCCCCAAACATCAGAAGGGTGTTCAAAAGATGCTGGCAACTGCAAGGCATGACAAATGTCCACTTGAGTGTCGGAACAAAATGTATGCAGTGACATTTGTTATAACTGACAATATTAGGAAGCAAGTGACAATATTAAGACAAATTTCACAATACTGAAATGTCTTCACGTTCAGGAAATTGCATTTGACATACTTCTTATGGGCAAATGTTTTACTCTATTTAAAGTATTTTTCACTGTGTGTGTGTGTTTATTTAAGCCGTGATATTCTTTCTGCACTTTTTTGGTGATTTAAAAATGTGTTCACGAATGCTTTGACAGTCCTCCCTTTAAGAGATGGAGCTTCCCTTGCAATGTGGGCTGAATCCAACGACTCATTGCTAACGAATAGAATAAAACAGAAGAGGTGATACACAACCTCAGAGACTAGGTTATCAGTGCTGCTAATGTCTTGGTTTCTCTCCCTTGGATCTTTCCCTCTGGCAGAAACCAATGGTCATTTCATGAGCAGCCCTTTGAGAGGCCCATGTGGTGAAGAGCACCCAGCACGGAACTGAGGTCCTGGATGAGCAAACTTGGTAATGGATCCTCCTGCCCAGTCGAACCTTCTGATAACTGTAGCCCTGGCCAACATCTTGACTACAACCTTATAAGAGACCCTGAACCGGAATCACAGCCAAGCTCTGATTTCCTGACCCTCAGAAACTATGTAAGATAATATTTATTATTTTAAGCTGCTAAGTTTTATGCTATTTTTATGCAGCTATAGATGACTAGTACACATACCAACTAGTTTTTCTAGCTTGGATGATATATTCATGAGCATATATTTTGTTTTCACATATAGATTTTAAAAGAATAATCTTGCTGACCCCTTTGCAAACATCCAACGTTCCTTTTCCCATTTGCTCTCCAACTCTTGAATGGATTACCCATTTACTTTCAGTTTTTCCCCCAGAATCCTCTGATGTGTGGCTTCTACACTGACTTCTCTCTCTCTCTCTTTATTTTTTCAGAATGAAAATATCTTTCCTAAAACAGATTCACATTAAAAGTTAAAGTAGCATGAGTAACCCCTTTCCACAACCCCTGAAATCCCAGTCATACAAGTTGGGAACCGCTTGTCCCTTGAAGATACTAAGCCATTTTCTGTCTCTCCTCTGCCTTTCCCATGCTGCCTTTTATTTTTTCTCATTTTTTTAAATTTAAATTCAACTAGCCAACACATAGGACATCATTAGTTTCAGATGTAGTGTTCTGTAATTCATCAGTTGCGTATAACACCCAGGGCTCATCACATCACGTGCCCTCCCTAATGTCCATCACCCAGTTACCCCATCCCCTCACCCACTTCCCCTCCACGAACCCTCAGTTTGTTTCCTAAGATTAAGAGTCTCTCATGGTTGTCTCTCTGATTTCTTCCCATTCAGTTTCCCTCCCTTCCCCTATGATCCTCTGCGCTGTTTTCTTATGTTCCGCATATGAATGAATAATCTCATGAATCAATTTCTGACTGACTTATTTCACTCAGCATAATCCCCTCCAGTTCCATCCATGTCGATGTAAATGGTAAATATTCATCCTTTCTGATGGCTGAGTAATATTCCATTGTATGTATGAACCACAGCTTCTTTATCCGTTCATCTGTCGATGTCCCATGCTGCTTTTATCCGCCTAATTCTCCAAGACTCCACATAAATCCTCCCTTCCCACCGCACATCTAACTGTAAAGTGAAATGAGTAAGTATAAGTTAGACTTTCCTGAAAATATGAGTGTACAAAACTCGGGAAGTTCCAAATTACACTTTTAGAAGCATCATTCTCACTCTGCCAGATCTTGTTTATCATAATAAAAATTAAGCTATGTCATATCATTAAGAATATATTATTCTTGGTGACGGGATGTTCTGTTTAAGTGCTCATAGATTTAAATTTTTGTCTCAAATCTTGTGAGATATAGCACACATATATCCCGTATAGTAAGCAGAATATAAATCAGCCTTTTTGTCCATAATCAAGGGCCGTCATTTATGACAGCAACGATTCCTCTGAGCGATAGCTAAAACAAGAGGCAGCAGGAGATCGTAATGTAAGGGTACTGTTTAGACTGTGGAATCATAGACCTAGTTCAAATTCCAAATTTTTCCTAGCTGTGTGAGCAAAATACTTAACTTCCTCAAGTCTCACCTGTAAAATGAGAATAATAATGTCTACTTCAAGGAAATGTGAGAATTCAGTGAGTTAATGTATGCAAAATATCTAGCTGGGTGGTTGGCCGGAGGTAGGCTCCTGTTGAGGTGATAGTCAATATTTGTTACTTATTTTTTAAAGATTTTATTTATTATTTATTTCAGAGAAAGGGAGGTGGGTGGGGAGGGACAGAGGAGGAAGGAGAGAGAATCTCAAGCAGACTCCTTGCTGAACTCCGAGACTGATGCTAGTGATCCCACGACCCTGAGATCATGACATGAGCCGAAATCAAGAATCTGACATTCAACCCACTGGGCCACCCAGGTGCCCCAATGTTTGTTACTTTTTGAACAGCCATTCCTGTTTTGATTTCAGGCAAGGTAGATACCTCTCCCTGTCCCAGGGGACAAATTATTATTGGTCTAAGGCAGTGATTATCACGTCATCCATTATGCCAGTAATGAGTTTGGGCAGGAATAAGTGATCCAGTTCTGGCCAATGAGAGGTAAGGAAAGTTGGTTGGGGGTTCTGAAAAAGATGTTCTTTCTGGATAAAAAAACAAAGCCTGGGGAATGAAAAGTTTGTACTATTCCTTTTTTCTCCTTGCCTTCAGTGAGATGATGTGAAGGTGAAATTATTGGAGCTGTGTTAACCATCCCGTGACCATGAGGGGACAAGCCTAGGGATAATCAGCTAATGCCCAAAGGCATCAGAAGGGTACATTAGAGAGAGACCTTGCCCTTAAAGACCTTAGTGAGCCACAGCCAACCAGAAACCACACACCTCCAATCTGCTTCTTATGCAAGAAAAGGAACATGTCTTTAAATAGAAGCCAGTGGCTCTCAGAGTGTCCAGAACACCTCGGAATTTGTTGGAAATGCAAATTCTCGAGCCCCACCCCACCTTCTTGAATGCACACTTGAGTTGGGTGACCTGAGGCAGACCCAGGTTTGAGAGTCTCAGTTATCACAGTAGGGTTTCTGCCAAAGCATTCCTGACCCAAAGCATTCCCAAGGGCTCCTACTGTATGTGTGGCATGCGTGAAGGGCTCTACAGGATTCCTGCAAAGTCGCTTCCTCAATTGATTCCCTACCTTTGGCTTGATTTCTTAACACTTACCTCTTTCTCTTAGGTAAGCCTGTCTATCTCCTGAGGGTATACGTGTTGTCTTCTTGTATTTAAAGAGGCATATCAGTTATTGTGTGGAACCCTGAAACTGCCTCCTCCTAAGGTGTGCCTTGTCCTGAAAAGAATCTTTACTTTCACTTTACCAGAAATCTGTCACTTCCTAGCATCATTCTAACACCCTTTTATTTCAACATCACTTGAATGCTTCAAAGTCCAGGTTACTTTTAAACCCATTTTTTTCCTTTTCTTTATTTTTTACTTTTTTAATTTTACTTTCTATTGAAGTATAATTAACATGCAGTGATATTAGTTTCAGGTATACAGTATAATGATTCAACAATTCTGTATGTTACTCAGTGCTCAAGGTAAGTGTACTGTTGATCTCCTTCACCTATGCCACTCATCCCCCCAACCCCCTCCCCTCTGGCAACCACCACTTTGTTCTCCATACTTAGGAGTCTGTTTTTTTGTTTGTCCCTTTTTTAATTTCTTTGTTCATTTGTTTGTTTCTTAAATTCCACATATGAGTGAAATCATATGGTGTTTGTCTTTCTCTGTCCGACTTATTTCACTTAGCATTATACCCTCTAGATCCATCCATGTTGTTACAAGTGGCAAGATGTCATTCTCTTTAATGGCTGAGTGATATTCCGTTGTGTCTATATACCACATCTGTAGCCAGTCATCTATGGATTGCTCTTGTATCTTGGCCATTGTAAGTCATGCTGCAATAAACATAGGGCTGTGTATATAACTTCAAATTAGTGTTTTCCTATTCTTTGGGTGACTACCCAGTAGTGAAATTACTGGATCATAGGGCAGTTCTATTTTTAATTTTTTGAGGAAACTCCATCCTGTTTTCCACAGTGACTGCACCAGTTTGCATTCCCACTAACAGCACACACGGATTCCTTTTTCTCCACATCCTCAGTAAAATGTCATTTCTTATCTTTTAGATTTTAGTCATTCTGACAGGTGTGAAGTGATATCTCCTTGTGCTTTGGACTTGCGTTTCCCTGATTATGAGTGATGTTGCACAACTTTTCATTTGTCTGTTGGCCATCTGTAGGTCTTCTTTGGAAAAATGTCTGTTCAGGTCTTCTGCCCATTTCTCATCAGATTATTTGAGTTTTTTTGGTGTTGAGTTGTAGAAGTTCTTTATATATTTTGGATATAACCCCTTATTGACTATATCATTTACAAATATCTTCTCCCATTCAGTAGATTGCCTTGTCACTGTGCAAAAGCTTTTAATTTTGGTATAGTCACACAGTTTAATTTTGCTTCTGTTTCCCTTGCCTGAGAAGACATATCTAAAAAAATGTTTCTAGTGCTGATGTCAGAGAAATGATTGCCTGTGTTTTCTTCTAGGAGTTTTACAAATTCTCTAACCTGTTTTGAGTTTATTGTCATGTACGGTGTAAGAAAGTGGTCCAGTTTCATTCTTTTGCATGTTGCTGTCCAGTTTTCCCAGCACCATTTGTTGAAGAGACTGTCTTTTCCCCATTGCATACTCTTGCCTCCTTTGCCATAGATTAACTGACCATATAGGCAGGGGTTTATTTCTGGGCTCTCTATTCTGTGCCATGCATCTATGTGTCTATTTTTGTGCCATTACCGTACTGTTTTGATTACTACAACATTATTCTAACACCCTTTTGTTTCAACATCAGTTAAATGCTTCAACATCCAGGTTACTTGAAAACCCATTCTTTATCTCTATTATATTATGAAGAAATAGAGCATAGATTTTCATTATTTAAATTAGTGGTCATATTATCACTAAACACCATCAACACTAGGATATATTTTTTCATCTGAAGGTGAGAATGAAAAGCCATCTGTTTGCTTACATTGGGGATTACCAAATACTTGCCAGACACTTTTATTTTTTATTTTATTTTATTTTTTAAAGATTTTATTTATTTACTTGAGAGAGCACGAGTGGGGTGAAGGGGGAGAGAGAGAAGCAGACTCCCTGCTGAGCAGGGAGCCCCATGTGGGACTCGATCCTAGGACTCTGGGATCATGACCTGAGCCCAAGGCAGACGCTTAACTGACGGAGCCACCCAGGCGCCCCTCACGCCCCCCCCCTTTTTTTTTTTTTTTGCCAGACACTTTTAGATACCTGAGCATGCCATTCTTCTGGATTTCAAAGAACAGAGCTGGTGGCTGAGCATGTGTGAAGTTAACCAACGCTGACTCTCTCCCAAAATTGTTTGTGGTGAGGCTCTTTCAGACAGCTGTGGGTCACAGATACCATAAAGACATGTGAGGGGACATGGGACATGGGACAAAGCGCAGGGGAAGGGAGCTTGTAAAGCCTCTGCCTTCTATCCCCCAGCTCTCGGGGAGCCAAGTACTGAGAAGTCTCAGTGGGCATTTTGCCAGGGACACTTGGGCTCTTTACTCCCTGCTCCCCTCTTTCCCACCTCATCTTTTGTTTTCCAGTTTTATTAGAGACAAATTTTGTTTTATGGAGCGCTGTGGCAACGTCACTCCACTGTGAGAAGCGTTTTACATGCGTTATCTCATTTCATTCATTTTATCTAATTTCCCCCATTCCTGTTGCAGTTCTTCATTCTTCGAGTGTTCAGCCTCTTGTTTCCCTTACATCGCCTTTTTATTTCCATTA
Source organism: Callorhinus ursinus (assembly GCF_003265705.2). NCBI lineage: Eukaryota > Metazoa > Chordata > Mammalia > Carnivora > Otariidae > Callorhinus > Callorhinus ursinus. Next base: position 59,250,013 of record NW_027397068.1, on the reverse strand, counting down.
AAAATATTCTTGCTTTTTTATCCTTTTGAATTTTTGCTTATTCCCAGTATAGTTGAGGATTTTTTAAATCTGTATTCGTGTTTTTATTTTATTTTACGTGTGGTAGCTTTTAATTTTTATCTTATAATTAAATGGGATCATTGGATCTTGTGACAGCTTGTTTTCACTACATTTGTAGTTTAACCCTTATATTTTAATTTCTACATTTTAGTTTCTCTTAATTTTCTCCCTTCCTTGTGATATTTTACTTTAAACTTTTCATTTGTCCTTAGGGATATTTATTTTACTTTGCGTTTTTGGCTAGTAAGAAATATGGCCTCGGGAAGAGGCAGTGAGGAGAGAAAGACCACAACCTCAGTCTCCACGTGCTTCACACCAGGGAGAGGGACAATCTAACAAAAGGCAGGGTCTTTCTGCAGCCACTCAGAATGGGGGCTCAGACTAAACTGGTTGGATTTCATTTTAATTTTTAAAAAATATTTTATTTATTTATTTGAGAGAGAGCGCCCGTAGGCACAAAAGCAGGGGGAATGGGAGGGGAGAGGAGAGAGCCGGGGAGGGAAACAGGCAGACTCTCCACTGAGTTGGGAGCTGGACAGCGGGCTCCATCCCAGGATCCTGAGATTATGACCTGAGCCAAAGTCAGATGCTTAACTCACTGAGCCCCCCAAGCACCCCTAAACTGGTTAGATATTAAAGGGCAGGGTCAGCTTAGAAAATGTCAAACAAGGGGACATCCAGATTATATATATCAGATATATGTTGGGTGACCATATAATTTGTCATCCAAACACAAACTTGTGAAAATGAGAAAAGGAGCCATTCAACATGATGCAGGGATACCAGAAGCTGTCCTGGGTAGCTTACCTATGTAAAAGAAATATGTGTGAAAGTTTAAACCCAAATGAATTAGTATCAGATGTGGCACCTGGTATTCATTCATTTTTTTAAAGATTTATTTATTTATTTGAAAGCGAGAGAGAGCATGAGAGTGAGTCTGGGGGAGGGGCGGAGGGAGAGACTCTCAGGCAGGCCCCCCACTGAGCAGGGAGTCCCACTGGGGCTTGATCCCTGGGCCCATGAGATCGCAACCTGAGCCGAAACCAAGAGTCGGATGCTTAACCAACTGAGCCACCCAGGTGCCCACAGACATTTATTGAATGATCAACTACATTAACATGAAGGATTATATCAATTTAAATGTAAATGAAAATACAATTCCTGATCCATGAAACACTTTCATGCTGGGTCAATTAAGAAAGTCCAGACAGGAAATTGTAGCAGCCTTCACACCGCACCTCAAGTACCTGGTATGCGTTTCGGATTATGCTAGCCACAAAACAGTCCACAAATATTAATCTCTCTCTCTCTTTTTATTTTTTAATTATTTTTTAAAAGATTTTATTTATTTATTTGACAGAGAGAGAGACACAGCGAGAGAGGGAACACAAGCAGGGGGAGTGGGAGAGGGAGAAGCAGGCTTCCCGCGGAGCAGGGAGCCCGATGCGAGACTCGATCCCAGGACCTGGAATCATGACCTGAGCCGAAGGCAGACGCTTAACAACTGAGCCACCCAGGCGCCCCCTCTCTTTTTTTTAATATCAGCAACAATTTAAATTTCATTTCATTAGGCTGTGGACAGTGAAGGTGATTCTGATGTTTTGCCTCTAGATCTGGGAAGGTAATGATTCCATTAAGTGAAGGAGGTCCATAGAGGAAGGACAAAATGCTGAGTCTCAGGAACCCGTGGGGCATTCGAGAAGGGAGGGCAAACAGACAATAGGGTATTAAAATCTGGAGCTCAGGGGACAGATCCAGGCAAAAGATACAGATTATTGAGTGAATGGCTTAGACAAATGCCACAGCGTCACCCAGGGCAGGCGGGGATTGCAGGCAGAGGGGCGGCCCCACCCTGATGCCTGTGTCCTCTTGCATCAACCCATGCTATACTTTGCTATACTATACTACTATACTATATATCCAGCTGGATGGATACATTTTGAGCTGAGCCCTACTGCTCAAAACAATGCTTTTCAAAGGTGAGAATAAGAGCAGTGTTGCAAGCAGATGGAAAAGAGTCTAGCTTGGGTGTCAGGGAGCTTGCCTACTTACGCTGACAGCGCTGGGGGCCCTCGGTGAAGCTGAGACCGTTAGGCACACCGAAGGGAGCTGCTGGAGCCATCGGTGGTCAGTCTTCTCTCCACAGAGGCTTAGAAATTACCACCACGAGAGAGCAAAGCCTGGGGACGGATGAGACTGGCCACAAAGAGTGTACAGAGAAGAGAGAGTCAAGGGCAGAAGTCTGGGCCATTTCTCATGTCAGCGTGTGGGCTAACCCATTTGACCCAATATCCTGAAACAGATATGAGGCAACTGTGTTTTGTGCTGCTGAGCACTGGGGAGCACCAATTGCCCTCCTCCCCCTTTTTCTTAGTGGCCTTAAGCACATGCCATGGTTTATTAAGGCTGGGTGGTGTGCAGGTGCTGCCGTGGAGAAGGCAAATCCTGTCAACCAGCCCACACAGGGGGTGTGGCCTTTGGCCAATTATTGCCTCTTTCTCCTGTCGAGTAAGTCAAAGGAGTTGGTAATAGAAATCTAAATGCATGAATTTTTCCTTTTGTTTTTGCAATATGGTTTAAGGAGGTAATTGAGTTGTTCAGTTGCTGTGTGAGGTACCTTTAATTACATGATTTTCCATTTGAGGGAGAAAGTGCAAGTCCAACTTTGTTTTTAAGACTGTGAAAATTTCGAAAATGGAAATATGTATTTTAAATTTTTTTCTGAGTAAAAAAGCAGACCAAGCAAAGAAATAATAAACTAAATGGCTTTAATAGTATCCTTCTCGCTCGGTTTTATTTTTTGTTAAAGAACAATGCAATAGTAGGATGAAGAGAGGGTTGGCAATTATATTCCATCAAACTGTAAGAACAGGAAGACATTTTTCATTTTTTAAAAAAAAGTAACAGGAAGAGAAATTAATATGCAAATGAATATAAAGGCGTTGGGTTATCATAAATCTACAAAGACCTTTAGGTGTTAGGAGAAATTTCCAAATTTTTCATTCCACTTACCACATTGAATTTAAGCCCAAACAAATTTTTTAGAGAATACAATACACAGTTTTACCAAGCTGTGCTCACAAGGCCTACGGAGAAAAAAAGGAAAGCTTACCAACCTCTAGTGCTTGGCGCACAATTTCTCTTTGTTAGTACATTGATGAAAATTAATTGGGTTAGGTCACAGGAAAATCTACTTTGTGTATTTTCAGCTTCCCTTTCTAATTTCTGGTCCACTTTTGACACACTCCCCAATTCCACTCTGCACTTCTGGATGCCTGGGGTTCTCTTGCTTTCTGACCCACCTTTTATCTTAGGAAGAAGTCATCCTTTCTCCCTTTCTTTTTATTTTAAATCTAAAGTTCATTCCTGCTACTCGATTATTCCTTCCAAAAATATTTCCTATAAGCCTCTTGTCTCTTATCGAGAAGGAAAGGGTTGCTCATCACCATGTGCACATCCTCCAGTGTGTTCTTCTGCAGGTCCATTTTCCACGTAGCACTGAGACTCTTAGCGGCATGAAGAGCGCAACTTTTCCTAATGAAGCTTTTTGGAAATAAGAACTTGTGGCAGAGTTACTTCAAATATTGATAATGGCCAATGCGGGGTGCCAAACACAAGAAGCTCCCCTAGGGATGAGTTACAACGTTAAAAGAGCAGGCACTTTCTTCCCTTTCCCAGACAGTTTTACTTTCTCCTGGGGAAGTGCATGTTTTAACATCTTGCCACTTAGGAACATTTCTTGTTTGACAGGTTTCTTGGATTACAAAATAGGGATGGAGATTATGAAGAGAAACCGTGTTACCTCATCTCTGCCCTTTTAAGGGTGCATTAGACCAGGGTAAACCACAGGGCAGGACAAAAGAATGAACTAGTCAAGCATTCCTCACTGCAAGTGAAATTCCTATCTGTGTCACATGGAGGCTAAATCATTTCTTTTTATCGAGGGGTGACATTCCTTGTATATCCTCTCTACCCTTGGAGATTCCTGTCGTGATGTGGTCCTAAGCTGTGGTTTGAAAGAGCTGAAACACCAGCTGCTGTTAGCTGGAAGGCACCTCAGGCCCCGCAACAGTAGATCTGCCAGGCCCACTGCAGCCTTGCAGCCCAGCTGAGCGCCAGATAAAAGGAAGGGCAGTTTAGGGTCATTGCAGTGTCTCCTTGGTCTTCGGCTCCTGCAGGGAAAGGAGGGGTCTTGCAGTTATTTTTCTCAGAGTACACGTGCAGCTGAACATTTTTGTACTGAATAAGCATTATATAGATCTCTAAGGAGTCTGTATGTATAGGTGTCCTGAAAGACTTAGGAGAATGGGCTGAGGCATGGCAGGGCATCCTCATCTATTCAGAGACCTCAGTGACTGAGGACAGTTCAGGACTGACGTCCAAAGCCATCAGCCTAAAACAGCCTTTTCTGCCCAGGAGCAAAGAACAAGGTATTTTGCGTGAATTACCCAGCCACAGGAGAGAGGAATGTGTATAGTGGAAACTCAAGCCAATACATTGTGTCCCCCAATTTAAAAAATAATCTTTGTTTTATATGGCTGAAAGAATAAAAAGAAAGTAAGTCCTTCCAGATTAGAACATCGTTTTACAAGCTTCTTTGCATCCAACCAGAGTCTGTACCTTTAATAAGGCCCTGCCTGGAAACATTCCTTCCCGGCCATGGCTTGCCCCCCAGTTCTGCAGGCTTCCCTCGTGACTCAGACCTTCATTCTCTCTCTGCACAGCCCTTTCAGATTGACCATTCTCTTGGATGAGTGCCTTCCTCCCATGCAGTTTTTTCCAAATCCACCTCCTGCCCCTCACCAAGTCCTACCCCTACTCCCAGGACACTGCCTCCCACCCCCGTGGGCCCAGCACCCCACACAGACCCTCCACTGGGCAGGGACTAGATATTGGGCTTTATGCTATAAAATAAACACATTTTTTACTTAATTTTTTAAAAAGATTTATTTATTTATTTTAGAGAGAGAGAGCGTGCGAGTGTGAGCAGGGGGAGGGGTAGAAGGAGAGGGAGAGAGAAAATCCTCAGGCAGACTCCCTGCTGAGTGTGGAGCCTGACTCAGGGCTCCATCCCAGGACCCTGAGATCATGACCTGAGCAGAAACCAAGAGTCCGCTGCTCAACGGACTGAGCCACTCAGGCGCCCCAACACATTTTTTAAAGGTATACACAAAGTCGTTCATAACAGAAAGGAAATTCTGAATATTTCTATTTCTGCATTCAGACCACAAACATTTGAGTACTATGAAGCCAGAGATACTATGCAAAATGCTAAGATCAAAAACCACATAAGGACGCCTGGGTGGCTCAGTTGGTTGGGCGACTGCCTTTGGCTCTGGTCGTGGTCCTGGAGTCTGGGGATCCAGTCCCTCATCGGGGTCCCTGCTCAGCAGGAAATCTGCTTCTCCCTCTGACCCTCCCCCCTCATGTGCCCGCTCTCTCTCTCTCTCTAATAAATAAAATCTTTAAAAAAAAAAAACACATAAGATGATATTGTCTGCCCTTAAAAATCAAAAAGCAGCCCCGCATAGGAAGCACAGGTTGCTTGGCGACGAGAAGGGCCGCGTTGGCGGAAAGAACTCACCTCACTGGCTGCCGCGGAGGCTGCAGAAGCAGGCGCGGTCTGCATCCCTTTTTTTTTTTTTTTAAAGATTTTATTTATTTATCAGAGAGAGAGAGAGAGAGAGAGACAGAGGCAGGCAGAGGGAGAAGCAGGCTCCTTGCTCAGCAAGGAGCCCGATGTGGTACTCGATCCCGGGACCCTGGGATCACGACCTGAGCCAAAGGCAGACGCTTAACCGACTGAGCCACCCAGGCATCCCAGCGGCCTGCATCCTTATCCCAACAGTAAGGGCCCACCATCAGAGCTCCAAGCAGACCGAGGACATGAACCGATGAACAACGAAACCCAAGGGGGTCGACATACACACTGGAGTCTTATTCAGCCATAAAAAGGAGAGAAATTCTGAGACAGGCTACAACATGGATGAACCTTGAGGACGTTAGGCTAAGTGAAATCATCCAGTCACAGAAAGACAAATACTGTATGATTCCACTTACATGAGGTGCATGGAGTAGTCAAAACTCAGGGACAGAAAGTAAACCCGTCATTGCCAGGGGCTGAGGGGAGGGGGGGATGGGGAGGTGTTGTTTAACGGGTACAGAATTTCGGTTTTGCAAGATGAGAAGGTTCTGGAGATTAAGGGCACAACAACATAAGTGTACTTTGCACCACTGAACCGTATACTTTAAAATGGCTAAAATGGTAAATTTTAGGTTATATATACACTTTACCACAATTAAAAAAATTCCAACATAGTAGAGTAATAACCAAAAAAAAAGAAAACAAAGAAAAAGTACTATGGCTGTAATATGGAGATTGAATTAAAAAGGCAAGACGAGAAGCCAGAGACCAGTTAGAAGCTGCTGAAGTGACCGAGGCAGGAGGAGACAACTGTCTGACCTGGGCAAAGGGCTGTGTGTGAAGAGAAGTGCGTGAATTTCCGGGGAGGCAAAGTGGGAGAGAGGGGCCTGCAGCAGGGGCACTGGTCTGCTCAGTGGCGTAGAAAGTGATTGATGAAGCCTGCAGGATATGAAGAACAGGAGGAGCTGGGGAGTGGGGGAGATGGCAGGGTCCGGACGCAGCATCAGCATTAGAAACTCCGGTGGGAGGCCTGGGGGGCTTAGTCGTTGGGTCACTGTCTTCGGCTCAGGTCATGATCCCGGGGTCCTGGGATCGAGCCCCACATCGCATCGGGCCCCCTGCTCCGTGGGAAGCCTGTTTCTCCCTCTCCCACTCCCCCTGCTTGTGTTCCCTCTCTCCCTGTGTCTCTCTCTGTCAAATAAATAAATAAAATCTTAAAAAAAAAAAAAGCAGCAGCAGCTCCGGTGGGATGTCTAATTGTAAATGTTTGCTAGGTGGTTGGACGTACAGACTCAGGTCTCAGCTGGAAAGTCAGGGCTGGAGGTACAGATCTGGAAACGACTAGTGCTTAGAAAGGTGGTATTTGAAACCCTCAGAGTGAAAGAAATAGCTCAGGGAAGTTGGCCATGGATGCAGGCTCCGCAGTGAAGGCTGGGAAGGAGTCACCTGTAAAGGAGACTAAGAACGGGGAGCCAAAGGTAGGAGAAAGAAATGCAGAGCCAGAAGGCCAAGGGAAGAGCTGGTTTTACTAATGTTATAGAGATCAGTCAAGGAAAATGCGTATTCTCGTCATGCAGTTTATGCTTCTAGATTGATGTTGACGTGAACATGCAGAGAGCAGCTTAGTAATATGAGCGTAAGAAATAGACACTCACAAATACATAATTTTGCCAAGTATTAGAGGACTGCATTCTCAGTTCCCCCCTCCTTGAAAAAATGACATGGTAATATTACTTCACAGGATTATCATGAAAAAAAATTGAGATCAAAGCACCCTGTAAACTGAAAGGTGTTCTACCAATGGGTATTATTACGTCTATCTGTTGTGGGATGGGATGACTTTTGAGCGAAGTGGGGTCAGATTCAGGGTAGCGCCAGCAGTGTACGTAAGAGGAAGGTCAGGGGGACAAAAACCAGCCAGGAAGACTTGCAGACGGATAGCAGTCAGGTTGCAGAGTCAGGGCAAGCCGCTGAACAGAAACTAGACCATCAGGAATACGTGACTAGTGAAGAGTTAGGCAAGGTGTCAAATCCACAGTAAACAAAACAAGGAAACAGGGGGATGAGTGTAGAGCAGCTCTGAGGCACCACCTGTCTCCAAGAACACTTAGAAAACAAGTACTACTCAGCCTCAGCCAGTGAGTTGTGATAGATGTGGGTATTTCCTCATTCCCTTCTTCTTTCCCTACCTTGTTCCATAATAGATTTATGGTGGCTCAGAGCAATCCCCAAGTGTGAACACAGGATGTGCAGGAGGTATCAGGGAAAGGGGGCACATAACTGGAGAGCACACTGATGGGGCAGGGCAAAGATCCTGACACAGAAATTTAGAAACACATGCATTACATGTATGCTCCTGTTAAATGGCTCTGAGGGCTTTTCTGTTTGGGATAGCAAACCTAAGCACGTGCACATAGCTGGGCCCACCTGAAAACAGAGAGATAAGGAGATAGATAGATATAGATATATACATATATATAAAATTTTCATGCTCTGTTATTTGTATCCACTACAGAATATTATGGGATACCTGGATACAGAGAGAAGGGTATGTCCAGAGAATTGCCTATAATACCTTGCAAATGCAGAGATACAGATCAGGAAAAAATGGGAGAGGTTCAAGAGTAGCTTAAAGATGCTTACAATTAAAAAGGGGTATAAAAATACTTTCAAACTAAATATCAAGAATTAGAGGGGCACCTGGGTGGCTCAGTCGGTTAAGTGTCTGACTTTTGATCTCGGCTCAGGTCTCGATCTCATGGTCGAGTTCAAGCCCTGCATCCACACCCAGCATGGAGCCTACTTAAAAAAAAAAAAAAAAAGAATTAGAAAATGATAGCGTTGGGGAGTTCTCACTCCTCAGTTTTTAGGATATCACTGGTTTAAAAGCATCCTATGTAGTCTCACCTAGACCTTCAGGTCAGAAAGCCTTCTTTCTTACCAATATATACATAATCTTCACAACAGAAGTTTCCAGTGTATAAGGCCATCTCATCTTTCCTTTATAGCACATGGTAATAAAGATGCCCAATATTTATATGGTGGTGAGGTTGCATTCTAGATCCTATTCATTTTCTGCTTCTAATAGCCCCATTTTATTAACTGCAAGGATTTTCAATTCTTGCTATCAAAAGCAAGTCATCTCAACTGTTACTTTGATGGCAATGGATGTTTCAAGCTATTGTCCAGATTACAAATGAGTGAACTGCATGCTGCATTAGAAATACCGTGCATATTTCGAAGAGAGGAGTGGAAACTTGTCTGATGATGGAAGATAGAATGGTGGGATTTATACATAACATCCAAGATGACAGTTACCCTATTTTATTGTTTTTAAGCTGTACACAATCTTCCACAGGTTCCTGTCAAGATAGGAATTTTACATTGTAGAGCCTGAAAAATACGTGCATATGACATTCAACTATAAAGCATTGGGACTATTTTTAAATCAATAGGAAGCACAAGAAGAACGCTGTTTTCTTTCAAAGTCATTATCTTGAAAGGCCATAAACTCACTCCCATGATGTCACAGTTCAAACCCTTTTGAATCATTGATCTGCTTTTAAAAAATTTGAACTCATGTTGTCCTGGATACTGACGCGTTGTTGGTGAGCATCTCTCTTATTTCTGATCTTTCTGGAGTCACCGCCTATAATCTGTGGCTGTGACTGTAAGGTTTGGTGTTTGGCTAGTTAGAAGGAGTCACTGCATATATGAAAATAGCTTTAGGAATAGATTTCCACCTTCTGCCCCTGAAGGATCTATTGTTCTTTGTGATTGGGTCTTTCATTTTGTACATTAAATGTTAGTGTATGAAATTAGTAGCTTTGCCACAAAGTTTTCCTCTTCTTGCCCAAGGTCAACTTTCAGAGTTTGCCAAGAGAGCATCGTGGGGTTGGGTAAAACCAACCTCTGTCACACCTCTTGGGGGCACCGGAGTAGCCTTTCCAGAGGAAAACGCCAGCATCTCACACATTGTTTGGCCCGGCACTCAGAGCCAGGAAGGGCTTCAGGGAAACAGGGCAGGATGTGGGAAAAGCCAACTGTTCTCTTTAGTCTGTTGTGACCTGGACTCCACAACTGAACACTTTCTGGGATTTTCTGACTCAAAGCTTGGGAAGATCAGGGGAATATACTTGCCAAATTGAACAGAACACCTGCTTCCTGCTTAACTGTTCATTCTGAGCGGAAAATCTAATACTCTTCCAGAACATGTTTGGATATAATTAGGAATAGAAATGCCACTGTAAAAATGGGTTTTTTTGGTGTGTGTGTGGTAGGAAAAAAAAAGCCCTAATATTCAAAGAAGATAGGTCTTGGTTTCTTTATTCCATTTTATTAAAGACTATCAACAGAAAAATAAACATTTCTTTTTCCTCGGAAGTTAGTAACTATTAATTTACTAAATTAGTAACAGCTTTCTCAGTCTACCAGAAAGCTATATAATAACAATAATGAACATAGATAGCTTTTACTTCTTACAACAGCTCAATGAAGTAGGCCTTATTATGTCCATTTTACAGATAAGGAAACTGAGGCACAAACAGGTTAAGTAATGTGCCCAAATCATATGTTTAGTATGGGGCAGAGTTAGGATTTAAACCAAGAGAGTGAGGTCATGAATCAGTGCTCTTAACTACTATGTGAACACTCAGAAAGTTACTAAAAAGCAGGAAGAAAAATTCTTACCTTGTCATAGGCAACAGTTCACTAATCACTTAGTAAATGAAAGTGCAGTTTTTACTTAATTCTCTAATGTGAAATGTGGGGAATTAAAGAAATACACAGAGCCTGCAAACTCATTTACTTTTATGGCTGGTTCTAGGCAAAGAAAATGATTTATGGGTTTAAAAGAAGTCGAATTCATGAACCATTCTCTCTCAGGGAAACTAGCTGGTGGTCTATATTCACAGTTTCACTTCTCTACAATGGAAGACATAGCAATGGAGCTATGTGAAGACATTTTTTGTTTGTTTTTGTTTTGTTTTGTTTTTAGGGAAAGGTAATTCGGTTAAAAGTGAAACATTATCGGTGGGGTTAACTGAGAAAGAAATCGGGAGAAATCTGAGAGGAGCCCAGTGGAACTTGGTTTCCAGAATTCTCATATTTAACCATGAAATTAAAATTAGGTACAGGGCTGGATTTTTTCATGGGCATAAGGAGGTTCGTTGGTGAATTCCAAAGAGTTCACATGCTCTTCATTCTACTCCTTTTTAAAATCTGTCTGAAAGACCTGAGAATTTTGACTGCTGAGTAAACGTGTTCATTTAGTAATAACGAGTAAAAAAAGAGTTGACTCAGAAGAAAGACAGGAAGTATGGTAAACGTGGATGAGGGCATTACAAAGTTTGCAAACAAAACCAAATCTCTAAAACATGATTTGCTAAACTATTATAAGTAACTCAGGAGAGAAAGCAGGACACCCACAAGGGAATTCTTTTTCATCCTTTCTCCTTCTAGTCAAGAGTTCCATCCCGATGTTGCAGCCTCATGCAGCTAGTAGAAGAATTTTTAAGAATAATAATTGAAAAAGCAAACTAAGATTTAAATGGCCAAGATAAAAATACACAAAGGGGATGTTATAGTGTAATGTTTATTAAGCTAAATTTTATTTTAAATTACTCCATTTCAGTACATGAAAAGAATGGTCCACAGTAAAACAAAAGTAGTATTTCCAAGAATGTTATTTTATTATCTCCAGTTCTGTATGGATTTTCGCCTTTGACATCTGTCTCTACCACCACAACCGACACAGAGTGGTTCAAAACAGAATTGTGACTATGGACATGGGAGTGAGATAAACTCAAAACAAGCAAACCAACACCAGTGACCAGTAAGAGTGTTGCTCTTGATATTTATAGACCATATTTACAAAAGTCAAGTTAAACCAATTGGTCATCATGTACATGTCTTAATATTAGTATTTATATTTACGTATTTATGTGCATTTATATTACCAAGTAAAAAGATAAATTTTAAATTATTTATGAAAAATATATAAAATATGACTGATAACATACTTCAATTTGAGTACGTGTTCAAAACTCAGTGCTTAAAAATATTTGGAAAAAATCCAACAGATATTCTGATGGCAGGTACTAAAAGCGAAAGAGATGAGGAAATAATGAGTGTTAAGCGTGATTTTAATAAGTAGGGGAAGTGGGCAGAAAGAAGGTGTACTTCTAGGCAGGGATCACACCGGATAAGGCAGATAAGACTCAGAGATGAAAGATGTACAGTTTTTCTCAAGATCCATGTCATGTGAAATTGAGCAGAACCAAGGGGCTTTCAGGATAAGGTAAAGGAATTTAAGTTTTGATAATGAGTTCATACTATCAGCCAGTGCAGAACCGACTTCCGCCTAAAGATTCGTTAGGAAGCATGCCCTGGACATTTACCGCACAGTCAGCTACAACGTCAGTTCTTTGTTGGGCTTCGGTTAAGAGGGAAAGGGTGCCACGTGCCATATAATGCCCTCCCACAACCGCCCTGGCTATCTGTCCTTACCGGAGAAGCACGGGTTGGCATGAGACCCCCTTCCCAAACACAAGCGGGGTGGGAATTCTCGCACCTGAAAATTCTTCTTTCTCTAAGAAGCCCCTAGGACTTGGGGAAACTCACCCCTGTGCCGCGGCCCCCCAGATCTTCCCCGGGGTGTTTCGCGGCCGGGGACGACCTGCTAGTTGAGGCAGGGGCAGCAGCAGCCGCAGAGGGTCCGGCAGGGTTTCTTCTTGTACTGCACCGCCTTGCGCACCTGCGCCTTGGCCTGGCCGGTGTAGTCGAGGGTCCTCTTCACATTGAGCTCGATGACGTTCAGCGGGTCGGCCTGCTCCTCCAGCAGCACCGCCATCTGCAGGAAGAGCTCGTGCACGTCGCGGATGCGGCTCTCCAGCCGCAGCAGCTCGCGGTGGCGGCTCTCGATCTCGTTGAGGGCCGCCCGCGCGCCCTTCACGTCGGCTAGCAAGTTCTCAGAGAACACGTCCCACTTGCCCTGCTCGAACATGTCCTCGATCTGCTCGCCCGACACGTCCTTGCCCATGATCTCCAGCTGGCGCTGGATGCGGATCTTGCAGTTGTGGCGCTGCTTCATCTCGGCCTGGTTGTACTGGTGCATGGCGCTCTGGAAGGTGCGGGTCAGCGCGCTGTACTGCGCCTGCCAGATGCGCGCCACCGCCGAGTTGGGGCCGTGCCGGGCCTCCGCCTCCTCGCTCAGCGCCTTCATGGCGCGCAGCTTGCGGTGGATGTTCTCTCCCCGGGCCTTGATGTCCTTGGCAATCGAGTTGGTGTCGCGCTTGATGCTGCTGAGGCGCCGCATGGACGTGAGGAAGCGGGCGTTCTGCTTTCCCAGCCGCTTCACGTCGGTCATCAGCTGCTGGTTTTCATTCTGAAGGTCCTGGATGTCTCGGTACAAGGACTCCAGGATGTGGTCCGTCTCGAACACTATGTCCTCGTGGGGCGAGTCCAAGTCATCGGCCCCGTCTGGGAACTGCTGGTCATAGTTCTTGGTTAACTCCACAAGTTCGGCTAGCCGGTCCTTCATCTTGCCTGCAAGTACAGACTGGGGTTAAACTCCTGCAGCGAGTCAAATACTTGCATTGAGAACACTGACGCCCAAAATCAAGAAACTTCTGCACAGCGCTCCCAATTCTTTATTCCCGGGTGTAGGCAACAAATACACTAAAGGAGCCAAATATTCTAGGACATTTGGCTCACAAGGAAAGGACTAACGTGACCGAGAGCCGTGAACACAGCCCTACTTCATAGCCCATAAGGCCTCTGCAGCTCGGAACTCAATCAGCAATTTAAAATTTCAGTTTGCCTCAAAAAGTTAAAAATAGAACTACCCTATGTCCCAGCAATTGCACTCCTGGGTATTTACCCCAAAGACACAAATGTAGTGAAAAGAAGGGCCATATGCGCCCCAGTGTTCATAGCAGCAATGTCCGCAACAGCCAAACTGTGGAAAGAGCCGAGATGCCCTTCAACAGATGAATGGATAAAGAAGATGGGGTCCTTATATACAATGGAATATATTACTCAGCCATCAGAAAGGATGAATACCCAACTTTTACATCAACATGGATGGGACTGGAGGAGATTATGCTAAGTGAAGTAAGTCAAGCAGAGAAAGTCAATTATCATATGGTTTCACTTATTGGAACATAAGGAATAGTATGGAGGACATTAGGAGAAGGAAGGGAAAAATGAGGGGGGGGAATCAGAGGGAGAGATGAACCCTGAGAGACTGTGGACTCTGAGAGACAAACTGAGGGTTTTAGAGGGAAGGGGGTTGGGGGGGATGGGTTAGCCCGGTGATGGGTACTAAGGAGGGCACGCACTACATAGAGCACTGGGTGTTATACGAAGACAATGAATCGTGGATCACTACATCAAAAACTAAAGATGTAATGTATGGTGATTAACGTAACATAATAAAATAAAATTTAAAAAAATAAAATAAAATTTCATATTGCATTAGGAACCAATCACTTTTTCTTGCTTTATGTTTTCCAATAGTTGCAAATCAAAACAGGCACAGAAAAAGGAAAAAGAAAAAAATATTTGGAAGGATAGAGATTTTTAAATAAGGACAATCAATGTACTTCCAGGGCTGTAGGGCCAGCTCTAAGTGCTGTTTTTTGTCTATTTCAGCAACTGCTGAGCATGCCTGGTCCTAAGCAACCTATCAGTTCTCAAAACAGTTACCATATAAATCATGGTTTAAAACGTGTTCTCTTAAAAATGTTTTAAAAGTAAAACATGCTTGAAGTAAAACAACAAAATAAAGACAAAAATCTAATGAGGAAGTATATAATTTGGACATTGAAATTTCCTTGCTCTTCTGTTCATTATCACTGATACAGACTTCAGTTTGAGTGCCTGTTTGGGGGGAGTGACATCTGAAAATATATTTTGTTGGAAGATATTAAAAGTGAAAGGGATAAGAAAGTGTTTAATGTGATTTTAAAATAAGTAGGAGAGGTGGGCAGAAAGAAGACACCCTTCTAGGCGGCAATCACATAGCATAACCAGATGAAATGTCAGAAACAAAAGATGTTCAGTTTTTCCCAAGGTCCCTAGTGGTAAGCATCTTTAACAAAACTATTTGAAAAATTTTTTATGTGGAAAATTTCAACCATACATAGCCCTAGTAGCAGTAATAAAGCACACTCTCATTTACCCCATTTAACCATCACATATTAGCAATATTTGTACTTTTGTTGTTGTTGTTATTGTTGTTATGCACATGCTGGTATTTTATTCACATCTGAATGCTAAACACAGTACCTAAATATAAAATATTCATTTAAATGTATATGAAAGCTCTCAGATGCTGCCTTACCCCAGGTTCCCAAGAAAGCAGTCTGAAGCAAATTTTATGTGCCAACATATTGCTCGTGATACAATCCCAGGGCCCCCAGGGTGAGGGGGAGAAGGGAAGTGAGGTGGGAAAGAACAGAGACGAATACCAAGCTGGCTACAGCTTCACAAAACAACACAGCCAGTTGCTTAGTCAACTAGAAGTCTCCAGAAACACTACATGGAGTCGTGGCACTTGGAACAGTCCATGAAAAGGAGAAAGAGGGAGTCATTTATTTATTGGTTCCTTCCTGTCTCCTGTCTCTTCTTGGTCAATATTCAGCCAGTGGACATTAAAATTCCTCTACTCTTCCAGGTTGTGTTATCCACATCCTCAGGGCAGCCACTGGGGAAACCAAGTCCTATGCCCATGACTGGGTGCTGCTGTGAAACCAGGCATGACAGCACCTAAGCCTCTGTGGATGCATCGGGTCACCCCCACACAGTGGAGCTGATGTGGCTACCATCACAGCACACATTACAGAGGCCTTGCCAAGGTCTGGTCCTTGGGGGAGGGTGAGACAGATGGCAGTGTTAGGGGATGAGGTGACAGAGCAAACAGCTGGGTTCTTGGTTCTTCACTGATCGGACAGCAAAGAACTAGAGGGTAGTTGAGACTGAGCAAATCAGGGAGGAGTATAAACTGGATCTGGAACAGACATACATACAGATGAACATGGATGCTACTTTTATATGGGAATTGTGCATCTGTGTACACCTCCAAGTGTTACCTGCAATATATGCAATATCTGCATGAGATCTGCAATCTCATGACTTTTTGAAACAAGTTGGCAGCTCAAGCAGAATTTCCATGTTTTCATAAGGGTGGTTCTAATTCGTTGCTACATAGCAAGGTAAAATAATGTTCTCTGTGTCCACATTTTTTCCAGGGAAGTGAAAAACGTTCATTTTTAGTAGCATGTATAAATGTCAAAATAATGAACATGTTCCCTTGTGCACAAGATTTTGTGGCTACAAAGATTCTCTTCCTACTGTATAATTTGCAGCAAAGAAGGAAAATGTAGTAGCACTTAATGGACACTCAATCTATGAGGGATCTTGATCTCAAATTAAAAGCTTCTCTCAAGTTGAAGTAATTAATTTTATTTCACCAAAGAATGCTGACAAGTTGGATTTAGTGATAAATGGGAAATGGTGAAATATTAACCATGGCCTCTCATCTGCTATGATCATTATTTACATAAATTAAGCAGAAGTTTTATTCCAAGGTGATGATTTTTAATACCCTGCTTAAAATGCCATTTTTGCTATCTGGTGACAAGAATCAATACCAGACCTTCCCAATGATAAGGAAGTGACTCTTCTAGAGGCAGGACTGAGAGGCAGAAAAAAGACCCAGGCTGAACCAAAACTACACCATCCCCTAGCCTGAGTCTCCTGATACCCCCAAATTTCCTCACTTTGAACAAAACTTAAAGGCAAACCACAAATTGGGGGAAATTGCAATATATGCATGTAATGGGTTAACATACTTAATATACTAAAACCTCCTGCCAAAACAAAATAAACAAAACCACTTGCCCAAACAAAGACAATGAAAAGGCAACTCATATATGAAGAAATCTAAATGCTAGAGAACATAGGAGTAGCTGATATGTATCAGGTGCTTACTGTAATACCAAGTGCTTTCTAGGCACTTGTCATGTGATACCCTCTTTAATCTTCACACAGATTCCATGAAGTAAGTATTGTCATTATCAGAGCTGGTACCCGAGCATAGGGAGATTAAGGAACTTACCCACGGTTGCCAGGAAGTGAACACTTGGGCCCTAGAGCAGCCCTACTTAACCACTACATTAACTTCTTCAGTAAATATATAAAAGTGAGTCATGAAGGACTTCACTACTAAACAAGGAAGTGCAAATTTAAGCAGTGCGGTTTTCTTCCCCCACCAAGTTGCCAGGATTTAAAATAATAATAATAATAATAATAATAATAATAATAATGTTTAAAAATTGGCGAGGATTCTGGGAACTCTGAAAAAATGCTGGTAGGAGAGCAAATTGATAGAATCTTTGTGGGGGGAGGTTAGCAATATGTATCAAAAGCTTTTAAAATGTGTATTTGTTTTGCCCCATGTACATTTATTCTAAAAATTTATGCAACAGTGTGTGAAGCCCATTGCTGTAAATATTTCTATCATCATGCTGTTTTTACAGAAATTCAGAAATACTTTAAATGTGCAAAAATGAGGTATTGGCTGCTAAATCATTGCAGTTTAGAAGGCTATCTAATGGTAGTAAAGTATAAAAAACCATCTTACGTAGAAAAACTAGGTAAAGAGAAGAGGATGTGTAGCGCTACCACACATACATCCTGCAACAAGGACTTGAACAATATGCATCAAAATGTTAATAGTTGGTTTCTTTGAATTGTGGAATTATAAATGATTTTAATTACTTCCTTGTGCTTTTCTGTATTTTCCAAAAATTTTTTGGAATATGATGCCCAGGTAGATTTTATAATTAAATAAAATCCCACAAAACTGTAAAAATTATTTGCTTAAAGGACTAATTTCTTAAGGTCCTTCTTTAAGACATATGCATTGCAATCAGTTAACACCTTATGTGACCTGGACAAAGTACATTACAGTTAGCTGGTATGGAGTTGAGCTGTATCTATCTGCCTAAGTTAGTATCCAATATATTCTACCATGCAACAGGTAGATGGTAGAGAGAATGGTTATATTTGATGAACCAGGTAAGAATAGGTGCCATCCTTGCTTCTTGGCCAAGACTTAGGAGGCACTACAATGGAAGGTAATGAATGGGTGGTTAAGGTAAAACACCACACACCACAATATTAGGAATCTGTTGGTCTTCCACTGGTCTTAGACGCGTCCCATGCTCTGTATTGTTCTCCTAAAGCCACAAAAAAGCTATTTGGGGGAATCATCTCATTCATATTATGAGCAGAAAAACACTTCAATCATACAGATAATGGCCTTGGAAGAAGATGTTCAGAGATAATCATTCCTTCTTAAGACCTAAAAGCCATAAAGGCATGGACCCTAAATCAAGTGAAGGCCTAAGCTCATTTGAAGGCTGAAGTCCGTAACCAGGTAAGGAGAGTGAAAGGAACAGTGTGGGAATTAAAGATTCTCTATGGAGGTGTAGAGGAGATGGTGGCCTTTACCTTGCCTGGCCCAACCCACCCCAGACTGAGTCGGTCCCACTGATCCAGAGGTCTTCTGGTTGCCAGGGAGCAAGCATTAGGAAAACTACAACAGAAAGTCAACCAAAGGGGGCCTGGGTGGCTCAGATGGTTAAGCATCTGCCTTCAGCTCAGGTCATGATCCCAGGGTCCTGAGATCGAGCCCCACATCGGGCTCCCTGCTCCTTGGGAGCCTGCTTCTCCCTCTGCCTCTCTCTCTTTCTGTCTCTCATGAATAAATAAAAATAAAAATAAAAAATCTTAGAAAGTCAACCAAAGAGAGGAAACCATCAAAATCCTGGAGGAGAACACAGGCAGTAACTCTCTCTAACATCAGGCATAGCAACTTCTACTTTGATATGTCTCCTGAGGCAAGGGAAACAAAAGCAAAAATGAACTATTGGGACTTGATCAAAATAAAAATGTTTCTGCACAGAGAAGGAAACAACCAACAAAACTAAAAGGCAACCTATGCAATGTGAGAAGATATTTGCAAATGACATATCTGATAAAGGGTTAGTATCCAAAATACATAAAGAACTATTTTTAAAGATTTTATTTATTTTAGAGAGAGATAGAGCATTGCAGGCAGGGGAGAGGGGCAGAGGGAAAGGGAAAAGGAGAAGCAGACTCCCCACTGAGCAGGAAGCCCAATGCAGGACTCCATGCAGGGCTCAATCCCAGGACCCGGAGATCATGACCTGAGCCAGAATCAAGAGTCAGACACTCAACCAACTGAGCCACCCAGGTGCTCCCAGGAAATAGACTCTTAACTATAGAGAACAAAGTGAGAGTTGCTGGAGGGGAGGTGGGCAGTGGGGTGGGTTAAATTGGTGATGGATATTAAGGAGGACACTTGTGATGAGCAGTGGGTGTTGTATGTAAGTGATGAATCAATAAATTCTACATCTGAAACTCACATTACACTGTATGTTAACTGACTGGAATTTGAATAAAAAGTTGGGGGGGAAATTTAAAAATAAAATATAAATTAAAAAAAAGAGGAAAAAAAAGTCAATCATGAAGCTGCTATTTCTAAGAATGTGGCCCAAAAGGTTGTATTCCTTGCTGTAGTTATACCAAAATATAGATGCAGGCACTGAAAGAACATCAAATTAACCTACACATCCAGTAGCTTGATTCTGTACTGTGAGATCTTAAAAAGGAAACTATGATAAATGAGAAAGAAAAATTAAACAATTCTTTTTTTTTTAAAGATCTTATTTATTTGACAGAGAGAGACACAGCGAGAGAGGGAACACAAGCAGGGGGAGTGGGAAAGGGAGAAGCAGGCTGCCTGCAGAGCAGGGAGCCTGATGTGGGGCTCGATCCCAGGACCCTGGGATCATGACCTGAGCCGAAGGCAGATGCTTAACAACTGAGCCACCCAGGTGCCCCCAAAAATTAAACAATTCTATTGACCAGCCTGTCTCACTATGATAAAGAATAATGTAATACATTTTGGTAAATTGTATTTATAAAGTTGCTAAAATAAATCCTGCTTTGAGTCATGTGGAGATGAAGAATTCAACCAAAATTTCATGACCAACTACCAGAAATCTGCTTCTGTCTTTTAATTTCCTTTTCAGGCATGCATATCATGTGTCCTGAAAACAAGGTCCCACAGGGAAGAAAGGGGAAATTGTGTAATCCTTCTTTCATTGGGCAATTACATTTTATGTACAAAAAACATATAGGAACAGAGAAGTGATGGTAGCTCAGAGGTTCTCATACTTTAGGAGGCAACAGAATCTTCTGGAGAGCTGCAAACACTACAGATGCTTGGGCCCCTAGAGTTTCTGACTCAGTACTTCTAAGATGACCTTCAGGTGATTCCAGGGCACACTTAAACTTTGTGACCCATTCCATAGATAATGATCATGACAGCTTCTGATTCATAAGCATAATGCAGTTCTGGACCACTTATAATAGTCTTCATGGTTGGGTGATAAACAAACTTGATAGGGAAAGATTCAGAAAGACAGGAAAAGAAAGATTCAGAAGGCAGGTTTGGACATACCTCAGAAGGTCAATGAGTGGGGGTTATAATACACAAATAACCCATATACTGGATGCTACAAAGAACAACTATGAAAGTTCCTACTTGCTTCTAAGGGAACCAGTTGTAAACAGAACACAAGGTCACATCTCTGATCATACAACAGAAATGTTTTGCCTACTTACTCTAAGGAGAACAAGAACAAAACTGTTCATACGTTGTTACGGGCTAAATTATATCACCCAGCCAAATTCATATATTGAAGCCCTAACCCCAGCACCTCAGAATGCAATTGGAGATAAGGTCTTTAAAGAGGGAATTAACTTAAAAGGAGTTATTTATATAATCTCTATATTATTATACATTAAGCAATGCATCATTAAGCAAATTTTGCCTATTCCCAGAAAACAAAACCTTTCCTTGTTTCACAGCAATATGTTAAAGTATTTTTACAAGTAGTGAGAAACTTCAGACTTGGGGATACACAGTTCAATGCAAGGCAATGTGCCAATCATGTGAGGTTTATTACAAAAATCAACTTGTAGATTACAGAAGGGGAACAAATCCAAAAACACGGAAGGACTTTCCTTTCTGTATTTATGACAAAGAAATGTTTTTAGAGACTTTATTCTTCTTGAGTTCAGGAAGTTCCAGATTCTTGTTTCAATGGGAACTCAGAAAACACATTTAGAGAGAGAGAGACACACACACACGTGTGCATAGGCTTTGTATAAAGTTATCAGCTATTAATGAAACTAAAAAGATCCTGCCCCATGATAGATAGTTCCAAATAAGGACTTTTGAGTAATGATTCCCTTACTTCAATTATGAAGGGTCCATGTTCTGATTTTCAGGTCGTATAATCTATATCTCCTAGGTCCTGATTTTATAGCAATATTTTAAGTCTTGCAAACAAAAAATGACGATTACAAATCAGAATGTGTCTTTATGTCTAAGTCCACCACTGGTCCATATGGCATTTTAATGAGCCCTTGTGTAGGACCCTATGACATCCTCATGAATGCTAGAAGGGTGCCCCTTTCTCTGAGTGATACAGCCCTGAACCAGAGCAAAGCATCTGGCAAACGGCACAGGATGGATTTCCAGTCTCTCTCATCTTTGTGGCAAGTCACCCTTGTACTGGGCAGTCTGCACAGCCCCGTGTGGTTGCCCTGTGTGCTCCCTTCTTGACCTTCCTGCCCAATGGGTGGGGCCAGGAAGTCCCATGGATCCTATGTCATGGTAAGTTAGCAGTTACCCTCCAGGACAGAACACAGGAACACAACGCTTAGGGGGCAACACATGTACTTTCCCAAACAGGATGATTCAGGTCCACAAATAATAATTTTACTCAAATGAGTAAAACCTGGCATTCTGCTCTATTTCTTGATTTAAAAAAATGACACATCTAAGAGGTAAAAATCCTTCTCTGAACTTCTGAAAATTATAGGCTAAAATAGAAAGAGTCTCTAAAAAGACTTATCTTCTTACTGCTCTAAAGGTTAATTAAAAAAAAAACAAAACAGAAGTTGTGTTGGATCCAAAGTGCACTGGCAAGAACACATTTAATTGTTTAATTTTTTGTGGTTCACTCAAAGCATAACTTGAGAGTCTGAGGAGTATTATCCGAAATGGATTCTAATTATAAAATCTGAGGCTAGAAGAAATAATAATACATGTTTCTTACTTCCCCTCTTCATTAAAGCAAAGCCAGGAGTTTTTCCAAAGCATTTCTGGGGAATCTAATCTAAAAAAGCAGGTAGTCTCCACTTTTTAGTCACTCTATTCATTTGCTGCTTCCTGAAACTTTCACTTTTCAGTTCCCTCAATCAGCCAACGTTTGAAGAGAAGGCAGTCCAGTATGCATGGCCAGTAGATCACCAGTGGGCAGGAGGGATTTTACTTACAGCAATATGCTTTCAGATGCATTCTACAGATACGCACTGTAAATCAAAGTCCATACATTCTGCTCTATAGCTGACATTTATCAACTATATCAGTATTTGTAGAGTGTCCAACACAGTGCTAAGGACTGTGTGGTCTCTGTGAGGCCCTACTGTCATCCCTGTTTTACAGGAGAGGAAACTTGAGGCCTAATGAGTTAAGTAACTTGCCTAAAGTCACACTCTAAATAAATGTGGAGCTGAGGCCTGAATCCAGAAAAACTGACTTGAGAGCCCATCTATAAACCACAAAGCTACATTAGCTTCTTTTTCCAGAGACTCCTTGATAAAGGCTTTGAAATCTTTAATCTTCCTTGATATATTTTTATATATTAAACATATATTAATACATATAATATTCCATTATATTCCATATATATAATATATATATTCCATACACAGGTATATGTGTCATATGTATATATAATGGAATATTACTCAGACATCAAAAAGAATAAAATCTTGCCATTTGCAACGATAGTATATTATGTGCCAAGCAAAATAAGTCAGTCAGTCAGAGAAAGACAAATACCATATGATTTCACTCATGTGGAATTTAAGAAACAAAACAGATGAACATATGAGAGGGGAGAAGAAGGAAAAAGAGAGAGGGAAACAAACCATAAGAGACTCTTAAAGATAGAGAACAAACTGAGGGCTGATGGAGGGAGGTGTTAAGGAGGGCACATGTTACGATGAGCCCTGGGTGTTGTATGTAAGCAATGAATTGCTGAGTTCTACTCCTGAAACCAATATTGCACTGTATACTAACTAACTAGAATTTAAGTCAAAATTTGAAAAGAAAAAAGGAAAAAAAAGGAAGAATTCTTTAATCTTCTAGGGAACTATTCCCTGTCTGAGTGCATTTGAGTTGCTATAACATACCACAAGCTGGGTGGCTTATAAACAACAGAAATTTGGGCGCCTGGGTGGCTCAGTTGGTTAAGCGACTGCCTTCGGCTCAGGTCATGATCCTGGAGTCCCGGGGTCGAGTCCCGCATCGGGCCCCCTGCTCAGCAGGGAGTCTGCTTCTCCTTCTGACCCTCCTCCCTCTCATGCTCTCTGTCTCTCATTCTCTCTCACAAATAAGTAAATAAAATCTTTTAAAAAATTAAAAATAAATAAATAAACAACAAATTTATTTCTCATAGCTCCGGAGGCCAGAAGTCTGAGATCAGGATGCCAGCATGGTTGGGTTCTGCGTCTGGTGGTGGCCTGCTTCCTGGTTCATAAATGGCTGTCTTCTCCCTCTGTCCTCACAATGCAGTAGGAACAAGCAAGCTTTCTGGGGCCTCTTTTGTAAGGCACTACTCCCATTCATGAGGCCCCCACCTCATGACTTAATTGCCTTCCAAAGACCTGTTGGGGGTTAGGATTTCAACATGTGAATTTTGAAGGACCCAAGCATTCAGACCATACCCTTCCCCAATCGAGGTTTTATATCTGCAACAATTATTAGCATCTAATAACCCAGATATGAAAGAACACATGAAAACCATGGCACCATTAGAGCAATTACCTTCTTTCTCAAATAATTTCCTCACATCAGAGTTTCCCCAACACTGCACTGCTTTCATTATTAGAGCCTCTGTTACTCTATCAGACAGGAATAACTCAGCACAACTTGCCAAAAGTCCACAGAAATAATGTTCATAGATAATTCTCTTATAACAAAGATTCACTGTATTTAGGATTGACTCAACTATTGAAATAACCAAGCACTGATACTTGGGAATAGAAATTTTACAGTCAGGAGTGTGGAAGTGATAACAGAGGAAAGGCTAATGAATGAACTTGGT
Organism: Callorhinus ursinus; assembly: GCF_003265705.2. NCBI lineage: Eukaryota > Metazoa > Chordata > Mammalia > Carnivora > Otariidae > Callorhinus > Callorhinus ursinus. Next base: position 59,226,034 of record NW_027397068.1, on the reverse strand, counting down.
AAGGGAGAGAGTAAAGACAATAGACTTCCAGGGTCAAGGTTCGAATCATCTGTACAAGTTTTTCCACTCTTATCTGTATGAGGATTTACAAAAAAAACCAGTTGCTGTATTCTACATCTGATTTGGCTTTGGCCCTGGAATGTGAAACAAACCTGTGACTGGGAAATATAGAAGAAATCTTTGGAGGAAAAAAACATCGTGGGGAATAAAAATGTTCAGTCCAGTATGTCTTTGATTAAACTTTCATATTTTATAAGTATTCCACAGGGTACTTTCTTTTTTTTTAAGATTTTATTTATTTATTTGACATAGAGAGAGAGAGACAGAGTGAGCACAAGCAGGGGGAGTGGCAGGCAGAGGCAGAGGGAGAAGCAGGCTCCCCACAGAGAAGGGGGAGCCCGATGTGGGACTCGATCCCAGGACTCCGGGATCATGACCTGAGCCGAAGGCAGTCGCTTAACCAACTGAGCCACCCTGGCGCCCTCCACAGGGTAGTTTCTTAAAAAGGGGAAATCAGTAGAGTTTTCAAGAATCATAAATGACCATTTCTTTCCCAACTCATAATACCAGTTAAGGACCATCCCACAGAATCTGTAGATATTTCTTTCCTGTTCCTTTTTCTCTGAGACAAAGTCCTGTGAGCCACTGATTCTGATCCTGTTGGCTGCTTACTTCTCTTCAATTCTTCAAGGAAACAAATTATTATTTCTAGCTGACAATTTTTACATGAGTGCAGAAAAATCTTAGTTATCCAACATCATCACTGCGGGTTTTTCCATGTAAGTGACCTTTACCTAACTGAATTTTCTCCCTTCAAATAGGAAAGGGGTTCACTCATTTTTGTTGAAAATTTTCTTCTAAAATGCACTGATGTATTTCCTTCCTTAAAGAGAAGACTTTGGATACAATTTATTGGTGACTCAGATTTTCATTATTAACATCTCTGAACAGTATGGGGATACACTTTGTTTTCAAACGTTTCTCTTGCCTCGGGGTTAAAATGTCAAACCTTACCTCAGTTATTCCCACCTACGGATATTCTTCTCATTCCCTTTTACAGGTTGTAGCAGAAGTTAGTAGGAAATTAGATAAAAGCCAAGCATTGAATCATGGTAAACTACCTGTGGGTCAACAACCCTCTGGAATCAAATGTACTAAGTAAAGCAAGGAAGGAAAAGCTAATGTCAGTGACAAACTGAGTGTCCAATATGAGCCAGTCTCTGAGGAAGTGAGTAGGCTGGGATTTAAGCCCACATCTCTCCAGATCCTACGTTCATGTTCTGTCCACTCAATCTTGCGTGGAAGCTGTGTGAAGAGTTGAGGGTATGTGGTATAAGTATTGCTAAGAAGAAACATTTGTCACCACTCTGACATTTCCCTCCCTGTAGACATCTCTCGCCACTTCCTCCTGCCAAAGGGCACAGAGTTGCTTATCTGACTGGTGAATCTGGAAGGAGAAATTGCCCAGGATAGCCCAGCCTCTTCTTCCCTCTTCCTTTTGAAAGATGGCTTACCACCGAGAACCCGTGTTTTCCCCCGCTGTGCTCATGGGTGGGAGTGGAGAGGTCAGCTGATGGGGTGGGCACGTCCATCTAACTTTAGGTTTAGTGACATAAAGCACAGTTCCCCATCAATGAAGCCACTTCCTCCAACCTTGTCTTTATTGGTAACAAAGGTAACACTTCGGCCTCTGACTGTTTTATCCTTCTATTTCAATGGGTATGGAAATCAGATGGGTAAGGGGAAGTTATTTATTGCATTCCCTTTTCAATCAACCCAATAACTATGTCAAGTAAATTCAGAGAAGCAGGAAGACTAGTGATTATCTTGCACCCATGCCTTAATTCTAAAGATGAGGAAAGAGAAGCTCATTATGTTTAAGTACCCTACAAATAATGGTAAAGAGATGGCTATTAGTAAGGGGGAAAACTCTTATGGAATAGATATTTCCATTTATAGCAAAAACTGGGAAAATGGCATGCAAAATGTGAGTGTTGATGGAAAGAGGGATGAGGAAACTATGCAGCCGTAGGGGGAAAGGCAACCCATATTAAGTAGCAGCCAGACAGTGTCTTTGGCAGCACAGAAGACTGAAAACACACACAGTGAAGGCTGGATCCAGCTGCAGAGGTCTCCAGGCTGAAGGCTGAGAGTGTTCATTGAGTGCTTCTAGCTGCATATAAGGTTCTGCAAGAGAGAGGGGTGCTAAAACCTGAATGATTTACTTAATAAGCATTATGTAGAGAAAAGAGAGAAGAGCCAGAATTCACGAGATTGGAAAATAAAACCGTTTACCTTCAGTCTCTTCAATTGGAAGAAAAGATTTGTGTAGGAAAAAATGGCCTCAGAATAAAGACCTTGGTAAAATTTAATGGGATGCCTCGTAGACCTTCTCAGCAGGGCAAAAGGGACTCTGAGACGCCTAAACGTGTGATTTCACGGCAGCGTGACACTCGGCCCAAAGTAGAGAGAGATTCGTCTTGAAAAAAAGTGTGGACTTGAGTTTTAGGGGCGGGGACTCTCTGGGATTCTTAGGAAATCCACAAGGTTTTACGGAGAGTTTTCCTGATAAGCACAAAGGCAAGACAAAATTCAGAGGAAAAGAGGCCTCAGGATGCCTGCTTTCCTATGAGCAGGAAGTAGGCTAACAAAGCTATTTAGAAGCAGAAATAAGCCATTTCTTACAGGAAAAGAGGAATGTTTCAGAAGGTGGAGCCAGGAGCAGTGGAGAAATAGGTACCCGTGAACCAGTCCTGAGACACAGAACTGGGTCCTAATCAATCACCCCTGGCCCAGGAGCAGGGGTACCAGCAACATGGACCTGGATACAATTGCCATGGAACTGTGATGGTTATTTGTATCCTGTGAATGTGTTTTTACTTTAATGGATTATGTCTTTTGGTTATTCTTTCCCTGTTTCATCATTTTATGTTGGGTGTGTATGGGGAGATAACTGGGTTTTTTTGTTGTTGTTTTTCATAGTCTCAAGATCAAGAGGATCCACATGCAAAGAGCTGGGTCTGAGAAGTCCCAGAAGTATCCAGAAGTGATGCAGGTCATGGATGAGCCTCTGGACTTAGAAGCTGATGCCATAATGAGACTCCCGAGAATCCCAAGATGAGGGGGAGCATGAGAGAAATGTGAATACACTTTGCCGGAGGCAGACTATATTTAATTGCACAAAAAGGGCCACAAATTCTCAGCTGTACCTATGAGCAAGAAGTTGTGTCAATTTCTCCCCCCTCTGAATCTGGGCTTGGCCAGGAGACTTGCTTTGACCAAGAAGACAATAGAAATCATGATGCAAGTGGATGCCTGGAAGAGCACAGCACACTGGGGCTTACCCTCTCTTATTGCTGGGAACACTGAAACCACTACGTAGAGGCTCAGGCTAGCCTCCTGGAGGATGAGGACCACATGGAGACAGCGGCAGCCCCGGTCACCCACCACTGCAGCTGGATGACCGAGTTCAGCTGAGCCAAGGACAAGAAACACCCAGTACTTACTCTCCACCACAGACTGTTGTAGAAGATTTATATGAATTACCTCATTTAATCCTCATAACTGTGAGGAATAACAGTATGATTTGGGGAGTAGTTTGTTATCCTGACAAAGCTGATTGACATTTCCCTCTTTAGGTTTCTCTATACCCCATGGTAAGTATCCTTCTTTAAAGAGGAACTAAGAAAATGACATGAATCATGGACAAATCATAATTTTTAAAGTAAATGCTCAGGCATTTAGAATGTAAGTTTTTCATTTGTGATTTAAAAACACAAACATAGAAATCCCTATCAAAATACCATCAACGTTTTTCACAGAACTGGAACAAATGATAAGACCCCATTAGCCAGGGGAATGTTGAAAAAGAAAACCAAAGCTGGTGGCATCATAATTCCAGACCTCAAGCTCTATTACAAAGCTGTAATCATCAAGACAGTATGGTACTGGCACAAAAACAGACACACAGATCAATGGAACAGAATGGAGAGCCCAGAAATGGACCCTCAACTCTATGGTCAACTAATCTTCCACAAAGCAGGAAAGAATATCCAATGGAAAAAAGACAGTCTCTTCAACAAATGGTGTTGAGAAAATTGGACAGCTACATGCAGAAGAATGAAACTGAACCATTTCCTTACATCACACACAAAGATAAACTCAAAATGGATGAAAGACCTAAATGTGAGACAGGAATCCATCAGAATCCTTGAGGAGAACACAGGCAGTAACCTCTTCGACTTTGACCGAAGCAACTTCTTGCTAGACATGTCTCCAAAGGCGAGGTATGCAAGGGCAAAAATGAAGTATTGGGACTTCATCAAGATAAAAAGCTTTTGCATGTCAACAAAACCAAAAGACAACTGACACATGAGAAAGTACTCAACATCACACTCGGCATCAGGGAAATACAAATCAAAACCACAATGAGATACCATCTCACACCAGCCAGAATGGCTAAAATTAACAAGTCAGGAAACAACAGATGTTGGCAAGGATGTGGAGAAAGGGGAACCCTCCTACACTGTTGGTGGGAATGCAAGCTGGTGCAGCCACTCTGGAAAACAGTATGGAGGTTCCCAAAGAAGTTGCAAATAAAGCCACCCTACGACCCAGCAATTGCACAACTGGGTATTTACCCCAAAGATATAAATGTAGTGATCCAAAGGGACACTGGCACCCCAATGTTTATAACAGCAATGTCCACAATAGCCAAACTATGGAAAGAGCCCAGATGTCCTTCAACAAATGAATGGATGAAGAAGATGTGGTACACACACACACACACACACACACACACACACACACACACAGGAATATTACGCAGCCATCAAAAAAATGAAATCTTGCCATTTGCAACAATGTGGATGGAACTAGTGGGTATTATGCCAAGCAAAATAAGTCAATCAGAGAAAGACAATTATCACATGATCTCACTGATATGTGGAATTTAAGAAACAAGGCAGAAAAAAGGAAAAAATGAAACAAGATGAAACCAGAGAGGGAGACAAACTATAAGAGACTCTTAATCTAGGAAACAAACTGAGGGTTGCTGGAGGGGGTGGGGGGTGGGGGGATGGGGTAACTGGGCGATGGGCATTAAGGAGGGCACATGATGTAATGAGCACTGGGTGTTATACAAGACTGATGAATCACAGACCTGTACCCCTGAAACAAATAATACATTATATGTTAATTAATTGAATTTAAATTTAAAAAAAATAAAGTAATAAAACTGATTTTGGGAGGGAAGTAAAAAAATAAAAACACAAACATAAGCAGCATGTAACAAATGACTGTCATGATGCTATATGTCACCTACTTGATCATGGTTCACTTGCATACTTGGATTTTAATGCAGTGTGCATTTACAATATTCTGTTCATATTGTATGCAAACATTAATAATACACAAAAAAGGAGTATGTGTTTCTTAACATGTCTGAGGACAGCCTTCCTTTCCTTTTGAAGATTGTGGTCATAATCATAGTAAAGAGAGAGAAAAAAAAAACGATGCTAAAAAAAGATTATCTCACACACAAGCAACATCCACAAGAAAGACCAGAAACTGTTTAGTAATGCAGCGTGCTAAGTAAGAGTGCTTGAGCGGTGGGGGTAGGACAGCACAAAGACACAGCACTTTTAACCTTGGTTGGGTTTCAGTCTGATAAGAGGTTCTGAGAACTTGAAGAGCCAGTTTTGAAATGGAGTTAGACGGTTTCAAGTGTATCATAAGTCTGTCGTTCAGATAGCCAAAATAAAGAACACTGGGCAGACAAAAATGCAACCTCTAAACATGTCCACTGTCATGTTCCAGATGACCAGAGACGTTTCTTGCTATCATACTAAAAAAAATAAAAATTAGAGGGATGTGAACTAGGTTTCGAAGAAACATCAGAAATTGATTATAGCCCTATTAAACTCTCAGGTCGTTAAAGGCAATCAGGGTACTTCTTTTCACAGTTGTATACTCTCCTTAGGATTCCGCATATGCTCAGGGAAATGTGTTTTTTTTTTAT
>NW_027397068.1:59166417-59219615 GCF_003265705.2 Callorhinus ursinus | reverse complement strand
GAGGTCATATGATACATGTCTTTCTCTGATTGACTTATTTCGCTCATATGCTCAGGGAAATGTTAAGAGAGTGGCTAAGTGTTGAGCCAGCTCTGCCACCACTGGGTCTAGCCCGGACTGCTTTGCTTTCAGGGTTCCCAGCAGTAAGACAGGGCAATGCTTAATAGATGAGTGCTTTTCAAACCTCTGCTTATGCCACATTTCTTCTCTCTACCTTATCTTCCCCAAGTATAAATATCTTCTGCATGGGATTGTGGACAGAATGAAATGAGATAATCCACGTACAGGTCTTTGAAGAGTGCCTGGCAGAGTAAGCTCTCTTATATGCTATTATTGTCTCTTCGTGATTTTTAATTCACTTAAAAAGGCAAAGAATATTCAGCAACTATAATTGTATAAATATTAGTATAAATAGTGCATTTGCTAATATATTACCAACAGTTTATTACCCATCTCACCTATAGTCATAAGTGAACCCTCATATTTGGGTTTAAATAATTTTTGTTTTAATGCCCTTATTATAAATCTTTTCTGAGTACAAAAGCAACACATGCTCTTCTTTATTTTTATTTTTTTAAAAGATTTTATTTATTTGTCAGAGAGAGAGAGAACACAGCAGGGGGAGTGGGAGAGGGAGAAGCAGGCTCTCCGCTGAGCAAGGAGCCTGATGCAGGACTCCCTCCCAGGACCCTGGGATCATGACCTGAGCAGAAGGCAGATGCTTAACTGACTGAACCACCAGGTGTCCCGACACATGCTCTTTTTTAAAGAAGAGGGGAAAAAAACTCAAAAAACAAAAAAACAGAATTGTTTCACTTGGAAAGTAAAAATGTCACATCATCTAATACTACTATATATAATAACTATACATAAAACAACCAATCCAGACTCTTTTCTATCTTACAAGGTTGTGAATACTTAAGAGACAACATTCAGAACTGATCCTGACACTGGGAAATATGGAATGGTTCCACAGTAAACCATAGGAGTTCTCTGGGGTTTCTTCCTGCCAGAGGCATCCCTCAGGGAAGCAGGCCTGTAGGGCGCATCCCTCTGTATTTTCTACCACCAACATTTTTGTGCAGGTGAAATCAGGAACAATGAAAACAACTTGGAAAGGGGAAGGAAATTCTAAAAAGGAATAGAATCCTTATTTTTTGCTTTCATGTTTAAGAATCTCAAAATGGTGATCCCAAATCCACACATCCCAGAGACGGTAGAAGAGTCTTAAGGGGCTCTGTCAGTCTGAGGACCGCTATCTTCAAGATTCAGTGTTTATAAAGTCAGTGACCAGGTTTTCTTTGGGGAGAAGATTAATAATTTTAATTCAGTAAACATCCACTGAGCATCTCCCTCATACATGTCTCACAAAAGTAAGCCCTATTCCCCACCCCAGTAGTAAGTAAAGTTTTGTTGTTAGTAGTGGTAGGCTTTGTTTGGCTTTCCAGTTGGATACAGGACCATGGAGGGAAGAAGTCTTGTCCCTCAGCTAGCTGACATGAGTCCTGAAAGGAAATGTGGTGTAGGAGAGAGGGTGCTCATCTAGCCATCAGAGGACTTATCCTCACTTCCATCTCCAGCTGTATAAAGTCGAGCAAAACTTCTCATGACTTGGAGTGGCAGGTTCCTCGCCTGTAAAATGGTAATGACACTACCTATCTTATAAGGGTCTTTTTTGGGGAAGGTAGGGGTGGAGGAGATCATTAAATGATGTAAGTAATGCTCGTAAAAGCACTCTATATATCTGAAAGTATTTTACAAACATGGTATTAGGAATTATTATGTTGTACCATTGCCATCCATCATCAGTTTACTTCTCTAGGTAGTTTATTCAAAATACTACAAGTACTACCCCTTAAGAAACATGTACAGACCATGTGATCTAAAATGATCCTCCAACACCACACAACTATTCTATTACCAGTTTTTATATTATTAAACTACTCAGGGGACAGAATATTAATGCCCTATATTCACTCAGAACCACAGCAAAGTAGGAGTTGAAGTTTTTCATTTACTGTATGAAGGAGGGCCAAGGGAACAAACTCCTTTATAATGAAAACTTTTATTTCAAAGTGAATATCTCACATTATCCCTGTCGAAGAAGACAAACAACAGCTCCTTGCAAAACAAAAGTAACAAACTAGAAAGCAGGAGCTGACCAAACTTCTTACACATTTACCCCAATAAAAACCATTCCATGTAGCAGTTGTGCTGTTTAGTGCTATGTAGAATCAACACCTTTAGGTGCTGAGAAGTAATCTTAACAGACGTTTTAATATTAATAGAATTTACAATTTCCCTTACGTGGGAGCTTCTATTTTGGATGAAAGGGAAGTTGTATCTTTACAGAGGTATTGGTAACATTCATAATTGGAATCAATAGATAATTCCTATCTGTCGGGTGCCTGGGTGGCTCAGTTGGTTAAGCATCTGCCTTCAGCTCAGGTCATGATCTCAGGGTCCTGGGATTGAGTCCCACATCGGGCTCCCTGTTCAGCAGGGAGTCTGCTTCTCCTTCTCCCTCTCCCTGCCACTCCCCTTGCTTGTTCTCTCTCTCTTTCTCTCTCACCCACTCTCTCTCAAATAAACAAATAAAACCTTTAAAAAAATTCCTATCTGCCAAAAATTGCAGAAAATTCTCTAGCTAAAGAATAATTTTATCTATTCCCCCATGCACAGACTGTCAATATCCCTGTAGATTAATTCCAACAACCATAAAATGCATAGAATTTTAAGCACCATAACTTTCTGTTGAGTATTTATTAGATTTTAGCATTATATTAAATATCTCAATTTTATTAGCTAAAATATTTATAACAGCATAGAAATGATGGCATGTTAGGTTTATTTTATTTTTATAAACCAAGTTGAGCACCCCGTTAACTAGATTTTAAGTAACATTCATAAAATAAGCTATGGGATTGCTGTTCCTGTGCATATCTTTCAGGATGCATGTGTTTGCCTGGGCTACTATGAGAGAGACTTTTATGTGTTTATTCAACAGGTATTTGGTGAGTACCTACCATGTGCCAGGCAATATAAGAGGATAAGGTTAGGGCGCCTGGGTGGCTCAGTTGGTTAAGCGACTGCCTTCGTCTCAGGTCATGATCCTGGAGTCCCGGGATCGAGTCCCGCATCAGGCTCCCTGCTCGGCAGGGAGTCTGCTTCTCCCTCTGACCCTCTCCCCTCTCATGCTCTCTCTCTCTCTCTCTCTCTCTCCTCGCATTCTCTCTCTCAAATAAATAAAATCTTAAAAAAAAAAAAAAGAGGATAAGGTTAGCTCAATGAGCAAAACAGATGTGGTCTCGGTCTCTTCAAAGTATTTTTTTAGATAAGCAACAACAGAAAAAAAAAAGCTTACAGAAAGCACTTTTAAAGAAAAAAATGCAAATTTAGAAATGTCAAATAGGCTTCTGATATACTTAAAGTACAGACAGAGCTGAAACCAAAACCGACTTATGTAACTTCCTGATTTTCGACACACTTAAAGACAGAACTATGAAGATAATGAGGGAGCTACCTCTTCGGTTTTCTGTGCAATGACAAAAAGTTTCTTAGTTTCAACAACTGTTGTCAACTATGACACAAAGATATAATAGTTTAGTATTTAAAAGAGGAAGCAAAGTCTAATAAACCTGCATTGAACTCCCAATTTGCTCTGAACAAATTGGAATTAACACTACCAACCTCAAGGGGTGCTCAGCAAGGTGCCTGACACACAGTGAGTGAATTCTCAACAAATGCATACTTAACGGTTTTACTCCTGATGGTAAACATACACAGTTTCCATGAACATCAACAGAAAATTTGTAGATAATAGTTGAGTTATTTGCTTTTTACTTACTGCCCTCAGTCTATCTTAGCCTAAAGAAACTCCACTATGGCCAATTTATCCTGCCCTCCTTCTAGACATGCCCTCCAAGCAGAGATGACCCTCACCCCTCCCTACTCCTCAGGCAAATCCAAACTTGTCCACTTAAACATCCCAGTCCTATGTTCAGTCTCTACTTTTTAAGGCAGTAATAGCTATTTTGATGAATATATCTGTTCTTATGTGCTTGTAGCTTAATTTACCACTTATTCTAGAAAACACATTTGTATTTTTAAAGATGACCTCTATATTCTGGATAAAATGGTAAATTAAACAGTATTTCTGCTCTCTTCCAAAATCCTACTAAAAGAACTTTCACAAAGGCATAAGCTGACAGGGAGAAAGAGCAGAGAGAAGATAGCAACAATAAAATTCTGGAAGCTGTGAAGCAAGTGGATGAGAGATAACTAACCTAGCAGATATTTTATTTTTATTTTTTAAACAATTATTTTTTTAAGATTTTATTTATTTATTTGACAGAGAGAGAGAGAGACAGCGAGAGAGGGAACACAAGCAGGGGAGGTGGGAGAGGGAGAAGCAGACTCCCCGCTGAACAGGGAGCCCAATGCGAGACTCGATCCCAGGACCCTGAGATCATGACCTGAGTCAAAGGCAGACACTTAGGTCCTGAGCCATCTGAGCCACCCAGGTCCCCTAAATTAATAAAATCTTTAAAAATAATAATAATAAAGACATGATGAGGAATTTGGAGGTCCAGTACTTTAAATTCAAATTCTGAATAACAAGAATTTCAGAGAGAACACATCATATGGTGGTGGGGGGTGAGTAAAGAAACAGATCACCTACAAAGCATCAAGAGTCAAGACGCTTTGGACTTCTAAATAGCAATACTGGAAACTAAAAAATAATGGCACAATACCTTTAAACTTTTGAGGAAAATGTATTTTCAACCCAGAATTCTAAGCTCAGCCAACCATCAACCAAATATGAAGTAGAATAAAAACATGTTCGGATAGACAAAGTCTCAAAAAAAATTCCTATGTTCTTTCTTGGGAAGAGACTGGGGAATGCATTCCAACAAAACAAGGAAGTGAAGCAAAAAAGACACAGACTATAGAATCTTAACCTGAAATCCAACAGAGGAGAGAGGCAGAGAGCAACCCAGGATGATGGCAGAGGGAAGCTCTAAGATGAGAGCGGGGCACTTGACTGGAAAGACCATCTGTCTAGATTAGGTGAGTAGGAGACACGAGAGATTTCTTCAGAAAGATGAAACTCAGAATTACTGATGGGTCAAAATTTCTTGGGAGGAGATTTAGACAATTTGGGATTGAATAGGTTGTAAGTATAAATAAAACTAAACTAACAACAACAGCAGCAACAAACCCAGACAATTAACCTCCAGGAGAGTAAAAAGATTATGTGGTTATAGGAGAGTAACCTGGATATAAAACATGGATCTCCTGTGATTGGCACGCTCATAATCATAATCATAATCATATAATTATTAAATACTGATCTAACTCAAACTAGGATTCTGCTGTATTGGGAAGATGGGATGAAGGAACAGGAGAGGTGCATATCTCTGGCAGTGAGGGCTAAAATGAGCTAAATCATCATCTTCTGTACAGGGAAATCAACAAATAATACCCAAAATGGAAAAACCAAGAAAGAGTAATAGAAGCATGTTATTTAGAGATATAAATATAAGTACCAAAAGAATCAGTAAACAGAGTAAACACAATAAAGAAAAGGTAGAGTAAACATACGTGCCTTGGGGGAGAGGGAGATGAAATAGAAAGAGACCTTTTTTCTTTTTAAGATTTTATTTATTTATTTGACAGAGAGAAAGTACAAGCAGTGGGAGCAGAGGCAGAGGGAGAGGGAGAAGCAGACTCTACACGGAGCAGGGAGCCCCATGCGGGGCTGGATCCCAGGACCCTGAGATCATGACCTGAGCCCAAAGGCAGACGCTTAACTAACTGAGCCACCCAGGCGCCCCTGAACCTTTTTCATTAGACTTTCATTGTTCATTAGTTTTATAGAACTAGTTGAATCTTTAATTATGTATGAATGTCTGATAAAATTAAAAACTAGAGAAAGGAAAGCAAGGAAGGGAGAGAGAGAGAGAGAAGGAGAGAGAGAGAAGCAAGCAGGAAAAAAGAACAAAATAGGCTTTCGGAAATGAAAAACACTAGCTAAAAGGGCAATGCTGTAAATTTTGGCTGAGGGTAACCAGAAGCTCTCCAACTTGCCTGCTTACTTCTTTCTCTCTCTCTTTCTCAGATAACCGTCTCTTTACAGATTCCACTTCAGAAAAATGAACACTTAGATGCATTTATAAATGGAATCTGGAATTCTCCCCCAAGTTAATTTTTTTGACTGAACTAAATCCAAAATTCCTGCCAGGGTTAAAAAAAAAAATTCTAAAAAAGAAAATGATCCTTAAATAAAACTCAAATAATAAGTGATTAAAGTTTTTTTATAAATTGAAAAGAAAATAGCACTTGTGAAATGGGGAGCGCCCTAGCAGATATTACCACTTGTCATAAGACAATAATTAAAAGCATAATAATTTTGCAAACATAAAAATTAGATTAATGGACATGAACACAACATTGAGGAATAGATCAATTATACATAAAATGTTAGTATATGAAAAGGCATACCATCAAAAAGTAATAGTGAAGGAAAAGAATATTAAGCAACTAGGCTGGTATAATTGAGTAGCAAGAATTTATTCCTCTCTAATCCTTTTATGCCTCAGGGACATCAAAGAATTAAAAATGCAGAATCAGTAACAGAAATGCTAATAGAAAGTAAAGTTGAACATCAGTATTCTGGGAAAATAACTTTCTGTAAGATGTGAGGCTATGCAAGAAATGCAAAAAAAAAAAGAATAACAAATATTAAGGATTAAAGCAAGAGACTGGAAGAAAATATTTGCACAAAACATAATAAACATTGTATAGGTACTCAATGTTATGTGCAGAGACAATCCCAACTGGTAAAAAAATAACATGACAATAAATTTTTGAGCAAACTATGTAGAAAGGAATTTCACAGGAGACCAAAATATTCTTAATAAAAATATGAAATTATCATCTACTATTTAGCAAATAAATACAAATTAAAAATAATACATTAGTTTAGACTTATTATCTTAGCCAAAAATGAGTGGGGAAATCAGAATATAAGATTTGTCTATGCTTTAGTTACTAGGACTAGATGGAAAGAATACAAAATAAAAACATATTTTGTGTACATGGATGGACACAGAGGGTACTAAGTAAGCTAAGTGAAATAAGTCAGACAAAGACAAATATCACATGATTTCAAAACAAATGAAAAAACAAAACAGAAACAGACTCATAAGTACAGAGAGCAAATTGGTGGTGTCAGAGGCATGGGAGGTGATTGGATGGAAGAAGTAGGTGAAGGTGATTAAGAAGCACAAACTTCTAGTTATAAAATACATAAGTCACCAGGAATGTAAAGTATAGCATAGGGAATACAGCCAATAATATTGTAATAATGTTGCATGGTAGCAGATGGTAACTATACTTATTGTGGTGAGCATTTTGTAATGTATATAAATGTCAAATCACTATGCTGTACACCTAAAACTAATACAATATTTATATACTATGCTTCAATAAATTTTAAAAAATCCTTATTCTGTGTTCATGGTGTTATCAGTGGTGAGTATAGGTATGTAGATGTCAACAGAAAGGAGAAAGTGTCCCTAGCACTCTAAGTTTCAACAGAAGGCAACTAATAACTTGACAAATTTTCCAATTAAACAACAAAAACATACTGACTAACTGGGATTTTCCTCTTTCAGATGAGTTGACACTACCAGCATTTTGATTCTTTAGGGAACAAACTCCATCTTCTAAAGAGTTTTCAAAAGGAGAAAATATTTCATTTTACCAACATAGACTTTTATTAAAAAATTCCAATTCTTAATGAAAATATCAAAGTTGAAATAATTTACAATTAACAAAGTATCCAACCAGATTCACAGTGGCCTAACTCATAACCTGTACTTCAGTAATAAGTCAAGTTTGAACTACACAAAAGAGAAAGTAGAAGAAAAAATGTCGAGAATGATTTCCTAACCATTCATGTACTCAATATACACAGTATTTACAGTAAAAGCAAGACCAAAAAATTAGAGCATAAATTGACTCATACTTGAAATAAACCAAGGAACATGCCAAAGCATGGGAAGAAAGATCTAAGAAAACACAGTAAATGGTCATAATAGGACATCACATGTCTGTTCACTGAAAGTCACACTTTAAGCCTGAGTTATGTTTTCACTTGCACTATGTTTTTTTTTAAGATTTTATTTATTTATTTATTTGAGAGAGAGCAAGCAGGAGGGGCAGAAGGAGGGGGAGAAGCAGACTCCTCACTGAGCAGAGACTGATGCAGAACTCGATCCCAGGACCCTGGGATCATGACCTGGCCGAAGGCAGATGCTTAACCAACTGAGCCACCCAGGCGCCCCTGCACTATGGTTTTTAATTCTAATTTTTAGTATCAATGTTATTCCAATGTTATGGTGTGAACATATGTCTAAGGTGACTTAAGCGAGACCCATACCTCCATCTACACCTAATAAGTGCTGCTCCATGATGACTTAATCCTCCCTTCCCTACAGTCAGCCAAGTGGATGGTATTTTTAGTAATTAAAGTAGACATTCACAGGATAAATATGCACATATTAGCACTTGGCATATTTGCTTTGTGATAGCAGGTTAAACAAGAAATATGTCCTCAATGGAGAACTAATTTAATTACTTTCTCAACCCAGGGAGCACCTCTTAATTCAGATACTATATTTTAGGTTATTTATTTAATGTAATAAAGTATAATAGAAGAGCTGTTGCAGATTCAAAGATTTAAAAATCCAGAGATCACAATCCCTGCCCTTGACGAAGTTTATAATTTATGGGGAAAAAGAAGCCGATACAGAAATACTAAAAAAGCAAAAACTGACCAGAAAAGGAGAACAAGGGCCCAGCGTGGGCTGCCAGGACAGGCGGAGGCTCCAAACTTCAGCACCATTGCTGAATCCTCTCTCACCAGGGCCAAGAATGTGAAGCGGGCAGATGAGGAGCGAGAACAGACATTGACCTCTGAGAAAATGTGCTTCAAACTTGATCTGTAACAGAGCCTGGAGGCAAAGCTGTCAAGTACCTTCCAAGGCCAGAGTCATCAGATTCTTAAAATTAACTTTTTTTGTGCCAATTAAATACAGTTTTATTTAAGACATTGCATTTTCCACTTAACAATATAGTGCTTATAAAGTGCAATGTTCATTTCCTTTCCCTGTGCACGTATTTCATATTCAAGTATCAAGAATGCCCAGTTTATTTACTATAGCAGCTCAACATTAAAACTGCCATGGAATTTGCTACAAATTTGGGTCCTTCGAATATTTTGTGTGGAACAATGCTAGACCTATTCTCAGGTTGGCTTAATCAACCTCTTCGATGGTGGGTCCAGAGGAGGCACCACCAGAGGGAGGAGCTCCACCACCAGGGAAGCCTCCAGGCATTCCTCCTGGCATGCCCCCTGCACTCTGGTACAGTTTGGTAATGATAGGATTGCAGACTTTCTCCAGCTCTTTCTGCTGGTGTTCAAATTCTTCCTTCTCTGCAGTCTGGTTATCAAGCCAATTGATGATTTCATTGCACTTGTCAAGAATCTTCTGTTTGTCCTCATCGTTGATCTTGCCCTGAAGTTTTTCATCTTCAACAGTTGCTTTCATGTTGAATGCATAAGACTCAAGTGAATTCTTGGAAGACACCTTGTCCCGCCGTTTCTCATCTTCAGCTTTGTACTTCTCAGTTTCCTGGACCATGCGCTCAATGTCTTCCTTGCTTAAGCGGCCCTTGTCATTAGTGATGGGGATCTTGTTCTCTTTCCCTGTGCTCTTATCCACAGCAGAGACGTTGAGGATACCGTTAGCATCAATATCAAAAGTGACTTCAATCTGAGGAACGCCATGAGGGGCAGGAGGGATGCCTGTGAGTTCGAACTTGCCAAATAGGTTGTTATCCTTGGTCATGGCACGCTCCCCTTCATACACCTGAATGAGCACACCAGGCTGGTTGTCAGAGTAGGTAGTGAAGGTCTGTGTCTGTTTGGTAGGAATGGTAGTATTAACGCTTGATAAGAACAGTCATGACTCCTCCAGCAGTTTCAATGCCAAGAGAAAGTGGAGTGACATCCAACAGCAGCAAATCTTGAACATTTTCAGATTTGTCTCCAGAAAGGATGGCTGCCTGGACAGCTGCACCGTAAGCAACAGCCTCATCAGGGTTGATGCTCTTATTCAGTTCTTTCCCGTTGAAGAAATCTTGTAGAAGTTTCTGAATCTTGGGGATACAGGTAGAACCACCCACCAGGACAATATCGTGGATTTGAGACTTGTCTAGTTTGGCATCCCGAAGGGATTTCTCTACAGGGTCCAGGGTGCCATGGAACAGATCATTTAATTCTTCAAACCAGGCACGAGTAATAGAGGTATAGAAGTCGATTCCTTCATATAATCAATCTCAATACTGGCCTGCGTGCTGGAAGAAAGTGTGCCCTTAGCACGTTCACAAGCAGTACGGAGACAACGAACTGCCCTCTTGTTTTCACTGATGTCCTTCTTATGTTTGCGCTTGAACTCTGCAATAAAATGGTTGACCATCCTGTTGTCAAAGTCTTCTCCACCTAAGTGGGTGTCTCCAGCTGTGGATTTGACCTCAAAGATCCCATCTTCAATAGTAAGGATTGACACATCAAAAGTGCCACCTCCTAAGTCAAAGATCAGCACATTCCTTTCAGCACCAACCTTCTTGTCTAAGCCATAAGCAATAGCAGCAGCAGTTGGCTTGTTGATGATTCGAAGTACACTGAAACCAGCAATAGTTCCAGCATCTTTGGTAGCCTGACACTGAGAGTCATTGAAGTACGCAGGTACCGTGACAACTGCATTGGTAACAGTCTTCCCAAGGTAGGCCTCTGCAATTTCCTTCATCTTCGTCAAAACCATAGAGGACATCTCCTCTGGATAGAAACTTTTTGTCTCTCCCTTGTATTCTACTTGGACCTTAGGCCTACCAGCATCATTCACCACCATAAAAGGCCAATGCTTCATATCACATTGGACAACAGCATCATCAAATCTACGTCCAATCAGGCGTTTGGCATCAAAAACTGTGTTGGTGGG
This sequence comes from Callorhinus ursinus, assembly GCF_003265705.2. Lineage (NCBI taxonomy): Eukaryota > Metazoa > Chordata > Mammalia > Carnivora > Otariidae > Callorhinus > Callorhinus ursinus. The sequence continues at coordinate 59,208,546 of NW_027397068.1, read as the reverse complement.
GTTCATCGCAACTTGATTCTTTGCAGCATCATCGATCAATCGTTCGGTGTCAGTGTGAAGGCGACATAACTTGGAGTGGTTTGGTTTCCCTGATCATTGGCAATTATTTCCACTTTCCCGTGTTGGAAGACACCCACGCAAGAGTAGGTGGTGCTAAGATCAATGCCAACCGCAGGTCCCTTAGACATGGTTGCTTTTGTGTGGGCCTGGCTTGGCTTGAGGAGAATTCAGCTGTCTGGTGATCTAGCCCAGCGTTCAATGAGTTAAAATTAACTTTTAAAAAATTGGGATATAAGCCCATGATTTTCAGAGCTTTACATGTATTTTCTTTTACTATATATTACATGTTAAAACATTAACTTCAAGCAATGGCACATCGAATGAGATGCAAAAGACTTCCTTCTCTGCTCCTTGCTATTTTCCTCATTAAATGAAAGAGTCATGTTCTTGACCTCTTTTTGCCAAAGTGTGTGCTTACATACCGGACAGACACAAACACACACACACAAACACACACACACACACACACACACACACACACACGAAGGATTGGTCAGTTTTAAACTAGATAGACCAAAAGATTTTCCTTTGTTACAAAGCGGCCCTTTGTCTTAGAACCAAAGCCAGCTTTGTAGCTTCTATTTTTATACGTTTCAGGAGAATGGGAAACACTCTAACCTTAGACTAAGCTGGATGACTGGCTCTATGATCTCACACTTTCTGGCACTTCCTCTTTCCTGTATTCACTATATGCTATTGTTAACTGTTTGACTCCCCATCCTCTCTGCTTACCCATAACTTCCACAGGCGCTGTACCTGTTGTGTTTGCCATGTACCCCAGAGCACCCAGCATACAGCATCAAAATGTCTTAGGAGTTTATCAGACTCTTCTTTAGGTGACTAATACTTCCTGCAATGACCAGACTCAGAATTGGTAGGTTTAAAAGTGCCTTTCCCTTTGAAGAACAGTAATTATTCCTTATTTCAATGAATAAGATAATATATTTTCTTGTCATAGTTCTTTCTCTCATCCTATTGGATGGTCATTTAAAGGTATAAGATAGCCCCTCAAAGCTTCATCTGAGATAAAATTTCTTAGAACCTTCTTATTCTCCTAGAAAGTTTACTGATTCCTATAAATTCACTGACTTGTCCCCTATGACTATTCGAGGAATTTTGCCTCTCTCACCCAGCTAGTAAAAGGCCAAGTCAGACTGATCCCTCTCTCTTTCCAGCAATCTGGGGCAAAACCAGCCAATGAATTTGGGACAGTCTCTCATGGCCACACCAGAGATATGCTATGAAAGATAAGCGGTAAATGTTGCTCAATCAAACCTGCTGGGATTAAGGCTCGTGTGTTCCTCTGTTGTTCCACAGTTTTCATAGCTTCTTATTTGAAGAATCCCACTAGGCTTGGTCACCATCAAAAGCATAACAGCTTAGGTAAGTGGTTCTCAAACTACAGTATGTATAAAAGTCATCTGTAGAAAATTTTTTGAAAATATCCGTTCATAGGCTCCACTCTTAAAGATTCTGTTTCAATAGATATCAAATGTGGGCCTGGACTTTCTGTTTTCTTTGTTGTTGTTGTTTGGTTTGGGGGTTATTTTTAAAGATCCCACGTTATTCTGATGATTATAATCTACAGGCTACATATTGAGAGTCACTGGACTGGTCTGGGGCTTTTCAAAGGTGTAGAAAGATGAGAGAGGGAAGAAGGGAGAAGAAAGAGAACATGTAGGCTAATATCACAAAATTGTTTGCCATTCAACAATGTTAAGCCCAGAATCACAGCAAAGGCCAGTATGCATTACACGTGTGTTCTGGGTCTGGACAGCCAAGGGCTTTTTGTTAGCTGTGGGATCAGAAGTTAGTGTTCTATGAGGCACCTACACGCCACTCATCCCAGCCTTTCCTCACTGGGTTCCCCGTCTGCTCTTCGTCTTCCTAGGATTAAGCCTCCTTTGTCTTCTTGCTATCTGGTCAGCTATTCTAAATCCTTAAGGGCCTTGGAAAAAATGCCAACTTTCTGGGCTCCACTCAGCAGGGCAACAGTCTGGATCAGAAAGACACAAACAAGGCTGCAGCAGAGGAGAGTGCTTTCTGCCATACAATGGTTGTGGATGATGTGATATTCTGATCCCCTTCAGGACCAAGGCCCTCATTCCCCCAATTGCCAGAAATGTTGGCTACTGAAGGCTCAGAGCTCCAGGAATTGCCTTTGACTGAAGGAAGCTGCTTAGTCCACGACTGCACCTCATGCCTGGGTGTAGCCCATATCCAGTGACTCGTCAATGCAGGGAATGCAGATGGCTAGCTTCCCTGCTTGCGGAACAATTCTGAAGGGCCATTCCTGCTCCAAAGTTTCCTGCCATTGAGGCCCCCATTGTACATGCACTGAAGTTCAGTTTCTCCCTCTGCATAATCCTGAGGCTCTCTCTCCCTGACAAGTGCTGTTCCCACAGCATCTTCCGATAAACCTCCTGTATGCAAACCTCACAGTCTATTTGCAGGGAATGTGACCGAAGTTGCTGAACTTGCCTTTTTCAGTCAAGCACTGACAGCACAGTGTAGTGGGCCTCTGTACCTGACTTCTTGGGTAATCCGGTGGTCACTTAATTTCTCCAAGTGTGTCCTTCCTCAAGTATAGAGTTCGAATACAGACAACAATAATACTTACCATTTCTGTTTTGCCAGGTTTTTATGAGAATTAAAAGAGAAAACATATATGAGAGTACTTTGTAACTAATGAAGAGCTACATCATACTATCAGCTAACATCTCTATATCCTGGTTTACCATGCAGTAATCAAGGAAGAAGGAAGGAGAATGTAGGGTATCTACCAATATGATACCATTCAGCTTACACACTGGATGCTATTAGTAACACAAATAGCGTTGTGTTTGTGTTACTGATCAATACAGCTAGGCACAAAATAAAAAAAAATTAGAAATAAAACCAGGAGGTCAGATGTGCACTACCGTAATCCTGAAACTGAAAGAGAAGACAGAACAATATTTGTTCACTCTGTTTCCATATGAAGACAGCAACAGAGCAATTTCCACTCCTCTGTAAAGTCAGAATTCACATTTTTACCCAATAAGTTATGCAATGAGTAATGGAATATCTCTTACATCTTTGAACAGAGAAACAAGTATATAAAATGAGGAATACTTTTCCAGGCAACTAAGTATTTTCTGGATTACCTTGATACTGTATCCACTAAAAAGAAAAGAAAAGTAAAAACCAATACACAAATTAAGTTGAAAACACTGACTTAGTTCAAGAAGAATAAGTGGAAGTTATCAATTCTAAAACTATGCTTTATATTAAAAATTACCAAATTACTGAGCCTTACCAAGAACTTAAATGAGATATATAAATAATGTCTGGTATTCACAGACTCAGAAGGAGTGGCTAATGAACAACTTAATCTGACAGATGGCTTTATTATCAGCAAAAGTCACAGAATGATTATAACTGGAAGGAAGCTGAAAGACTTATGAAAGTCCCCAACTTCAGTGATTCTCTGCTCTCAGAGAAACCACAGTTAAAAAGAAGAGGCAAGACAAACCCACATGAAATATTAACCAAAATCCTTCCCTTTTTTATTATTTGAGTACTGAATGAATTACAGATAGGCATACAGGAATTCAGAACAAGGGGTGATCATTTGGGCTGGATCATTCCAGAAGGAAGGCTTCATGTCTCCCATATAGTGGGAAGATATGTCTCCCCATATAGTGTCTTCCCATATAGTGGGAAGCTATAAATACCTTGTTTGCCTGTTAAGCCTGAAGAGCTCCTGAATGAAACATTTCCTTCATGCATGGAGAAAATATTTTAAAACTTCAAACTTAAGATGAGTTTGCTGATTCAGTTTAGGTAGAACATTAATTCAGTATTTATAATTCTTAAATAGTTCAAAGTAGAGGTTTTTGAGAAAAAGATAATTAGATGCTGCTTGCTGAACAAATATCAAAATCTTAATCTAACTCATGAAATAATGAGAACAGTGAAGAGCTGAGGCCAGATTTCAGGGGGAAGTGGGGAGCTGGGCTTGTTTGTCTAAAATACCTTTATTGGGATCAAAGGAATCTACCTGGATACTAAAAATAGAAAAATAGGTCCCAACCCCTAGAAATCTGAGTCATTTTGCCTAGTTATAATCAAGAGGACAGGGGACACTGCAGGCCAGTTTCACTTAGTAAGATTCTGGAAGTTAGAGGCAAGACCTGCTTCGGGGTAAAGCCAGAATAAAACAGGCCCCAGAAGGTAGATCACAAACCGGCAGTGTAAGATTTAGAGTTATGCGCCTGCTTGAATTTGTTAGCAATTCTTCTACCATTGGACCCTGCTCTGTAGATTAATATCCCCTGGCCAACCTCTCCGTTTCCCCACAAGAGGGATACTACAGATTTCTGCAACAGATCATTGACTACATCTAAGAAATGCAAAGCAGTGAACATTCAGCGTTTGGGGAGAGTGGTAATCAAGGCAGCTCTAAAGACACATTTGTTAAAGTTCTGGAAACTCACAGCCAGAGTGAGTCTCCATAAAAGTGTTTCAAATTCCCAGGAGAATTTTTGTGATTATTCTAGGCTTATTCCTTCTGGGTTTGTTTGTTTATTTGTTTGTTTTGTTTTTTGTTTTTTAGTTCAAAATGGTGGTTTTATTAAAGCATGGAGACAGGACCCTTGGGCAGAAAAAGCTGCTTTCCCCAGACTGTGAGAAGCAACTGATTAAATAATTCAGGGTGGGGGGGAGTAAAGATAAGGGAAGTTTCTAGGCTTATTCCTAGATCAACCAAATATATTTAGGGGTGAAGGTAGGGGAGGTGATGCCATGCAGCACAATAGGGCCACTGAGGGCCCATCTTATATATTGGGCCATCCCTGGACAAGAAAGAATTGTTGGCATCAAGACAATGACTCCAGGGGCGCCTGGGTGGCTCAGTCGTTAAGCGTCTGCCTTTGGCTCGGGTCATGATCCCAGGGTCTGGGATCGAGCCCCACATCAGGCTCCCTGCTCCGCGGGAAGCCTGCTTCTCCCTCTCCCACTCCCCCTGCTTGTGTTCCTGCTCTCACTATCTCTCTCTGTCAAATAAATAAATAAATAAAATCTTAAAAAAAAAAGTTAAAAAAAAGACAATGACTCCAATTTGAGTATACCACAGTGTCTGAGACTTCATTCATTCATTCATTCACTTACTCATTCACTCACTCATTCATTCATTCATTTATTCATTCATTCTTAGAGATACCATATCAAAGCAATGTGGTTCAGAATGTAAGCTCTGAAACCAAGTGCATGGGATCAATTGCTAGCTCTATCAGTTATTAACATTACACTTACTTCACCTGTCAAAAGCAGTCAATTGTAGTACCTAACTCACAGGGATGCAATGAAAAGTAAAAGACTGAAGTTACATAATGAGCCTAGAATTGTGCCTGGCACTAATAAGCACTCTATACATTTTAGCTATTATTATTCATTCAAAAATTTTAATGAGCACTGATTATGTGCCAAGCACTGTATAAGGGCCTCATGGTCCTTTAGCACAAACCTATTCTTCTACTTAGGTTCCCATCCTAGTCATTAACTAGGAATGTAGGAGTCATCCTAAACTCCTTCCTCTCCCTCACTGCCCACCCCTAAAGATGTGGCCAAGTTCTGCCTATTAGACATGTCAGCTCCTTCCCTCTTTTCCACTCCTCACTATCACTGCCTGACTCAAGCTTTCTCCCATTTCTCTTCTCAGATATTACAGTAATCTCCTGTGTGTCTCCCTAAGGCTGGTGTTGTGCTCATCCAATCTATTCTCCATCTTGATTCTAAATTGTCTTTCCAAAACACATATCTGACAATATCATTCACCTGCTGAAGTCTTCTATAGGATAAAGTCACAGGTCCAACATGGCACATGGGACTTTGTAATGTGGCCCAATCTGTCTCCCCAGCCCTCACCCTGTGCCCATACTAACCAGGCTGGAGTTCCCTGACAGTACAGTGCTGATCCTTCTGCTGGGTCAACTATCCCTCCATCTGCCCGACAGCTCCTCCTCTTAGACTGAGGCTCCTTATTTAATCAATAAATGCTTCCTAACACCTGCCATGAGTAATGCCTGTACCAAGGTCAGGGAGTACAATGATGAAGAACACACTCAATCCTTTCTTTCTCATAGAAAAAGTAACTAAGTAACTTTGAGGCCCTTGAGGGAGAAATGAAATATGGAAATTGAGATTGAGTTGTCTCAAGTTTAGCATTGTTTCCCCCACTAGTTGGAATACCTTATGGAATTGCAGAAATTGAATATATTTTGGCATCAAGTCCAAAAGTACCTCAGCAGACTTCAATCTCAACAATAAACTGTGACGCAGTAGATTTAGTCATTTTGACTTGTACAGCCATGATGTGTTGGAAAAGATTGATTTGAACTATAAAAAAACAATAATCAGAAAGTTGTTTCAATATGGTGTCATAAAGTTATAGGCCATTAACTGGCCACTCTGTTTTTAAAAGGTAAGTAACTCTAAGTGCCTGCAATTGTCTAGGGGTAATAACAGGCTGAGTTTCTTTTTACATGGTTATAAATAATATGAAATATGGTTAATTCAAACACTTTAAGAATCATTCCTTTCTAATTAATACATTGTTAAATCACTCATTGAATGAAATGCTTACTGAATAAGCACAATAGGCTATCTACAAAGACAAGTAGGTGATCAAACTCAAAACTTTCCTCATTCTTCCAGCAATGATGACACAGTTCATTCAAAATCCCAGATCTGTAGAAATATATCAAGACAGAAGCTCTACTGTGGACACAGATTTGTCATAGTGCCCATCTCCTTCATTGGATTTTCCAACCTTCCACACTAGCGTTTATGGCCCCTTTCAGCAGCATCCTGTCTTATTTACGATTGTATAACCAGAGCTCTGTGAAAAGCCTGGCACAGAGAAGGTGCCTGATAACTGTTTGCTGGGCTGACCTCAGCTCAACTCAGCTCCAACAGAGATGCTGTCCCCTTCTCTACTTTGTGTTGAGACAGTGCACAGTCCTTTCCCAAGAGCCACTACCCAGCTGCAATGGGACCTATCAGCTTAAATATGTTAATATCTCACCTCCAACAGGTATCCACCGTCTTCAAATATTTTCATATCGCACTAATTTACTAAAGACAAACTGTCCAAAATATTTGGATTCAGAGAGTGACATTCAATCACTATGTAAAATGACATATTTCTACCATACCATACCAGTGAAAGTAATAACACTTGGTTATTGAACAATGAACTTAATTTTCTCTTGGGCCTCTGCAGCAAAGCACATGATTTGAATGGTTCTCTTACATCAGCCTATTGACCCTAGCTGGTAGGCTGTACCATCAGGTGTTTTAGGAAACTGAAAACTTGAACTGTTACTTCCTATACCACCAGCCCCAGTTTAGCAGTGCACGCACTTTATATCTTAGTCTTACTTTACACACACCCAGAGTGAACCTCACTTTTCAAAAGTTCATTAACAAAGTCTCACAATTAAAAGAGCAGCCCTGTGAGTCATTTTTGGATACCCGTGTGGAAATAACAACTCCTCCCTTTGCTGAGAAACGGCTTCAACAAGTGCATGAGAACCACAGGAAGTAATACACATCTCAGCTATTGTCAGAGGAGTCTAGAATTCCCTCTCAGGGCTGTGTGGCTCTGGCAGTCACCTTACCACTATTTCTAAAATAGTTTTTTTATGTGGGCTTGGAAGGAACTATCTCAAGGCAATATCAATTTCTCCGTATTTCCTGGCTCCTTGAATCATATTGTCAAGTTCAAGTCAAGAAGTACCCATTCTGGTGTTTTTGAGAAAGTGCAACCTAAAATAGGGAGTGAACAGCACCTGGGTGGCTCAGTTGGTTAAGCGGCACACTCTTGATTTCGGCTCAAGTCATAATCTCAGTGTCCTGAGATCAAGGCCCCTGTCGGGCTCTGCGCTGAGCGTGGAGCCTGCTTGAGATTCTCTCTCTCTCTCTCCGCTCCCCCCCCCCCGCCAACTCTCTCATAAATAAGTTGATAAATAAATAAATTAATTAATAAAAATAAAATAGGAAGTGAACAGGTGATCACACCGAAGTAATGTCCCCGGTAATTCAAAAGAACTTCAGCCTCTCGACTTAAAACCAAAGTAGTCTTAGGTGCATACTTTGTAAGGGAATCCTATCAACAGGTACCCGAGGTAATTTCAATGCAGCCCTAAGTGCGTAGTCCCTTGCCCACTGAGAGAGAAAAAAAGTCACTCCGCTGTACATGAGAAACCCAGGGCCGAGTTCGCTGAGGCGCGAGGCGGCGGCGTGAGCACCGCGGCCAGACCCGAGATCCCCCCAAAGACATCCCTCGAAGCCCAGCCAGCGAGGCCACCCTGGCGCCCCCCGCGGCTCTCCGCGCACAGCCTAGCTGGGTGCATCCTCGCTCCTGGGCCACTTAGGGAGAGACAAAGAGGTACAAAGGGAAAAAACGAACCAGGAACAGGACCGAGCGCGCGAACCGGGAAGCCCTGTCCTGCGCGGGCGCCGGTCCCACGCTGGGAGTCGTGAGAAGGAAGGAAACCTGTCGCGCGACTCCTGGCGGCGAGGCTCCCGGCGCCTCCCGCGGCCCGGACTGGGCTCTTCCTCAGCGGCCCGAGCTCCGCGCCGCCGCCGCCGCATCTGGACGCCGCCGGCCCAGCCCCTGGTGTCGGCAGCGCCCACAGCTGGGGGAGCAGGCCCCGCCCCGAGACGACTGCGCCGGCCGCCCGCGCGCCAGTCCCCGTCCCCGCCCCGCCCGGAGTCCGTGCGCCCCGAGAGCGGGCGGGCCCTGCGGGTCCACTCCAGCCGCCTCCCCTCTCCTGGGCGCCCAGAGGCGCTCTCCGCGTGCTGCCCGAGGCACCTCGCTCGCTCCCCCACCCCCCCGCGGGGAGGGCGGCCGGAGGCCCCGGACTTTCCCCGGGAATCCCCCTGGCGCTGGTGACATTTGCCGGCCGGACCCGTGCAGCCGGTTCTGAGTGTGGGTGTGAGTGCGAGAGGCTGGGGCCGGCCCTGCACCCGATGGGACCCGCCAGGAGGCGGGCAGGGAGGCTGAGCACCGTCCTGCCAGAGCCCCCTCCGACTCACCCCTCTCAAGTAGCCCTGAGCCCCAGCCGGGTACATTCATTCATTCAGGACCAACTGAGCGTCCACTCAAGGACTGAGGATACTACCCTGGTTAAAAATAGCTCCAAGACCCTGCCCTCGAAGACCTGGCATTCCAGTGCGTAAAGATAAACGGATAAAGGGTATATTATGCGAAATGGTGGTAAGTATCTTGAAAAATAAGATTGAGGCTCAAAAGTTAGGAAATGCTAAAAACAAAAACAAAAACAAAAACAAAACCCCTCATTGATGGGGACTTTTCAGAGAAATGCAGAAGCCAACTGAAAGAGTTCTCAATGACTGAAGCTAGAACAATTTGAGCAACAAAATAAATAGTGGTAGTAGACTGCAATCAAAGTAAAAAGAGGGGCGCCTGGGGGGCTCAGTCGTTAAGCGTCTGCCTTCGGCTCAGGCCCTGATCCCAGGATACTGGGATCGAGCCCCGCATCCTGCTCCCTGCTCCGCCGGAAGCCTGCTTCTCCCTCTCCCTCTCCCCCTGCTTGTGTTCCCTCTCTCACTGTGTCTCTCTCTTTCAAATAAATAAAATCTTTAAAAAAAGAAAGAAAGAAAGAAAAACATCAGGCAAATTCCAACAGAGGGACATCCTACAAAATACCCTGTCAATGTCATCAAAAACAAGGAAAGTCTGAAAAACTGCCACAGCCTAGAGGAGCCTAAGGAAACATTACACTTAAATGTTTGTGGTATCCTGAATGGGATCCTGCAACAGAAAAAGGCCATTAGGTAAAAACTAAGGAGGGGTTACCTTGGTGGCTGATTCGGTTAAGAGTCAGCCTCTTGATTTCCTTTCAGATCATGATATCAGCGTTGTGAGATTAGAGGGCTCCCCACTCAGTGGGGAGTCTGCTTGAGATTCTCCCTCTCCCTATACCCCTCCCCCCCCATTCTCGTGCTCTTGCTCTCTCTCTCTCTCAAATAAATAAATAAATCTTTTTTAAAAACTAAGAAATTCTGAATAAAGTATGGACTTTCATTAGCAGTATAGTATCAAGATTGGTTCATTAGTTATGATGATGTGCCATACTAATTGTAAGATGGTAGTAATAGGGGAAAATGGGAATGTTTATGAGAACCCTCTATACTATCCTTGCAGTTTTTCTGTAAATTAAAACTGTTCTAAAAAATGAAGTTTATTTTAAAAGTTAAGTAAAATAAGAGAGATGAGGGGTGTTATAATTAACTAAAAACAAAAAAAGGGGGGTTTATTTCAAAGGCCTCTAAGATAAGAAAACAGTTTGAGGGAGGAAGCAATGTGGATATTTGGGTTATGACCATTTCCAGCAGAGAGATCTGCAGATGTAAAGGCCCTGAGGCAGGCGCATGCTTGGCTTCTAAGAATAGTATCAGTGTGGGTGGAACAGAATGAGTGGGGGAAAGGCAATGGGTGGTGGAGCTAGGGGTGGACAACAGAGTATGTAGGGCCTAGGTGGTCATGATAGTCTTAATATTTTACCCTGATTGAGAAAGGAAGACATTGAAGAATTTTTAGTAGAGGAGTGACCTGATATGGCTTTTTTTTTTTTTTCTGTTGTGTTGACAAATTAGGGGAGAGGATGGAAGAAGACCAATTTTACAAATTCTTCTGCAGGGGAGATTTATCTCCTCTACACCATTATTGATTGAATCTATAGAATGAGTAAAGTAAATTGCCCTCCCCAGTATGGGTGGGCCTCATCCAATCTGTTGAAGGCCTGAATAGAACAATTCTCCCCGGAAAAGGGAGAATTTGTCCTCTCTGGGCCTCTTTTTGAACTGGGACATCAATTTTTTCCTGCCTTCAGACTTGGCCTCAAACTGAAAGTTACACCATTTACTCTCCTGCTCAGGCCTTTGGACTTAGACAGGAATTATAACACCAATTTTCCTGGGTCTCTATCTTGCCAACTACAGATCATAGAAATTCTCAGCCTCCATAATATATATATGTTTCATTCATATATACATGGTTCTGTTTCTCTGACAACCCTCACTGATTCAAAACGCTAGCAGTAGAGCTGGTAAGAAGTGGGCAGGTTCTGGATATATTCCCAAGGAGAAGCTGACAGGACTGGCTGATTAATTGGATGTAGGACATGACAGAGTAAAAGGAACCAGGATGAGTCAAGGTTTTTACTTGGAGCAATTAAAAGAAAAGAGGTTCCTTATGCTAAGCAGGCAAGACTGCTTGAGAAGCAAGTTGTGGGCCTGGGGGAGGGGAGGGGAGGGTTGCTGGGGATTAAGAGTTCCATTTTGGACACTTTAAGTTTTGAGTTGTCAAGAAGACATTTAGATAGATGAGTCTGGGATAATGCTATTAATTGGGAGTCCTTAGCATATAGGTGATATGCAGATAGGATTTAGTGAAGTCTGAGTCCTGGGGCACTCCAAAGGTCAGAGGTCAGGAAGGTGAAGAATCAAAAAGGGAGAATGAGAAGGTATAATCAGTGATATAGGAGTTAGACTAACAGACAGTGCTGTTCCAGAAGCCAAATTAAAACAATGTTTCAAGAATTAACTCTATCAAATGCTGCTAAGGTGGGTAAAATTAGAACTGAATACAGCAATGGGCTTGGCCACCTGGAGGTCAATGGCACACTTGATGAGAAGAATTCTGGTGGTGTGCAGTGATCAAACCTGTCTGGATTGGGCCCAGAGAGAACGAAAAAAGAATAAATGGAGACAGAAAAATGGGGCAATAGCTGGAAGAAATATACGGTCAAGAGAGAGGTTTCTATTTTTAATTAGAAGATATGCCTGTTTGTATGCTCATGGCCATGAGCCAAAAGAGAAGGAAAAAGTGAGGATGCAGAAGCGTGAAGACCATTGCTGTAGCAATGTTCTTGAGTAGATGAGCAGGGGTGGGATCCGAAGCACAGCAGGAATGTTGGGGTTAAATGGAGAAGATAGAGAAAATAGAATTCTTTTCTGATAGCTGGAGGGGAGGCAGAACTTATGGGCACAGATGCTGGTAAATGTGGAGGCGGAATGTTTTATCGGTGAAGAAACAAGGTTATCAGTGGAAAGAAAGGAAGTTTGAGAAGAGGATAGAAAGTACGAAATATCATCCAGGGACAGTGAGAGAGTAAATAGACTCTGAAAATATAGTCAGAGTGCTGGATAACACTAAGGGTTCGTTTTGAAGTCAGGGACCAAGATATAAAGGGAGGCCAGTTGGGATAGTTGTGTATTCTCACCAGCCTCTTTTGCCTATTTGGGCAGAAATAATGCTAGGCAGAGGTCCAGATACAACCAGAGTTTGGAGTTGCCAGCTGAGTACGTCGGAGGAGCGAGGGACAAGAGCATGGAGCATCTATGCAAGGGAATGATTTTAAGGAAGGACCATGGCACTGAAACCAAAGAAGGAGAGAAAAGAGGACTTAAATGATGGTGTTGAGGAAAGTGAAAAGCTGTTAGGTTAATGGATTGGAGGCTCCAGGATGTCAAGGAATTGTGCAGTGGGGGATTAGAGAGATTCAGTTGGAAAAATGCAAGTTGGTTATCAGAGAGTGGGATCTTTGAGACTTAGATGATGAAGGGCTGAAGATGTTGATAATGACAAAGTCTAGACGGACCTGGGTTTTCTGCAATTGATGTGCCCACCCCCTTCTAGGCTCCCAGGTTGGTCTCCTATGTTTTATACATTTTTTCTGGAGAGGTTGGCCCTCACCTCCAGTCTGGATTTTCTGAACCATGAGTATGGATGAGGACTTTAGGATAAACCCAGCTAAAGCAGGACAAGCATTTGGAGAGGGGGATATCTGCTACATGAAATGAAGTCTTGTCCTCTGTATACACCATCTTGTATCCTACTGCCATCCCAAATTTGAAGGGCTCATAAGCCCACTGAATCCCAGGATTGGACGGTCATCTACCCCAGCCACCCCTCTCACATATAACTCCTCCATCACCCTCAGTAAATAGTCATTTTTTATCCCCACACCATGTAGTAACCACCAACCATCATTTCTCTTTGCCATGCTAGTTTGCAAACTCCTTGAGGACATATTAATTAGTTTAACCTGTCTTTTTTGTGTGTGATACAATATTTGTGACATAAAACTTACCATTGTCACAATTTTAAAATGTAAAGTTCAGCTCCATAAGTACATTCACATTGTTATGCAACCCTCACCATCCATTTCTAGAATTTTTTATCTATCCCCAGCTGACAACTCTGTACCCATTAAACACTTAATTCTCTAATCCCCCACTCCCCAGCCCCTGGCAGCCACCACTCTATGTTCTGTCTCTGTGAATTTGACTATTCTAGACATTCGTGTATTTTTTTATTTATTTTTATTTATTTGACATATTTTATTTATTTGACAGAGAGAGACACAGCGAGAGGGAACACAAGCAGGGGGAGTGGGAGAGGGAGAAGCAGGCTTCCCGCCGAGCAGGGAGCCCTATGCGGGGCTCGATCCCAGGACCCTGGGATCATGACCTGAGCCGAAGGCAGACACTTAACGGCTGAGCCACCCAGCCGCCCCATATAAGTAGGATGGAACAATGTGTATCCTTTTGTAACTGGCTTGTTTCACTCGGCATAATGGCTTCAAGGTTTATCTATGTTATAGCATGTGTGTCCGAATCTTTTTCCTTTTAAACGCTGAATAATATTTCTTTTTCAGTCATTGCTTTCATTTTTCTGGTGTGTATACCCAGAAGTGGAATTGCTGGATCATATGGTAATTCTCTGTGTGATTTTTTTGTGGTATCATCAGACATTTTTCACAGAAGCTGCACCGTTTTACATTTATACTAGCAACGCACAAGAGTTCTGATGTCTCCACCTCCTTGCCAACACTTGTTACTTCTTTTTTTTTAAAGATTTTATTTATTTATTTGAGAGAGAGAGAATGAGAGCCAGAGAGCACGAGAGGGAAGAGGGTCAGAGGGAGAAGCAGACTCCCTGCTCCTGCTGAGCAGGGAGCCCGATGCGGGACTCGATCCCGGGACTCCAGGACCATGACCCGAGCCGAAGGCAGCCGCCCAACCAACTGAGCCACCCAGGCGCCCAACACTTGTTACTTCTTATAACCTAGCTCTGATTTGCTCTCCACCTGACATGCTGCTAGACACATGATGTGGTATGAGTGAACGAACAGCCGTTGTTAACCCTGTTGAAAAGGGAAATGAGATTAAATGAATTAGCAAGCCCCATCTTGCACATCTTGTTCTAGATTCGCACTGTCGACTATTGTAGCCACAGGTAGCTATTTAAATTTAAATTAATTAAGATTAAGCAAAATTTTAAATTAGTTCTTCAGCTCAGTGACATTTTCAGTGCACAAGAGCCATCATAACCAGTGGGTATTAGTGTCCACTACATCGGAGTGTGCAGACTAGAACATCACTGCGAACATTACCAGTTCTTTGGTTACTATATTGGGCAGTGCTTTCTAGATCCTGCGAGGGCCCTGTGCTTTGTCTCACAAATCATATTTGGATAAGCTTTTCCAGAGTTGGACAGCTTAAAATTTAAGATAAAGTTCTTTCTTTTAGGAGGGAGGAAATATGCTACCTAAAAAGTCTATGGCCCTTAGTACATAAATGGCTGCCACACAGTCTCACATTTTTATGTTTATATATTAGATTTGGACTTTCAGTGATTATGTGGTTCTATTGCTCTCGATGATTACCTTTATGAACACAGATTTGCTAAACTAGGTAAGCCTTTCTCTATATCACTCAAAACAGTTCTTTATTAAACCATTGGTTTCAAAAAATATTTTTAGATTCAGATTGGAAATTATGTTTCTACTTACTACTTTATACCCAAAGCCTAACATGATACCTAGGATATTGGAGACTCTCGATAAATATTTGTTGAATGATGAGTGAATGAATGACAGAAGTAAGCACTGAGCAGAACTTGGGAGCTCAGGGCACTGAGATAACATTTTAGAGGGTAGCACTCAGGTGTAATGAGATTTAGGAATATGGATCTAGCACTGTTTTTTTTTTTTTAACAAAACATGGATTTTAAGCCATGTTCTTTTCTCTCATTGTTCAAAAAATAGCTTAAAACTTAATTCCTGTAAGGATCTTATCTAGTACATGTTTATAAAGCTTCAACTCTTTTATAAACACTGGCCACCAATGAATATAATAACAAGAAGAAACAAATTCTAGGTTTCAATAATGTCAGCATGTGTGAGGACACCTTCTGTTTGCCCCTTCAGATTTACTTTCTACCTCCCTCCATTCTGCTGTCTACCCTGGATGGTTGATCTTAATGGAGGATTGCAACAGGCAATCCTGTTGGGCTTAGCCAATAGGGAGATCTAGCAGGAGAGCAGAATGAGGTCAGGGAATTTATTCCAAGCAGAGGACTATCTGTGTTCCTCAACAGAAGGTCACTGTTCCTCTAAGATGGTCTGTTCTGTATGATTCCCTCTCCTTCCTGGTTCTGATTACCTGTCCCTGCTCATGGCTCTCAGGCCTGGAGTATCACCTCCTGGGAGTCCCTATAGTTTCCATTCTGCCTATACCTTTATAATATTACCTTTATTTATAAACCTTCATCGAATTATTCTAATTTGAATGTACCATCTGTTTCATGTTGGGACCTTGAACAGCCATCCTTAATCAGCTATACCGTACTGTCTAAATCCCTGCTCTGAAAATTTTATACCTACAGTCCTTAACAAGAATGATAATATTAGCATCTCCTTATTTCAGTCTACTGGTTAGCTTTATGAAGAAACCATGTTGTATGTCATATAATATAAATTTTTCTCCAGTACACTCAGACTAGAAAAATATTCTAATTCATAGGCAAATCTTCTTGCATATAGCTTCTCTACATAAAATATTATTTATGGAAATATATAAAGAATAGGTTTATGTTTAAGATATTAAACATCTTAGGTTATGTTTAAGATATTAAATATCTTAATATCTAATAAGCTTTAAATTACTTCTAAATGTGAGAAAATCTGTACCTCAGTACTGCAAACAAACCATCATGACTCAGGATACACAGTTTACCAGAGAACACAGTTCCTAACCTTTCCCTACCCACTGAATGTTTGTGTCTGCCAAAAATTACTATGTTGTAACCTAATCCCCAATGATATTAGGAGGTGGGGCCTTGGAAGGTGATAAGATCATGAATGGAATTCATGTTCTTATAAAAGAGGCCCCAGAGAGCTCTCTTTTTTTTTTTTTAAAGATTTTTTTATTTATTTGAGACAGAATGAGAGAGAGAGAGCACATGAGAGGGGGGAGGGTCAGAGGGAGAAGCAGACTCCCCGCCGAGCAGGGAGCCCGATGTGGGACTCGATCCTGGGACTCCAGGATCATGACCTGAGCCGAAGGCAGTTGCTTAACCAACTGAGCCACCCAGGCTCCCTGGAGAGCTCTCTTGCCCCTTCATCATGTGAGAACACAGCAAGTAGATGGCTGTCTACGAACCAGGAATTAGGGTCTCACCAGACACCAAATCTGTTGGCACCTTGATCTTAGGACTTCCCAGCTTCCAGAACTATGACAAATAAACTTCTGCTATTTATAAGCCATAAAGTCTAGAGTAATTTTGCTATAGCATATAGCCTTCATGGACTAAGACACCCTTTGAAGCTCAATATTTAAATGTACAATTATTAGCAGACATCAGCTCATTTAAAAATACATAAGCCCCATAATGCTAATACCTATATTAAAGAGAACTGGGGATACCTGGGTGGCTGAGTCAGTTAAGCGTCTGCCTTCGGCTCAGGTCATGATCCCAGGGTCCTGGGATCGAGTCCCGCACCGGGCTCCTTGCTCCGTGGGGAGCCTGCTTCTCCCTCTGCCTGCCACTCCCCCTGCTTATGCTCTCTCTCTCTCTGACAAATAAATAAATAAAATATTTTTAAAAAATAAAATAAAGGTAACTGATACTTATTGCTCAGTTACAATGTGACAACCACTATGCTAACACTTTTGTATATTGTTTAATTCTCATTACAAATTTGTAAGGCATGTACAACTCAACCCCATTTGACAGAGGAGGAAATGAGCCTTAAAATCTCCTGTCCACTGTCCCAACACCAGCAAGCAAAGGATCCTAGATTCAAATCCTCGTATCCAACATGAAAGTCCATGTTCTTAACCACCAATTAAGAATCCAAGAACAGAATTAAAGATCACAGAAGAACCAAAAAATAAGGACTATCTGAAGCAAATGATTTCTCTTATCCTGTTACCTCCACTCAAAGAATGATGTCTAAATCTAAATAAGCTTAGAAAAATTACTAAAAAGAAAGAAAGAAAAGAATGCAACAATAACTCATAGAAAAACAAATTTCTTATTGTGCAGTAAGCTTATTTTTCTGTACATGGTACACAAGGAGTAGAAAATCAGTGATGAAAATGTACTGTTTTGGTATTAGTTAAATCTTATTCCTGCCTACAATTCCTGAAGTGACCTGGCTGTATTTTTATTTTAACCCAAATTGCAATTAAGTGAAAACTTCCCTCTGATATATTGGCGTACTTGCAAGAGGCTTGAAGGTGAGCATGTACAGCTGTTCTATGCATACAAATAGAACACTCTCTGTGAAAGAATGAGCTAAAAAATATCAGGTCTAGAGATAGTATAATTGATCTGCTTAACGGCTCTTAATGATTTTTCTGCATCTGTGATTTTGCATAACAAGTTGCAAAACTATTTTAAGATGAGACTTTCTCAATACTCACTTCTTGTAAACCCCTTTTTGCACCATTGCCCTGTCCTGCGGAACTGATAAAAGTGAAACAGAAAAGCATAAATAGAATCTAACAAAAAAGCCAAGCCTTTTAATAATAAAGTAATGGTTTCATCGTGAGCCTTTAAATATTGGCTTTGAATTGGAATAATTAAATTTGTTCTCAACAAGCATAATTTTCACAGACTAAACATTTTTATAATCCATATTTTGTTCATTTAGATGAATTCGTGCCACTCATTTAGAAACTATGTATTTCTACACCACAAAGCCTTACTTTGGGGCTGAGACATGATTTTCTTCTCTTTTTCTTTATCCATTTCATCCTCTTCCTGCAGCTCCATGACTTTGTCTTACTTTTCCCTTTAACACAATCTTCAAAAGGACTGAGTCCTTCCTTAGAAATGGTTCATAATTTCTGTGAGTGCATGGACCATGGCCAGCATCCTTCCATGACCCTAAGGAAAATGTAAAAGTACAATATTGGCACCACAAAAGACAAACGGGTTTCAAATGATGAATACGTTTTAAAGATGAGCTTACTAAAAGTGACACAGTGAAAACAGATTGAAGTCTCAGCAGTAAACTCACAGATTCAGGGGACAGTCTTCTTGCAGGTGCCTGCTCTTGGGATGATGATCTTGTTGATGAGATCTTGGGGAAGCTGATAGATGTTCCTCTCAGTCTGCAGCTCCTTACCTTACATATGGGCCCAGAGCGTGAATAGGAATCTTTGGTAGGAGCTGATGTGGCCTTGCATCACTAAGTCTCAGTGTTGAAAGCAGGCCACTCTAGCTGATTTCTTTAAACCCTATTTTCTACAAGGTGGTGATAGGCATAGTCAATTATGAAACAGGAAATTTTGCCACAATTCTACATCCTTAGTCACAAAGAAACATTTACAAAACAAATGCCCCCAGGCAAACTGGAATTCATGATTGATTACAATGCAAATGTGGGTGCAGTATATAATCTATTCATGCCTTATTTTTTTCAGGGTCCTAGGACATCTTGTCTCCAACTTAAGTAGTGAGTAGACCCCTCTTCAAGGAAAAAAATATATGACACTCAGTGTTAACAAATTACTTGAATATAATATAAATACAATGTTACTTACATAAACATGGTATAAATTCCTTATGGTTACAGACTTATTAGAAAACTATAAAATTCAAACGTCATATGTGGAATTTAAGAAACAAACGAACAAAGGAAAAAAAAAAGAGGTGACAAACCAAGATACCGATGCTTTAACTTTTTTTTTTTAAGTAGGCTCCACCCCCAGTGTGGAGCTCAACACAGGACTTTAACTCAGGACCCTGAGATCAAGACTGGAGCTGAGATCAAGAGTCAGACATTTAACCGACTGAACCCCCCAGGTACTCCTAGACTCTTGACTATAGAGAACAAACTGATGGTTACCAGAGGGGAGTGGGTGGGGGGATGGGTGAAATAGGTGATGGGGATGAAGGGTGCACTTACTGTGATGAGCACTGAGTAATGTACAGAAGTGTTGAATCACTATGTTATAGTACACCTGAAACTAATATGACATTGTATGTTAACTATACTGGAATTAAAATAAAAAACTTTAAAAAATTTGAAAAAATCTACATATTAAAAGTATAAAATTATAATATTAAAATAAACAGCATTGATTTATGTTGTTTTGATGAAACAAAAAGTTCTATTCTCTTAGTAAATTTCAATTATATAAACTTATAGTGTTATGAATTATAGTCACCGTGTTTTACATTAAATCCTCAAACCTCATTCATCTCATAACTGAAAGTTTGTACCCTTTTACCAACCTTTCCCTATTTCTCTCGACCCCTAGCCCTTGAAAACCACTTTTCTACTCTCTGTTTCCATGAGTTTGACTTTTTTGTTGTTGTTGTTTTTAAGTTTCCACATGTAAGTGATACCACGCAGTATTTGCCTTTTTCTGTCTGGCTGGTTTAACTTAGCATAATGCCCATGAGGTCCATCCATGTTGTCACCAATGGCAAGATTTCCTTCTTTCTCATGACTGAATAATATCCCATTGTATATATATACCACATCTACTTTATCCGTTCATCCATTGATGGGCACTTTGGTTGTTTCTGTATCTTGGCTATTGTGAATAATGCTGCAAGGCACCATGGGAGTGCAGATATCTCTTCACTATCCTATTTTCATTTCCTTTGGATTTATACCCAGAAGTGGGATTGCTAGATCATATGGTAGTTCCATTTTTAATTTTTTGAGGAATTTTCTTTCTTTTTTTTAAGAATTTATTTACTTGAGAGAGAGAGAGAGAGAGAGAAAGCACAAGCAGGGGGAGCAGCAGAGGGAGAGGGAGAAGTAGGCTCCCTGCTGAGCAGGGAGCCACTCGGGTCTTGATCCCAGGACCCTGGGATCATGACCTGAGCCGAAGGCAGATGCTTAACTGGCTGAGCCACCCAGGCGCCCCATAATTTTTGGAGGAGTTTTCATACTGTTTTCCATACGTGCTGCACCAATTTACATTCCCACCAATGATGCACAGGGTGTCCCTTTTTTTCATATCCTTTCCAACTTGTTATCTCTTGTCTTTTTGATGACAGCCACTCTAACAGGTGGAAGGTGATATCTCATTGTTCTTTTGATTTACATTTCCCTGATGATTAGTGATGTTGAGCACTTTTTCATATACCTGTTGGCCATTTGTATGTCTTCTTTGGAGAAATGTCTGTTCAGTTCCTCTGCCCATTTTTAAAATGTTTTGTCTTGTTTTTGTTTTTGCTATTGAGTTGTATGAGTTCTTCATATGTCTTGGACAGTAACCCCTTATAAGATACATGGTTTGTAAATATGTTCTCCCATTTGGTATGTTGTCTTTTCTTTTTGTTGATAGTTTCCTATGCAAAAGCTTTTTATTTGATGTAGTTTCACTTGTTTATTTTGTTTTTATTATCTTTGCTTTTGGTGTCAAGCCCCCCCCCAAAAAAAAAATCACTGCCAAAATTGATGTCAAGGACCTTACCCCCTATGTTTTCTTCCAGGAATTTTGTGGTTTTATGTTTTACATTCAAGTATTTAATCCATTTTGAGTTGATTTTTGTGTATGGTGTAAGACAGAGGTCTAATTTCATTCTTTTGTATTTGACTGTCCAGTTTTCCCAACACCATTTATTGAAGAGACTATCTTTTCTCCATTGTATATTATTGGCTTCTTTGTGGAAAACTAATTGACCATATATGCATGGATTTATTTCTGAGCTTTTTATTATGTTCCATTGATTTATGTGTCTGTATTTATGCCAATACCATACTATTTCTTTGAAAAAATGCCATTGGAATTTTGATAGGGATTGTACTGAATCCTTATAAAACTGCTTTGGGTAATATGGATATTTTAATAATATTAATTTTTCTAATCCATGAACACAGAATTTTTCCATTTATTTTTGTCTTCATCAATGTCTTATAGTTCTCAGTGTATAGATCTTTCTCCTCCTCAGTTAAATTTATTCTTTGTGTATTATTCATTTTTATGCAATTGTAAATAGATTGGTTACTTATTTTCTCTTACTGATAGTTCATTGTCATGGTATAGAAACACAACTGATTTTTGTATATTGATTTTGTATCCTTCAACTTTACTGAATTTTTTTATTCTAAAAATTTTGGGGGTAGTTTTTAGAGTTTTCTATCTATTATGTGTAATCTGCAAATAGAGAAATTTTTATGTCTTCCTTTTTGATTTGGATGGCTTTTATTTCTTTTTCCTGCCTAACTGCTCTGGCTAGAACTTCTAATACTAAGTTAAATAAAAGTGACAAGAGTAGGCATCTTTGTCTTGTTCCTGATCTTAGAAGAAAAGCTTTCAGCTTTTCACCATTGAGCATGATGACAGCTGTGGGCTTGTCATATGTAGCCTTTATTATGTTAAAGTATGTTCACTCCATATCTGGTTTGTTACAAGATTTTATCATGAATCTATGTTGAATGTTGTCAGATGCTTTTTCTGCATCTATTGAGATGATTGCGAGGTTTTTAGCCTTCACTTTGTTAATGTGGTGTATTGCATTGATTGATTTGCGGATGTCGAACCATTCTTGCATCCCTGAAATAAATCCCACTTGATCGTGGTGTACAATCTTTTTAATATATTGTTGAATTTAGTTTGCTAATATTTTGTTGAGGATTTTTGCATCTATATTCATCAGGGATATTGGCCTGTAATTTTGTTTTCTTGTAGTTGTCCTTGATTGGATTTGGTATCAGTGTAATGCTGACCTTGTAAAATGAGTTCAAAAGTGTTCTGTCCGCTTCTATTTTTTTGGAAGAGTTTGAGGATTGGTACTCATTCTTTTTTTTTTTTTTTAAGATTTTATTTATTTATTTGACACAGAGGGAGAGAGCACAGGCAGGAAGAGCAGGAGAGGGAGAAGCAGGCTCCCTGCTCAGCAGGGAGCCCAATGCGGGGCTCAATCCCAGGACCCTGGGATCATGACCTGAGCTGAAGTCAGGCGCTTAACTGAATGAGCCACCCAGGCACCCCAGGTACTGATTCTTAAAATATTTAGTAGAATTCACCAGTGAAGCCATTTGGCCCTAGACTTTTGTTTGTTGGGAGGGTTTTTATTACTGATTTAATTACTTTATTTGTAAGGGGTCTGTTCAGATTTTGTATTTCTTCATGATTTAGTCTTGGTAGGTTGTATGTTTCTAGGAATTTTCCATTTCTTCTAGGTGGTCCAATTTGCTGGCATATAATTATTTGTTTTAGTCTCTCATGATCCTTTGTATTTCTGTGGTATCAGTTGTAACATCTCCTCCTTTGTTTCTAACTTTATTTATTTGAGTCTTCTTTCTTTTCTTCTTGGTAAGTTTAGATAAAGGTTTATCAATTTTGCTTACCTTTTCCAAAAAATCTCCTCTTACTTTAATTGATCTTTTCAATTGTCTTTATAATCTTGACTTCCTTTATTTCCACTCTCGTCTTTGTTATTTTCCTCCTTATGCTAACTTTAAGCTTAGTTTGTTCTTCTTTTCCTATTTCTTTGTGGTGTAAAGTTGTTTATTTAAACAGGTTTTTTTTTTCATTATCATTAGACATTTATTGCTATGGACTTCCCTCTTAGAACTGCTTTTGCTCCATCCCATTAGTTTTGGTAGGTTGTGGTTCCATATTTGTCTCGAGAAATTTTTAATTCTCTTTTGATTTCTTCTTTAACATATTGGTTGTTCAGTAGCATGTTGTTTGCTCTCCACATATTTGTGAATTTTCTAGTTTTCTTGTAACTGATTTCTAGTTTTATAGCATTATGGCTGAAAAAGTTACTTAATATGATTTCAATATTTTTAAATTTATTAAGAGATGTTTTGTGGCCTAACAAATGATGTATCCTGGAGAACATTCCATGTGCATTTGAGAAGATGTGCATTCTGCTACTGTTGGATGGAATATTCTCTAAACGTCTGTTAAGTTTGTCTGTTCTAAAACATAGTATAAGTCCATGTTTCCGTATTGATTTTCTGTGTGGATGATCTGTCCATTGTTGAAAGTGTCAAAATAAGCTCTACTTTGCATTTATAGTCATCTGGAAGAGAAGAATAAATAAATTTAGGGCAAACACAATATAAAGCTCCATTTGGAATTGGAAATAAAATTTTCAAGATAGTCCTGTTTAATATGGCCGATTTTACTGTTGCTACTGCCATAGAGAACTAAGATGCTAGTCAGGTATAGTGGAAAAAAATATGTTGATAGAAGTTGCTTTTAAAGTCTGCTTCTAGTCATACTAATTTTTATCCTTCGACAACTCTTCATTGCAGCCCCACCATCTTATCTTAATCCAGGTCCTACTGGTATCTCAATTTGACACTAGATGTAGGGGGGTTAAATCTCCCCTGAGAATTGTATGCAGTTGATAGTCATGGAAATTTGAAGTCTGAATTCATATTACCTGTGTGGGGCAAAAGGCCTCAGATAGTTTACAGTGGACTAGTTTAATTATGCCACCAGACTACTGGCTGAAACAAAGGTACACTCTCTCTCTGAAAATACTACACTATCCAGATTGACAGTAACTGTACTATACCAACAGTCAAAAGATCCATCCTGACTTCAGAAATGTCAAAATGTGAAAAAATATGAATTGCAGACTATCTTATATATGGAAATTATGAGAATTTAATGAGATAACTCATGCAAACTACTTATAATAGTGCCTAGAAAGTAGTAAGCTGTTATAATCATCATCATCATCATCACTTTTCAGCTTTATTTGGAACAACCACAAATTTCCATCACAATAAATGAGACCTACTCTCCTTTCTGCAAACACTCATTGCTTCTTTTATTTCTTTGTTTTGTGCAGAATGAAATAAGAAAGTACTTTGCTGAGTGTAGTAATCATCATCATCATCATCATCATTATCATCATTATGCTAGCCCCAACACAGCCACATAGGTTTTCCTAACTGTAAAATCAAAGAGTTGGATTGGATAATTTTTTTTTGTTTTTTTTTCTTTGGATTGGATAATTTTTTAAACTTTTTATTATGGCAAATGTTGGGTCTGTACAAAAGTCTCTAGAATAGTTAATCCCTAAGCTGAAATATTTATTAGGTCATGGTCAGTATAATCCTTCATTCTAATGCTTTCTACCCTAGACTATTCCCAGGCATTATATCCTTTTGGACCAGATAATTTTTGTATATCTTTCTAATTCTAAAAGTTTATAATAAATCCAGCAACTCGTGGAATTGCACTGTAAGTCCTGATTATTAACAGTCATTTTTCTGCCCCTGACTGAAGAAAATGAGCCTAGATACTGCTAATACTAAATTACTAAATTACTAAATTACTAAATCTACTAAATAGTAGACTATTTAGTTAACACTTATACATTGACTTCTGCTTCCAAACATGATGGAGTAACAGGGACCAGATTTACCCTCCCAACTGAATAACAAGTAGAAACAAAATATATAAACACCAATCTCCAAGATATTAAACATTAAATAATGAAGGACTGTGATCCCCAAGATGTGGAAAACATACAAGGTAAGCCCTGCTTGTCCCAGTTTGCTGTTTTGAAAGAGTTTCCAGCACATGGTACAGAGAAGAAGCCAGGCAGATTTCCTGAGTTGAGGAGATGAATCTGAATGTCCAGGGAGACCAAGCTGACTAAAGTTCACAGGATAGAGGACTGGGGAGAGAGAGTTGAGTATAGAGAGATCCCAGCAGATTTGCACAAGATCCCCCTGGAGTATTCAGCAGAGGATTTATCAGTTAATGCATATCAGAAAACTACCTGGGGCTGGGGGCAAAACCAGGTAAAAGGATTGGAGGAAGCAGTAACTGCTGCTTGCACAAGGCCAGAAATGGTGCCTATTTTCACAAACCAGACTGAAAAACCTCATAATTTACTGGAAGGAGTGGTCAGAAAATTTTTTTCTCAGTAGGATCAAACTGTTTCCAAGTAATTTAACAAAGTTCAAGAACACTTATGGGAATTCAAAAATACCTAGCACCCAACAAGGTATAAGACATAATCTACTCTTCCTACTCTTTAAGAGTAGGAAAACTCTATACACACACACACACAAAATTGGAGTCCCCTAAAGGAAAAGAGAGATGGAAAAAATATTTGAAGAAATAATGTCCAAAACTTTTCCAGATTTGATGTAACCTATAAACCCACAGATCCAAGAAGCTCAGTGAACTCAAGCACAAGAAACATGAAGTATACCAAAGCATATCATAACTAAATTACTCAAAACCAATGATAAAGAGAATATCTTAAAAGCAGCCAGAGGAAAAAAACACATTATGTAGAGAGGAAAAAAGTTAAAAAAGATTAGTATAATAATAAATTTCACACCAGAAATAATATACGAGGAAACAATGGAAGACTAAAAGAAAAAATATTAAGGGAAAAACCTGTCAACCTATCATTGTATATCCAGTGAATGTATCTTTCACAAATGAAGGTGAAATAAAGATTTTCTCAGACATATAAAAAATGGAAGAATTTATTATCAGCAGACTATAAGATATGTAAAAGGAAACCTTTCAGGCAAAAAGAAAATGATGCTAAATGGAAATATGGAAATCTACAAACAGAAAAATGGAGAATACCAGAAATGGTACTACATAAATAAATATATAAGATTTTTTTCTTATTATTAAATATCTTTAAAAGATAATTAACTATTTAAACAAAAATAATAAAAATGTACTGTGGGATTTATAAAATATGTTAATAATAATGTATGACAATAATAGAACCTTAAAACTGGTTCTTAAACTATTTGTAAAGTGGTATAATACCCCTCAAAAGTAAACTGAGATACGTGAATGAAGGATACTATAAACCTAAAGCAACTAAAATGACAAAATAACTAACATGCCAGCAAAAGAGAAAAAAATGGAATCATTAAAATGCTCAATTGATCCAAAAGAAAGCAGAAAGAGGGAAAAGAGAACAAAGATGGAAAAAATAGAAAACAAATAGCAAGATTAGATTTCAATCTAATACATAATAATCACATTAAATGTAAGTGGTCTAATCACTCCAATTAAAAGGCAGAGATGGTCAGATTGGATAAAAATCAAAGCACAATATGCTGCCTACAAGAAAATCACTTATTAAATGTCAAGAGAAACAGAGTAAAAGCAAAGAATAGAAAAAAGATACAGCATGCTAGCACAAATCAAAAGAAAGCAAGAGTGGTTCCATTAGTGTCAGACAAAATACATTGCAGAGGGACGCCTGGGTGGCTCAGTTGGTTAAACAACTGCCTTTGGCTCAGGTCATGATTCTGGGGTCCTGGGATCGAGCCCCACATCAGGATCCCTGCTCAGTGGGAAGCCTGCTTCTCCCTTTCCCACTCCCCCCACCCCGCTTGTGTTCCCTCTCTTGTTGTCTCTCTCTCTTTGTCAATTAAATAAATAAATATAATCTTTTAAAAAATATACATTTCAGAGCAGAAATAGTAGTGATAAAGTAATTTCATAAGGTAAAGAGATCAATTAATCAGGAAGAAATAATCTTAGGTTTATGTATCAATATCAGCTTCCAAATACACAAATTAATAAATTAATACAATTCTGGTCTATTTAAACAATTCTCAAGTTTTTATATTCATTATAATTTGTATTTTTCTTTTTAATTTTTAATTAATAAACTTTAGTTTGTAGGGCAGTTTTAGTTTACAAGAAATACTGAGTAGAAACTACAGAGTACCAACCCCCACCAAACTTCCTTTTTCATTAGTGGGATACATTTGTTACAATTGATGAGCCACTGTTGATACATTATTAACTAAAGTCCATGGTTTGTATTAGGAGTCGCTCTTTGTATTGTAAATTCTCTGGAGTGTGTGTGCGTGCATGTGTGTGTGTGTGTGTGTGTGTGATTTTTCTTGAATTGGGTTTTGACAAATGTATCCACATGTATCATGCTAAATAGTTTCACTGCTTAAAAAAAAATTCCTGTGTTCCACCTATTCATCCTGCCTCCCCTACCCCTGGTAACCCACTAATCTTTTTATTGTCTCTACAGTCTTGCCTTTTCCAGAATGTCATATAGTTGGAATTGTACAGTATTTTTTTTTTTAGAATGGCTTCTTCCACTAGATAAGGTGCATTTAAACTTCCTCTGTGTCTTTTTGTGGGTTGATAGCTCATTTCTTTTTTGTTGTTGAATAATATACCATTGTTTGGATATGCTCAGTTTGTTTATCCACTCACCAACTGAAAGGCGGGATTGCCAGATCATATGATAACAGTATGTTTAGTTTTTTAGAAACTGTCCAACTGTCTGCCAAAGTGGCTGTACCATTTTACATTCCCACCATCAGTAAATGAGAGCTTCTGTTTCTCCACATCCTCACCAGTATTTGGTGTTGTTGTTGTTTTGGATTTTAGTCATTCTAATAGGTGTGTAGTAGTATCTAATTCTTATTTTAATTGCTTTTTAGTTTTAATAGATAATTTCTAATAATATATTGTTTAATATTTTGAGGGTTTGAACATTTACATTAATTTACATTTTTGATAAGAGTAAATTCAAAGTAAAATTTGAATATCATTAGTATACTATATAGTGTGAGGTTATATTTGCCAAGATAGGATAAAGAACAGATTTTATTTAACAGTTTAACTTCATTTATAATCTTAAGACATTTAGATCTATGGAATGGTGGCATCAATTTGGATGCTTGCCTTAGGGCAGTCCTGTTTGGGGCAGGGGATCACAATTTTTGAAAATCATTGAGAGATTGTAGACAGTCTCAATAGAAATGTGTACATACACAAATACAGACAAAATTCTGTGTGTCTTTCAGGGATTCACCGACTTTCTTAAGACTCATCCAGGTATTCATTCATTATAGGGCAGCAGCCCCTGCTTTGAATTTCTGACAATTACTGCTCAGTTTCCTGAAAGCACAGTCCCAAGATTTTCATCCTCTTACATCTTCTTTCATACTCCTCCAGAGATGTCCAGTTCCTTAAGTAGTAATTCCTTCAGGCTGCTATTTAAAACATTCAGCACTTCTTTCCTTTTGCTGAAGCACCAGCAGCCAAAATGAAGTTCAATCCCTTTGTGACTTTTGACCAGAGCAAGAACCATAGAAGGCATTTCAATGCACCTTCCCACATTCACAGGAAGATTATGTCTTCCCCTATTTCCAGAGAGCTGAGACAGAAGTGCAATGTTTGATCCATGCCCATCCAAGAGGATGATGATGTACAGGTTGTGCAAGAACACTATAAAGATCAGCAAATTGGCAAAGTCGTCCAGGTTTACAGGAAGAAATCTGTCATCTACATTGAGCGAGTACAGCGAGAGAAGGCAAATGGCACAACTGTCCGTGTGGCCATTCACCTTAGCGAGGTGGTTATCACTAGACTACCAGTGGACAACAGCCATGAAAAGATCCTTGAATATAAAGCCAAATCTCACCAAGTAAGAAAGGAAAAGGGCAAATATAAGAAGAAACAATTGAGAAGATGCAGGAATAAAGTAGTCTTACATACGACTTTAAATAAGAACTGTTAGGATGAGGGGCACCTGGGTGGCTCAGTCGGTTAAGCATCTGCCTTCAGCTCAGATCATGATCCCAGGGTCCTGAAATCGAGCCCCACATTGGGCTCCCTGCTCAGCGGGGAGTCTGCTTCTCCCTCACCCTGTTCCTGCCCTCCACTTGTGCTCTCACTTGCTAACTCTCTCTCTCAAATAAATAAATAAAATCTTTTAAAAAAAATATTAAGGTAAAAAAAAATTCAGCAAACTAACCTCAAGTTAACCGGATCAGACCTCTCCTTGCATTGCCTTCATTCATGTAGCCCAAGCCTCTGCCAATTGGTGCAACTTGCTGTTCTCTGAATGTATCTCTAGGCTTTCCAATGTCTCGAAATTTATATAATTTTTCCACCTGAAATTCCCTTTTCTTTATCTCTGCCTACTGAAATTCTACCATTGTTCAAGGCTTCTTGATGGAACCTTTTCTTCCGACCCTACCTATTCTAAAATAGTCTCTTCTTTTTGCAACTACTCAGAACACATTTGTATACTCATTCTTTCATTCCTCCTTCCTTCATTCAATCTATCAATTACAATAAACTTTTTTGAGCAATCATAGTACTGGGCGCTCTACTGGTACAGATGGCTCCTGCTCTGGAAGGAGATTTCAGGTGAACAGGAATGCATCTAAGGGACCTGATGAAGGCCTAGGCTGGAGGGCAATACAATGCAGAGATTAAGATTAAGACCATCTGGGCTCAGAGCCTGGCTCTATCCATAGTGGCTGGGTGATCTGGGCCAATTTACTTCACCTCCCTCTGCTTGCTTCGTTATCTGAAAGTCAAGATAAATAGGGCACCTATGTCACAGGGTCTACATGAGGATTAGTGAGTTTACTCTATAAAGATCTGAGGGTTCTTGACACATAAGTAAGAATTCAATAAATGCTATTAATATTATCATTATGAATAGAAGAAAAGTGGCAGGTAAGAGTAGACTTCCCTGAAAATACATGTCTGAGAAAACCCTCCACACTACCCTTTGTTCTCCAATGCTTGTTGAAGAAGATTAAATAGACAAACACAAGCTTTTGGCAGCGTTTCTTTTTTGAGCTGATTTTGAACTGGCTATTTGTGTTTCTGATGCATTTGATGACTTCTCTTTTTATAGTCAACTTATTGTCTCTTGACCTAAAGAGTGGCTTTCAAAGGTCACTACTACCACTTGAGTTGGTTTTGTTTATGTATTCATTTTTAACTACTGTAGACCTGATAAGTTTGCAAAGAAATTTTAAAATTTTTTAAAGGCTTTTTTCTATAAGGCTGTACTAACACTTTCTCCTCACAAGGTAGGGCCTTCATAAGAGTGAAGTCAAAAACTGATTTTTAGGATGACAGGTCACAGAAAGTATAGGTTATAGAGTCAGCAAGCAGGTAAATGGCCTTTTAAAAATATTATAAAGTATTTTATTAAAGTTGGAGTGTTTGGAAACAAGTTACTTGCTTTTAATTTATGGGGTGTTAGCTTTCCTGGCTGGATAGAGTGAGCAAGTTACTTAAACTTCCTGGGTTTCAGTTTCATCATCTGCATTATGGGGATAATACCTCTATTCAGGGGTAAATAAGATGGTGTACATGGAAGTGCTTGAAAATAGAGAGGAGGAAAGAAAGGAGGGTGGGAGGGAGGGTGAGCCCTGAATGAACTTCAAAGAAATAGCCAGAGATTTATGCTTGACTTTTTAAACTTATACTTAAAGTGAGAGTGCACTAGAGGAGTATTTTGTTATGGCATTGACTTTATGAGTTTAAATCCACCAACTTTTTGAACTAAGTTCATTGAGTGCTTTGACTTTGTTGAGCTGCTCGCTTTCTTACGTTATTACTTGGATGACATACCAACCCATTATTTGTGTTCACCTTTCAAATAGTTGAATTGCACTTCAGTGCCTGACCATGAGTTATTGTGACTCAGAACACTTAAAGAAGTTTGACTACATGCAGAAAATTTATGAGTCACAGAATGAGAACATGGCAGATTGCCATAAATCACTTTTATTGAGAGTTGAGTCACTCTTTGCTATGAAAATAATTTATAGGGCACTGTTCCATTTGAGGAAAAATGAAAATTAATGGCATTCATAAAGATGATGATGAATACGTTTCAACACCAGTGGGAAAGACAAAGTTTCACAAAAAATGTAAACCCTACACCATATTATTTATCATCATAACTATTCCAGGCTCTTTGGTAAATGTTAGGAAGTTTGGCTGAATTAGATATCATTCACTGAGCTACCTCTTCTCTGTGTGCGTCCCAGACCCATTTTGAGCCATTCTATATGCTGCTCTGAGTCCTAGGAGGCTTTAGCAGGAGACCCAAAAGATGAGATGGAGTTAGGGTATTTTTTTGGGGGGTGTTTTTAAATTTTTATTTATTTATTTTAGAGAGGGACAGAGAGGGAGCACATGTGAGCAGGAGGAGGGGCAGAGGAAGAGGGAGAGAGAGAATCTCAAGCAGATTTTGAGCTGAGCGCATAGCCAGACATGGGGCTCCATCTCACAAACCTGAGATCAAGAGTCAGAGACTTAAATGGACTGAGACATCCAGGCACCCCTATTTCTTTTGTTCTTCTCTAGGTGATGCTGAGGTTCTGGCTGTCCCTGCTCCTGACCACCACAGCTCCAGTGGAGTTCAGCCTACTGGAGCTATGGGGAAGGAAAGTCTTCCTGCCAGTGCTGTTCTAGAGACCTCAGTTTTCCTTCTTGGTTCTCTTCATTTAGATAAATTTGGCAGAATCTCATCAAAATCTCACCTAAAAAAAACTTGTTTTTTGTTGGAGCCAAGCCAGATATATTCTCCATTAAGCAAAGTTTATGAACTTTCTGGGGTATGGATCCCACAACAAACTAGATCTCAATCTACCAAACAAACGCACTCTTTTTTCCAAATGTTTTTCAGGTACCTTTATGTTCACTTTATTAAAATTGTTCTAAAATAAACCAAAACATCACATGTGGTAGCGAGGCTAAATTATACTTCCCAGAATTCCCCTGCCTATATGTTTCTGTGTAGGGAGGGCCATAGGATAGAGTCTGAGATTGGGGGAAATTTTTTTAGCTCACACATATGGTTGTTTATCTGCTGGATGACCTCACTGGTGCGAGGCTGCAGCCAGGCTTCTGACTGTTCCGTCTCCCCCAGGATCCTCCTTTACCTTGTCTGACTCCTAGGCCAGATGTGTGTGTGTGTGTGTGTTTGTGTGTGTGTGTGTGTGTGTGTGATTAGCTCCATCCTGAGGGGCCTCAGGTTCTGCAGGACACTCATACCACTCATACCATCAAGATTTGGGGCAATGAGAACTGATAAGGATTTCAGTCTGTCTTTGTAAGCTCCAGCTTGTTCTTGCTCTTCCCCAATTTACATGCATCTTGCTTTCCTGTCCACCTGTGCTCTGGTCTTTAAGCTCAGGTATGAGCTTTACAGAGTTTGCTTATCCAGCTGTGTAACGACACTTCCGTGTGTGTATGTGTGTGTGTGTGTGTGTGTGTGTGAGAGAGAGAGAGAGAATGGATAGACAGATAGATATATGAAATTAAAATATTAATCATTCCTTTTGTACCTTCTCTTCCAGCATTATGAAGACTGTATTTAACGTGTCTCTTTTTCTTAGCTCCTTTTATTTTTATTTTTTTTAAGATTTCATTTATTTATTTGACAGAGAGAGAGATAGTGAGAGCAGGAACACAAGCAGGGGGAGTGGGAGAGGGAGAAGCAGGCTCCCCGCTGAGCAGGGAGCCCGATGCGGGGCTCAATCCCAGGACCCTGGGATCATGACCTGAGCTGAAGGCAGACGCAAAACAACTGAGCCACCCAGGTGCCCCTCTTAGCTCCTTTTAAGATCTTTCTCTGCATCACTAACTTCAAACAGGTTGATGTGCCCTCTTTGTTTTTGTTTTTTTTTTTTTAATTCTTTGGGACAGGGCTAGGCAAGGAGTTTGTAGACAAGAACCAAAAGCATGATCCGTAAAAGAAGAAATTAATAATCTACCAAAATTAAAAACTTCTGTGTTGTGAAAGACCTTGTAAAGAGAATGCAGGATTTGCAAGCCACAGATCTGACAAAGGCTTTATATCTACAATATATAAAGCACTCTCAAAACTCAATGGTAAACAATCTAGTTATAAAACAGGCAAAGACATAAACAAAATATTTGATCAAAATGAAGAATTAAGGGGCTCCTGGATGGCTCCGTGGGTTAAGAGTCTGACTTTTGATTTCCACTCTAGTTGTGATCTCAGGTGGCAGGATGGAGCCCCCATGTTGGGCTCTGCACTCAGTGGTGAGCCTGCTTGGGATTCTCCTACTCCTTCTCCCTCTGCCCTTCTCCCACTTGCGTGCTTGTATGCTTTCTCTCTCTCAAAGAAAAAAAAAAGAATTAGGGTTTAACATAGGGATTTGGGAGGACACAAGCATTTAGTCTATAGCACTATAATC
The DNA here is from genome assembly GCF_003265705.2 of Callorhinus ursinus. Taxonomy (NCBI): domain Eukaryota; kingdom Metazoa; phylum Chordata; class Mammalia; order Carnivora; family Otariidae; genus Callorhinus; species Callorhinus ursinus. Next base: position 59,175,193 of record NW_027397068.1, on the reverse strand, counting down.
TAACCGTCAGAAAGGAGAAAAGATAAAGAGGAAACCTCTTCCTTTGATATAATTCCACAGAAATTGCATGGTTTCCTCTTCGTCCATTGGCCAGACCTTAGACACATGGACCCATCTAACTGCAAGAGAGGCAAGGATTAATCTTTATTCAAAGGAAGATGGGGAAAAAGATTATTGGAAGACAAAAAACTGTCCTTGTCATGAGTATCTAACATTACAAGGCTCTTCCAAATGTGACCTCCTCTTCCACCTTTATTATATTCACCTAACTAGTCTACCGCCTGCACTTGCAAAGTCTCCTAGGTCGCTGTCCTTAGTCATGAATTCAAAGCACAGGTTTAATTACATTACTCTCTTGTCCCATAATCTTCATTGGGTCCCTACTATTTGTAGATTAAGTCTAAACCCTTTTACTTAATATGATATTAATATCCTCCATAATACCATTTCAATTTGATCTCCCTCTTCTTTCCTACCCTTCTTTATCCCCTCAACTGGCCATTCCCTGAATATACCATGAGCTTTCACTTCTCCATAACTTTGATCATGACAGACCCTCCACCAGAATGAGCTCCCTAAAAGCCCATCACCAGCCTTTGAAACACTGCACAGAATTCCAACTCTATCTCAAATGATATTACTTTTATAAGCTCATTTTTCATCACTTCTATTAAAAATAACTTACCCATTCTCAGAACGGCCACTGTATTTATGCTGCCTTCCATTATAATAAGTTATAAATTTACATATTCATAACCATGATTATATTGTGAATTACATAGTATTCACTACATATTACTCATCTTTGCAGTCCTGGGAGCACCTAGTCTCTGAATTTTTACCTAACAGCTGCACAATACATATTTATTAAATGGAATTAGTATGTAACCACTAAATTTGTAGAAGGAAAGAGAAAAATCTCAAGTCAGCTCTCTTTGGATAAAATACTCATTTAAACTACATTAAATGCTTTATCAACAATCTAGTATTATTTACTACATAATTCTAAGTCTATATGTACTTATGTGGAATTGTTTTGAGTGATTTGTGTTAATATACAAAGCTTAATATGGATTTGCATCAGAAAGAACAACTTGTAAGAGCTATTTTCAGCTCTAACAAGGAAGTGATGGTTTTTCAATTTTTAGCAGAAGTGTTGTAACTTATCTCAGTCAAACACTTGCTAGGTCGTTCAGTTTGTCACTTGTGTTACTTTACTTTCTATTTTAACTCTCAGGCCTATTCAGAAATAATAAAAAAAGAAAATTATAGTTTGATTGCTGCTAATTGTCTTGTGACAGCAGGTGGAAGTGAAAATAATTTCAACATTGAATTGCCTGTTAAATATGACCATAGACCTATTTAATATTAATCTTTTGTCCATGTTGGCCAATTTCTCAATTAGTTCTCTGTGTATTAGATTCAGACAGGAAAATATAGCTATAGAATTTGAAATAAACAATAAACTCCCAATTAAAATTAATAAATTATATGAAAATGAACCCCATATTGGCCTTATAAGGACACCTCTTCCTGAAAAATAGGATTTCATATTAACCTTTTTGTAATTTTATATTATTTGTCCCTCTGTCTATCCCTCTTCTGTACCCTCTCTGACCTCTTTTTGTGTCCATAGTTCTTGTTTCTGATCTGATTAAAACTATTTCATGCACTTCGTATTAATCCTACTTGTATGGGAGGAGTTGGGACACCAATCAGAGCTCAGGATGACATATCACTCCAGCTGAATCCTGAGCTAGAAGAAGGCTTAGGAAAGTGTATGGACAGAATGAAAATAAACTATAAGGTTAATATTTTTACTTCTAACCTTTATCCAATTTTGAGGGTTTTTTTTAATACATGGAAAGTCAGTTAACTTTCTAGGGCAAGGAAAACAAAAGAAAAGACAAATCATTCAGGCAGTGACTCATGGAATCATTAAGGTACAAAACAAAGCATAACAACAAGAAAAACAAAACAGTATCTTTTCGCAAAAGCTAGTTTTGAATACTATATTTTCTAGGTTATTGATTCCTCCACCCACTTTGAAAAAATAGTTGCCATTTTGGAATTTAATAAAAAAGTAACAGATTTTCACAGATACTGTCATTGAATGCAAGGGTGTGTCCGGAAGCAAAGGTTCCTCAAACTGACATATATATACATATATATATGTATATGTATATATATATATATATATATAAAATATATATATATTCCTCAAACTGACAATATACTCAAAACGTGTATTCAGGGTTGCCTCCTTGGTGACAGAAAGGCAGCAGGGTCAAGGCACTGAATTGGGGAGGGATGAGTGGAAAATGGATTGAGAATCTGCTAGGTGTTTGTACTTGGCTGAGTGTTCTAGTAATGCCAGAGCTGTAACCAAGCTTCCCTAGGCTCTATCAGCCTGATAGAGTAGGCGATTCTAGAGAATGCTTGAGAGTTCCCAGAGGGTTCACACATATACTCATGAATGTCTGCACATGTTACTTGCTGCCACCATCCTGCAGAATCACAGTGCTATCTACTGACAGGTCTTCCCAGCATAGCTGTCTCTACCACAGTGGAGACAGTGAAGCCCTCGAGATGACAAAGCTGTTGATGTTCTGCTGTGAAGTGGGAAGGAATTGTCTCACTCCCCACCCTCATTCATGGGCAAGACTTGTTTAGATGAGTTTCTGAGCTATGTTCCTCATTTCCAACATGTTAGGGTTTTTAGTAAAATACTCTTTTTGTGGAGAGATGACTCAGATAATCAAAATCAGAAATGAAAGAGGAGACATAACAACCAATACCAGAGAAATACAAAGGATTATAAGAGAATATTATGAAAAATTATATACCAACAAATTGGACAACCTGGAAGAAATGGATAAATTCCTAGAAACATATAACCTCCCAAAATGGAATCCGGAAGAAATAGAAGATTTGAGCAGGCCAATTACCAACAATGAAATTGAATTCAGTAATCAAAAACCTCCCAAAGAACAAAAGTCCAAGACCAGATGGCCTCACAGATGAATTCCACCATACACTTAAAGAAGAACTAATACCTATTCTTTTCAAACTATGCAAAAATAGAAGAGGAAGGAAATCTTCCAAATTCATTGTATGAGGCCAGCATTATCCTGATATCAAAACCAGATAAAAACATTACAAAAAGAGAGAGAGAGAGAGAGAGAAAACTACAGGCCAATATCTCTGATGAACATAGATGCTAATATCCTCAACAAAATATTAGCAAAACCAACAATACATTAAAAAAAAAGTCATTCACTACAATCAAGTGGGAGGCATGGTTGATTTAATATTCACAAATCAATCAACATAATACACTGACAAGAGAAAAGATAAAACTATATGATCATTTCAATAAATGCAGAAAAAGATTTGACAAAGTACAACATCTATTCATGATAAAAAACCCTCAACAATGTAGGTTTAGAGGGAACGTATATTAACATAACTAAGCCCTTTTATTAAAAACCAACAGTAGACATCATATTCAATAAGGAAAAATTGTGAGCTTTCCCTCTAAGATCAGGAACAAGCAAGGATGTCCACTCTCACTTTTATTCGACATAGTATTGGAAGTCCTAGCCACAGCAATCAGGAAAAAAAAAAAAAAAAGCATCCAGATTGGTAAGCAAGAAGTAAAACTCTCACTTTTTGCAGATGACATGATACTATATATAGAAAATTCTAAAGACTTCACAAAGAAACTACTAGAACTGATAAATGAATTTAGTAAAGTCATAGGATACAAAATCAACATACAGCAGTTTTCTGGATTTCTATACACTAATAATGATGTAGCAGAAAGAGAAATTAAGAAAACAATCCCATTTACAATTGCAACAAAAATAATAAAATACCTAGGAATAAATTTAACCAAGGAGGTAAAAGACCTGTACTCTGAAAACTATAAAACACTGATGAAAGAACTTGAAGATAATGCAAACAAACGGAAAGATAGTCTGTGCTCATGGATTGGGAGAATGAATATTGTTAAAAAGTCCATTGTACCCAAAGCAATCTACACATTTAATGTAATCCCTATCAAAATACCATCAGCATTTTTCATGGAAGTAGATCAAATAATCCTAAAATTTGTATGGAACCACAAAAGACCCCAATAAGCCAGGGCAATCTTGAAAAAGAAAAGCAAAGCTGGAGGTATCACAATCCCAGATTTCAAGATATATTACAAAACTGTAGTAATCAAAACAATATGGTACTTGCACAAAAATAGACACATAGATCAATAGAACAGAATTGAAAACTGAGAAATAAACCCACAATTATATGGGTCAATTAATCTTTGAGAAAGCAGGAAAGAATATCCAATGGGAAAAAGACAGTCTCTTCAACAAATGGTGCTGGGAAAACTGGATAGTCACATGCAAAAGAATGAAACTGGACCACTTGCTTACACCATGCACAAAAATAAACTCAAAATGGATTAAAGACCTAAATGTGAGACCTGAAACCATAAAAATCCTAGAAAAGAACACAGGCAGTAATTTCTCTGGCATCTGCTGTAGCCACAGTTTTCTAGATATGTCACCTGAGGCAAGGGAAACAAAAGCAAAAATAAACAACTGGGAATAAACCAGATGGATAAAAATGTGTGTCATGGGGTGCCTGGGTGGCTCAGTCGTTAAGTGTCTGCCTTCGGCTCAGGTCATGGTCCCGGGGTCCTGGGATCGAGCCCCGCATCGGGCTGCCTGCTCCGCAGGGAGCCTGCTTCTCCCTCTGCCACTCCCCCTGCTTGTGTTCCCTCTCTCGCTGTGTCTCTCTCTGTCAAATAAATAAATAAAATCTTTTAAAAAAAATAAAAATAAAAAAATAAACAACTGGGACTATATCAAAATTAAAAGCTTCTGCAAAGTGAGGAAAATAATCAACAGAACAAAAAATAACTTATTGAATGGAAGAAGATATTTATAAATGATATATCCACTAAGGGTTAGTATCTAGAATATTCTGGTTAATATCCATAATATATAAAGAACTTATACAACCCAACACCCAAAAAATAAATAATCCAATTAAAATGTGCAGAAAACATGAACAGACATCTCTCTGAAGAAGATATATAAATGGCCAACAGAAACATGAAAAGATGCCCAATATCACTAATCATCAGGGAAATTTGAATTAAAACCACAATGTATGGATAACACTTCACGCCTGTCAGAATGGCTAAAATCAAAAAAATAAGAAGCATTGGCAAGGATGTGGAGAAAGACTCTTGTACACTGTTGGGGGAAATGCAAATTGGTGCAGCCACTTTGGAAAATAGTATGGAATTCCCTCAAAAAGTTAAAAATAGAAGTATCAAGTGATCCAGTAATTCCACCACTAGGGAATACCCAAAGAATATGAAAACACTAATTTGAAAAGATATATGCACCTTTATGTTTATTGCAGCATTATTTACAATAACCAAACAATGAAAGCAACCCAAGTGTCTGTCAATAGATGAATGAAGAAGAGTGGTATATATATATATACAATGGAATATTACTTAGCCATAAAAAGAATGAAATCTTGCCATTTGCAACAACATGGATGGATCTAAAGGGTATAATGCTAAGCGGAATAAGTCAGTCAGTGAAAGACAAATACCATATGATTTCGCTCACATGTGGAATTTAAGAAATAAAAGAAAGAGGGAAAAAAAAGAAACAAACAAAAAACCACACTCTTAAATATAGAGAACAAATTACTGGTGACCAGAGGGGAAGTGGGTGGGGGGATGAGTGAGACAGGTGAGGGGGACTAAGAGTGCACTTTTTGTGATAAGCACTTGGTGATGAATTGTTGAGTCACTACATTGTATACCCGAAATTAATATAATACTGTATGTTAACCTTACTAGAATTTAAAAAATTAATAATAATAATAAATTAAACAAGAACACTGCTGGGGCACCTGGGTGGCTCAGTAGGTTAAGTGTCTGACTCTTGGTTTCCGCTCAGGTCATGATCTCAGGGTGGTGAGGTCGGATTCCTACTTAGTGCAAAGGCTGCTTGTCCCTCTCCCTCCCCCTGTGCCCCTACCCTTCCTCGTGCATGCACACGTGCAAGCCTGCTCTCTCTCTCTCTCAAATAAATAAATTAATTAAATCTTTATTTTTAAAAAGGAAACTACTATGAACAACAACAACAACAACAAATATACTTTTTGTTTTTCCTCAAGTTCTGCTACTTGGACTTTCAACCTAAGGTAACTGAAAGTAATCCTAGGAAGTGGATTCTTGGATGTGGTTCTGGAGCTGATTCACTCACTGGTCAGCTGGCGGTCACCTCTAGTAGGTAAAGTACTGGTAGCCCCTGGCATGCTATAGAGATGAGATTGCTAACACTTTCACTTGTAGTGAATTTGATAGGCTATAAAGGGAAAGAGCTGCACCAGCTAGTGCACTATCTCTGTGGTTTGAGAATTGTGGGGTAAGACTAACTATAAATTATAGAGTTGGGAACCTTTACAGAATCTTCATGTTAGTTCCTTGATTTGTAGAATAAGAGTTGTTGTAGTAAGAAAGGCAAGTAGAAGTCCCTGCAAATACACCCTCAACTCTCAGCCAAGACTATAAATCAAAAACAACTTAAATCTCAGGAGAGCAATGGCAGAGTTTAGGATGTAGGGGTGATGGGTCTCACAATATCCCCCATTTAATCCACCATTCTGGCTTAACGGGTGAATCAGAGAGCATGACATTGAGTTACTACAAACTTATCCAAGTAGTTGCCTCATCTGCATCTGCTATATTAGATGTAGTATATTTACTCTAACAGATCACCACAGCCCCTGCTGTATGGTTTGCAGGGATGTCTACATCTATTTATCTTATATCTATCAGAATGAGAATTAGAAAGAGTTTGCCATCATATAGGATGGATAATAGTATACATTCATGGTCTTGCCCCAATGCTATATTAATTCTCTATTAATTCTTTGCCATGAGGGCCCAAAGGGATCCAGGCCATCTGGAATTTCCACAGAACTTCCTTTTGGTTCTCTAAATGGATGACATATTACAGGTCCCCCCTTGCCTTTTTATCTTGAATGGGATTGACACTTACTCCAGATATGGATTGGCCTTTCATGCCTGTTACGCCTCAGCTATCACCACTATGTGAAGGTTCATAAAGCATATGATATCCTGGCATAGGGTCACACCTAACATCATCTTTGGACCAAGGGACCTTCTTTGTAGTAAAGGAAGTATGGCAATAAGCATACGATTTCACATCATCTATATGCCCCATCCAGAAACTGTCAGCCTGAAAGAATAGTGCAATAGCATCTTGAAGGGACAGCCAAAGCACAAGCCTGGTGATACCTTGCAAAGGACAGGGCACTATCCTTCAGGATGCAGAGTATATCTTAAGCCATCAGCCACTATATGGCTGTGTCCTCATTCAGTAGATTACATGGGTCCAACGGGATCCAACAAATAAAAGTCAGAATGGTCCCACCATTACTTCCTGTGACTCTTTGAAGAAATTATGTTTCTTATTCTCACAATTTTAGGCTCTGTGGTTCTAAAAGTCCTGGTTCTCAGAAGGGGATGTTTCCACCAAAGAACATAGTAAGAAAACAACTAAACTTAAAGCTATGGCTGTTATAAATGAGCCATCAAAGAAAGGAGTTACCATATTGTTAGGGTTGCTTGATCCTTATCATCACAAGAAGATGATATATTTGACACATCATCTACTAGAGTGTCCCTTGGTTATCTTATACCCAGAAGTACAGCACCCACAGCCCAATAATAGTAGGGTAACCTAGAGGTAACCTGAATGAGATGAAAGTCTGCCTCAGCCTAACCGGAAAGCCACCTGGACCAACCTAGGTGATAACTGGAGGGGAGGGGAATCTGGAGTGTGTGGTGATGAAGGGAGATGATAAATATCAGTTACAAACTTGAGACCAACTGCAACAGCGAGAAGCTACATTTGGTCCACTAATCTTTCTCCTGTTAGTTTTTCCCAGAAACTGTGATCAACCAAAAACCTGGTAAGAAGGAATTTGAGCTAAGTGGATACAAGGGGTGAATTGTAGTGGATGCTGTTTTTTGTCCTATATCCTTAACCAGGTCAATGCACTGACTCCCAGGATGCTGGGAATTTTGAGTTCTAAAGGCCCACAACTGCCTCCTTTTCTAGAGAATTGACCTTGGCTAAGCACAAGTCCCCTTGCCTGGGAACTTATCTCCCCTAGGGTGGATAGCCCGTTCCAATAACTGAGTGACTTGGAGATACTGACTGTGGACACTCCTGCTTTAAGGTGAGATGAGCTCTGTGGGCAATCTGAGCTCCATCACCTCCTGTGGGATCAGGAGAAGCTGAACTTATTCTTCCTGCCTTAACTTGCCTTTTCCTTCCCTTCTTCTGAGACTACTCCCTCAACAAATCACTTAGCCAAGAATCCCCATGTCAGGCTGTGCTTCTAGGGGACCCGTCTTGAGAACTGCACATTTCCTAGGATCAGAACAGCTATTAAGTTGCAGAGTCACTATTATTTTAAATATATAAATATAAATATTTATTTAATATAATTTAATATTTGTATATTAAATATATAATTATAAATATAAATGTATATTTATATAAATTATATAATTACATATTATATATAATTATAAAATATAAATTTATATAATATATAATATAAATATAAATTCATATTATTCTAAATTATAATTATAATTATATATTTAATTATAAATGTATATAATATATACTATAAATATACATAATTA
>NW_027397068.1:58747398-59166317 GCF_003265705.2 Callorhinus ursinus | reverse complement strand
CAGCTGTTACAGAATGTAATACTGTATTAAGAGTGTTTGAGGGGCATCTGGGTGGCTCAGTCAGTTAAGCATCCAACTCTTGACTTGGGCTCAGGTTATGATCTCAGTGTCGTGAGATCAAGCCCTGCATCAGACTCCGTGCTAGATGTGGAGCCTGCTTGAGATTCTCTCTCTCCCTCTGCCCCTCCCCAAACCCTGTCCCTCTCAAAAAAAAAAAAAAAGTATTTGAGATGTGGCTTGCTTCTTCAACAGAAGCAATTACTTGAAATGACTAGTTCACAGAGATTGGATGAAGAATGTGAGTGTCAGAGAGATAACAGAAACGATAAGGCAGTTCTGTGCAATTTTATCATTCCTAGGCCCACTGTAACAGGTTCCAAATGTGCAGTTAGAACTGGGCTGCTCCACATCTTACCCCAGTCTGCTCCTAAGATATTTCAAACCTTCATAACTCTCCTCATGCCACCCAGCCCATCCCCTCCCCTCTGCAGAGGACACTGATTCCTAACAAATAAAATAAATGCTCTCATGGATGAAAAAACTTCTTCAATTCCTCCTGTTCTCCCACCCTCAGTAAAATTCTGCATTCCTTCTCTAGTCTCTCAGACTTTTCTTTTTCACCTCAAATAACCTCCCCAATTAGATTTTATCTGATTTTTAACTTATTCCATCAAATTATTTTCTCCTTTAACTCCTGCCTTTGCTCTCCCATTTGTTTCTGACTCTTAGTATATAAAGATACTTCCTTTGTTCCCAAATTAAAAATGAATTTACCTTTCTACTAACAGTGGACATTTAGTCTGTTTCCTTTTAGGGATCTATTATGAATAATGCTGCTATGAACTCTCTTGTTGACATATTGCTATATATACATGTATACAATGCATCAGACTCATCTAGAGGTCTTGTTAAAACATTGATGGCTGGACCCCATCCCCAGTAGATCAGTAGGTTCAGTAGGCCTGGGGTAGGGCCCAAGAATTTTCATTTCTAAGTGTTCCTAGATGACGCTAATACTGCTGATCCAAGGACTCTACTTTGAGAACCACTTCTCTCAGGAATATATCCAGGAGGGGAACTGCTTGGACATAGAGTATAAAATATCTTCAATTTTGATAATCCCAAACTGCTTTTCTAAAGTGGTTGTACTACATCGCCACCAAAAGTTAGAATTACTCACCAACACTTGGCATTCTAAAACTTAAAAGTTTGCTAATATGGTAGGTGTGCAGTGACATCTCATTGGCTTAATCAACCTTTCTCTGTTTATTCAACTTTTCAATGTTTACTAGCCATTTGGATAATCTCTGTTGTGCAATGCATAATCAGGTCATTTATCTGTTTTTCTATTAGATTTTGCCTGTTTTAAATAATCAAATTTAAAGAGTTCTTTGTATATTTGGAAACAAGCTTTTTGTTGGTGGTGGTGGTGGTGTTTGGTTACATAGACTGTGGATGTCTTCTCTCAGTCTATGGCTTGTATTTTTATTCTTTTAATGGTATTTTTAGAACAAAAATGTTTCATTTTTATGTAATTAAATGCACTAATCTTGACTCTTTTTTTGAGTACATGATTGCTAAGTTTAATTCAACTGTTATAGCCAATTCCACTTTATAAAAAATAACAGAATGTTTCTATCAAAATTGAATTTTTTCTTTGGGCGTCTTCTCCTTCACATAAGAAAACATGATCCTTGGATTTGTTTGGTGTGCCAAGGGTGAAATGACAGTGATTGAGGACACAGAAACATCACTGGTCTTCCCACCAGATGGGTTCAGACACCACTGATTTGTCAAAAATACCACTTCTCCTTCCAGGAGGTTTTGTCCTTTTAGGTATGTCCTGAGGTTCTTCAATTGGTCCAAAAATATTAGATAATTTTCTGTTGGGTCTGTTTGAAGGAAGAGCTTCCTCTGGACTTACCAAATGATTGCTCGATTCTCCTCCTGGAGGCTTCATGACCCTGGAGCTAGCCAGCCACTCTTTCTAGGCCTTGAATATGTTGCCTTCTGCTGAAGGCAACTCCCTCAGCCCTCCTAATCCTAACTTTTATGGTTAGTGCGTTTTGTGTCTCATTTAAGAAATCCTTCTCTACCCCAAAGTCATGAAGATATTCTTCTATATTAATCACTGAATAACTTTATAATTGGCACTGTATTAGATCTCATATGCACTTGGAATTGACTGTTGTGTATAGTGTAAATTAGGAGTCCAATTTCATTTTTTTTCCTTACATGGTGCACAGTTGTACTATCACTGTTTTTTTCTCATTTTTAATTTAAATTCAATTAGCCAACATATAACACATCGTTAGTTTTTGATGTAAAGTTCAATGATTCATTAGTTGCATATAACACCCATCACATGCCCTCTTTAATGCCCATCACCCAGTTACCCCATCCCCCCCACATACCTCCCTTTCCACAACCCTCAGTTTCTTTCCCAAAGTCAAGAGTTTCTCATGGTTTGTCTCCCTCTCTGATTTCTTCCCGTTCAGTTTTCCCTTCCTGTTCCTATGATCCTCTGCCCTATTCCTTAATTCCATATATGAGTGAAAGCATATGATACTATTATTAGAAATACTATCTTTTCTCCCACCTCCCTGAAATATACCTCTGTCATATATCAAGTATCCATTTGTGCAGGGACCATTTTATTTTCTTCTTACTGAAATATAGAAACAATGTTACTTTTTTATATTGACTTTGTATCCATCAACTTCCCTTAACTGCATTAATGGGTTTCATATGTTCAATTTACTTTTAAGCATTTCAAATGTCTGACCAAGCAAGCACATCTCCTAGTAAGAAAAATATTCCAAAGCATCTCAAAGGCTCTTATAAATCGAAATTTAACTTATATATTTGGTAAAGCCATTTCTCTTAAATATTAGAATACCACTTACAAACTTGGTGACATTCTTTTTTTAATTTGAAATTATAAGTCAATTACACATTTTAAATAAATAGAATCACAGCATTAATCTGTCAGTCTAAAATGCCAAAGTTCTTTAAGTATTACATTTTAACTACATAAACAGGCTATTCCTCAATCTAACATATTAGTTCTAATAATATGATTTAATTTATCATCCTTGTATTAAAATCTTCCTCTGATTGAAAAGTCCCTCACCTTCTAAATGAAGCAGCTTTAACATTGAAGGTGATAAGAAGCTTCATTTCAGGAGAGCTGAGGTTACCCCCTGGAACAAGTCATTGTTACTAAGTATACCATTTATGATGGTAAGATTACTTGCCAGCAAGGAATTTGAGACAGGATGGGGACCTGGAGGAAGTTTAAGTACAGGATAATCTACAAGTTGCTCCCAAGTCCTAAAAATCATCTCTAAGTTACATGGCCTCCAAGCCCAAACTCTTCAGATGGGATTTCTCAACCTGCCTCTCTGAGTTCACAAAGTAAACATCCTAGCGAATAGACAGCCATTCCTTGGGCACACTGCAGCAAGAGGTGTGCACATCAGCAGCAAGGTCAGCCTTGGGGAGGACAGACTCAGGGAAGAAGCCTGCACAGGTCCTGGAAGTGAGCTTGGGGCCATTTGTACTTGGAATTTGTGTTTCAAAGCTTAGTCTGTGTGTGCTTGAGTCAGAGATTGGGGGAGTGGGAGCATGGATGAGTATGTTTCCTTGACCCACGGACTTTTCTGTTGTTGGGAGGGTGTAGCTAGGGGAAAGCCAACCAAGACCCTCTGCAGTGAGGAGGCCCAAGGCAAGGCCCACTCTTTTCTTGGTCTCAGGGCAGAACTGCACTAAAACTGGGACAGAACTGCAGGTGCTTTTCTGACCTTTTTAAGTAAAGCCATTAAGCCAAATACAAAGATTATCCTAGCAAATCAAGGGACAGAAACATAGAAATGAAAAGGTATGCCAGGGGTGCTTGGCTGGCTCAGTCAGTCAGTGGAGCATGTGACTCTTGATCTCAGGGTTGTGGTTTTGAGCCCCATGTTGGGTGTGGAGATTACTTAAAAATAAAAAAAAAATCTTAAAAAAGAAAGTATGCCAGCAGCATTTAGCTATCTTGAGGGCTCCAAAGAAGGGACTTTGGAAATATTTTTATATCTCTAAAGAACAAATCAGTTCCTCAAACAACTAAAGCATTTAACTTACTGAAATGTATGATTAGAGCAGTTCTTGGTGGCTGTAATGGTAAAATTTAAAGGATGTAAGACAAGAGAGACTTAGAGGCAGATAACTACTTGGAAGAGGAGAGACTTGAAACTGCATTTGCAGAGTGGTTTATGTAAATTGAAGAAAAAGTGAGAAAAAATGGGTGGGCAAATCGTACCACTGGTCCTTTGCCATGGCTGCATGTGTTAATCTGTCCCACCCCCAGATTCCTTTTTGGCTTTAAGCTACTATAACCAAATTAACAGCATTAAAAATTTGAGGCTTGCTTTTATGTCATTTTCTTATTTATTTTTTTTAAGATTTTATTTATTTATCTGACAGAGAGAGAGAGAGCGCACAAGCAGGGGGAGCTGCAGGCAGAGGGAGAGGGAGAAGCAGGCTCCCCACTGAGCAGGGAGCCTGATGCAGGGCTCGATGTGGGGCTTGATCCCAGGACCTTGGGATCATGACCTGAGCTGAAGGCAGATGCTTAACCGACTGAGCCACCCAGGTGCCCTTTTATGTCATTTTCTTTTTGGGCCATATTAGCACAGATCCTTTGGGATTTCTAAGGAAACACTCGTAGGTGACATATGAAGGAGATACACTACAAATGAAGAAAATCATAAAAATTCACACAGAGATTTTGAAACATGGTCTGTTTGATACATGGAAGTTAAGTGCAACTTGTGGAAAGTGAAAGAAATCATACTTTGAAAAGGATGTCATCAGTTCTCTTTTGTACACATACCTATTCTAAAAAATCAAAATGAAACAATTTCCCTGTGTTGATTTAAAACCAAGAGGCATTGGGGTGCCTGGCTGGCTCAGTCAGTAGAGCATGAGACTCTTCATCTCAGGGTTGTGAGTTCAAGGCCCACATTGGGCATGGAGCCTACTTAAAACAAAACAAAACAATAAAACCAAGAGGCATTAAATCTTCCCTAGGAACTGGACAAATCTTACACTTGCTCAAATTCAAATCAAAGGAAAGTCTAAACTCAGCTCCTTTCTTCCAGTTTCACCTGCAACTTTTACTCTAGGTAGACTGTAATGAACCATGTTTAATTGGGTACTTGAAATGTTGCATAGAAAGTCAGTCCTATCCATTTCACTTCTTGTTCTTAGATTCCATACTCTAATTTCTGATTACTGATGTTCAAGCACCTGGCTCAGCTAATGAAAAATTGTTCCTCATGGTCCTTTTGGATAACTCATTGAAGCAACTCTATAATAGTTAAAATTTAGTATAGTCACAATTTTGTAAAGCCTTATCATAGGTCTTTTTTTCTCCCTTTAACTCCATTGAAAAAATTGTTCCCCTCCAATTTACATCTCTTAAGCTTAGGGTTAAGAATGGTGGCAACTTTGTGGTGGCTAGTCCCAACTCCTGGGGGATGCTGTGAGATTTTGAGTATCTCCCTGACTAATCCAGCATGAGAACAGTATTCTAATTCAACAAGTATTTATGGAGTGCCAGCAATGGGTAAACCATTATGCTAATATAATGGAGAAAAAAGTTACATATTTCAAAAGAACTTACATTTAAGTGAAATATGTCATATGTATCCAGATTACACCATAATTTATGTAATTATTCCTTTCTTGTTGGCAGTAAAGTTGTTTTCAATCCTTTGCTGTCACGCAAGACATTGTCATAAACATTCATTCATTAATTTATTCAGTAAATATTAATATAATACCTGTGATATGTCAATCATTAATCTTAGTGCTGCAGGATTTCATATCACTGCAATGAATAGAAAATGTATACAATACTTCAAAGTTCCTTTGTGAAACTTCTCCAGAGAAATTTTTGTTCAAAAATTACACCAGCCTGTGTTTTAATGTAATCACTAAAGATCAGAGAGGGACAGCCTATTAAATTTCAAATGAAGAGTTATAGAATGCATGTCTGCGGCAATCATATTTTCCCCAGGAGCAATTATAAAATTGATACAGAACTCTTTATTATTTCAAAACATATGCCCAATTAGAGGCAAAACTCTTCAAAAATAGAGTTCTAGATCTGCTCAGATATATGAAACCCAGTATATCCAGGAAAGAAAAGCTGAAGCTAAAGACATTTTTAATCACAGGAACATCAGCTCATGTCTAGCAAACTTCTTTTTAAAATTTCCCTAAATTCTATGTCACCTAAATTCTATATCACCTAAATTCCACATCACTCTTTAATCCAACTAAATATAAAACCCCAAAGTAAAATTTGCATGAAAAGAAGAGAAGGACTGCTTGCTTTCCTCCTAAATTATCAGAGTTTTCGTGCCTTTAAAAATACAGCAGACTGAAGTTTTGTCTTCAGCAGCTCCGCCACATGGACCGTTCCTGCTTACTGTGGTTGAGAAACTCCAGGTGCCTCCCTATAAAATGTTCTCAACCACCAGGCTATGTGTTGGCGTTAAATACTGTTTTGGCGTCCCCTAGTGTGAAACATGGTATCAACACTTGCACATGTTGAAAATCACTACATTTTAAAACTTGCTTACAGACAAAAAATGATACCTGAAATAATCTTCCACCAAAGGAAATGTGACTTTAGTTTATGTCCATTTGAAGTTCATATTTTTCTGCAATAATAATAAGATGTAAATACAATTTCTGGATACAGAAGACATTTGACAATAAGAGGGTGGTTACTTCGAGTACGATACATCCACACAATGAAATATTATACAGCTATTAAACAAGACTGAAAAAAAGAGAATGAGAAAGCTCTTCATGTACTCCTCTGGGATGATCTCCATGATATGTCAAGGAAAATAAAAGATTCACTTT
The DNA here is from genome assembly GCF_003265705.2 of Callorhinus ursinus. Lineage (NCBI taxonomy): Eukaryota > Metazoa > Chordata > Mammalia > Carnivora > Otariidae > Callorhinus > Callorhinus ursinus. Next base: position 59,159,396 of record NW_027397068.1, on the reverse strand, counting down.
AAAAGGAGTAAAATGTCATATATATTTGTGTTTGCCTATATACATCCACTAAAAAAGTCTCTGGAAGGATACACAAGATACATATAACCACGGTTACTTACTGGGGGTGGGGTGGGAAATGGACAGGTGTTAGAAACTGCATTCCTCTGTACGCTTCTTTTGTTTTTGAATGACACCTTGACTATTCAAATGATTAAATGACTTTTGGAGCGCCTGGGTGGTTCAGTCAGCTGAGCATCCTGCTCTTGATCTCAGCTCCGTTCTTGATCTCAGTGTCATGAATTCAAGCCCTACGTTGGGCTTCACGCCGCGCATAGAACCTACTTAAAAAAAAAAAAAAGAAAGAACAACAACAAAATATGAAATGACTTTTAAAAAATTTGAAGCCATCAGCACAAGAACAAGAATAATGAAAAAAGAAAATGTTACCTTGCATTTCCAGACTTAAAAAATAGACAAGACAAAATATAATTTTCTGTCTAAAATATATTTTTTTCTTTTCCTTTTTTCCGTAAGCTTGTAAGTTCAGTTAAAAATTCTAAACTATTCATAAGTCTAGCAAAATTTCACAATCACTCTTAAGAGGACTTTGGATAAAATTTAGTTCCACTCCAAATTTTTACTCTAAAAACATTTTAAACCACACTTATTAATGTAATATGTTGCATTTTCCTTGTAAGTATTGCAATTGTCTGACTTACAAATAAAGCTTTTTCATGTACTTAAACTGTGTTCACAAATCTAATTAAATTTACAAATATGTAAAAAGACACAAGTTTTCTTATATATTCCTCATCACTGTATAAAACCATTACCACTAAATTGTGTCCCCCCAAAATTCATGATGAGGTCTTAACTCCCAGTAACTCAATGTGGTTGCATTTGAATGGAGGGCCTTTAGGTAAAATGAGGTCATATGAATGGACCTTAATACAATATGATTGACTTTTTATAAGAAGAGGAGATTAGGACACAGGCATACAGAGGGACACAGAGGGAGGATGGCCATCAGCAAATCAAGGAGAGAAGCCTCAGAATGAAACCAACTCTGCCATCACTTCGATCCTGGACTTCTAGCCTCCAGAACTATGAGGGAATAAATTTCTATTGTTTAAGGCGCCCAGTCTGTGGTACTCTGTTTGGGCAGCCCCAGCAAACTAATACACCTTAGCTCTTAATTACTACATGTAAATGTATTTTCCATCTAGTTCTAAAGGCCTTTGAATTTGAGGAATTCTCTCATATCCTTAGAATAATTCTTAATGATATGGAATTATTAGTTTCCCTGGCTTTGACTATGTAATCACAACTTCCATGAGGATTTTACTGACAACTCTAAATTCATGTGGCAAGGCAAAGGATCAAGAATTGTTGGGACGCCTGGGTGGCTCAGTTGGTTAAGCATCTGCCTTCAGCTCAGGTCATGATCCCAGGGTCCTGGGGTCAAGCCCTCATCATCAGCAGGGAGCCTGCTTCTCCCTCTCCTGCTCCTCCTGCTTGCGCTCTCTCTCTGTCAAATAAATAAATAGAATCTTAAAAAAAAAAAAAAGAATTGTAAAGATATTTCCAAAAGAAGGAAATTGTATGGGCTTTCACCCTGTCAGATATCAAGACTTATTATAAAGGTATAATAATTAACATCTTAACAAATTTTTTAAAATAATAATTAACATCTTGTGTTACCGATGCATGTATAGACAAAGAGACTAATGGAACAGAATACCCAGAAACAGATCTATGCATATACAATAAAAGGATTAAAGATGAGTAGGGAAAGGTTGTACTATTTAATGAATTATCCTTATCACCAGGGACTAGTCAGCCAAATAGGAAAATGTTTGAAAATTAGATCCTTAAAGCCAACAAATCAAAACAAAAACTTCCAAGTAGATTAAATTTCTAAATATAAAAAGTCAAAATTATAAAACTTTTAGAACAAAGTAAAGGAAACTTTTTTATGGCCCTAGGGTAAAAAAAGAGTTATGCTTGATTTCACTTTTTTAATCCAGTTGCAAGAAGCACCAACCATAAAGGAAGGCTGATACATCTCACTACTTTAAATTTAACTTCTGTACACGATACCATAGAGAAAGTGTAAAGATGTATCACAAACTGGAAAAAAAATACTTTCATTGCATATAACTAGCAAGCCGGGTATTCTGAATATATAAAGATCTCCTAAAAAATTAGTAAGAAAAAGACAAGCATCCCAATTTAAAAAATTGTCAAAGAATATGAATATGCAATTCACCAATCAGAAATATAATGGACCAATAAACTCATAAAAAACATGCCCAGAGGTGCCTGGGTGGCTCAGTCAGTTAAGCAGCTGCCTTCAGCTCAAGTCATGATCCCAGGGTCCTGGATCAAGCCCCATGTCGGGCTACTTGCTCGGTGAGGAGTCTGCTTTCCCTCTGCCACCCCACCCCCATGCTCTCTCTCTCTCTCTCTCAAATAACTCAATAAAATCTTTTAAAAATAAATAAATAAAAATTAAAAACATGCCCAGTCTCCCTAGTAAGCAGGGATCGCAAATTAAAGACACAGTGAAGTTCTATTCCACCCATTGAATTAGAAAAAAATTTTAAATGTCTAAGAACACAGTTTTGGGAAGGATGTGGATCAAAAAGAATTCTCAATTCTCTTGCTGGGAAAACCAATTGGTATAACCAGTTTGGAGAGCAATTTGGCAACAACTAGCAAAACTTGAAGATACTCATTCCTATGTCTCAACAAGTTTTTACCTATATCTATGCCCTAAAGAAACTCCTTCATGTGTATAAGAATATATATATGCAAGAGTATTTATTGCAGCATTGTTTCTTATGGCAAAGATGTGAAATTAAATGTCCATTATTGAGATAATGGACATATTATGGTATATTAATTCAACAGCATACTACACAACAGGAAAAATGAACTAAAACTACATATATCAACATGGACTCTGATGAGGGAAAATACAGGGTGTCATTTTTGTTTTTTTTAAAGGTTTATTTGACACGGGGGGGTGGGGGGTGGGGAGCACAAGCAGGGGGAGCGGCAGAGAGAGATGGGAAGCAGGCTCCCCGCTGAACGCTTAACGACTGAGCCACCCAGTCGCCCCCACAGGCTGTCATTTATGTAAAGCTTCAAAACATGCGTAACAATAACCCCTTGGATACACAAACTTTCAGCAATCAAAAACAAAAACAAAAACAAAAACAAAAAAACCCAACCAGACTCAGGTATGATTAACTCTAAATTCAAGCTGGTTTCCTGAAGTAAATAGATTAGGGAAGGGAACACAGAGAACTTCAACTTTATTTGTATAGTTTTATTCCTTTGAAAACCAAAACCAAAACCAACATAACAAAGTTGGAAACAACAATGGCAAAATTGCAAGCTTTGATATATCCGGATGGTGAATCCACAGGTAGGTCTTATAATAGTCTCTACATTTTAGGGATGAAATGTTTGTTATAACATGGTTTAAACCAAAGAATAGGAATTTTGTTTTGTTTTGTTTTTGGTACAGGCATTTGATCCCATAAGGAGTATTTTTTGGGGGTCATTTTCTTTCCTTTAAATCTTTTTTTAAAAAATAAAAATTGTTTTAGGTGTGCAACATGATTTGATATACGTACATAATGAGATGATTACTAACAGTCAAGCTAATTAACACATCCCTCTCCTCACAGTTACCTTTGTGTGTGTGTGTGGTCAGAGCACCTGAAATCTGCTCTGTTGGCGAATTTCTAATACTCAACACAATATTAACTTTAGTCATCATGCTGTACATTAGATCTCTAGACGTATTCATCTGTACATAACTGCAACTTTGTGTCAGAATAAAACTATTTTAAAGTTATCTTTCTCCCAGTAAAGAGTTCCTTCTATTTGGCTGCCAGACAGTTGTTCACCCATTCATCAAATGTTTTTTGAGAATACAAACTCTGCTGGGCCATGAGGATATCATAAAAAGATATCATAAAAGAAGCATATGATAAAAGACAGTATCAAAAAAGTATAAATTACTTTTCTCAAGTAGTTTGAATTCACACGAGGAAGTTCTTAAACCAAAAAGTAGGGTATAAAGCGATAATAATGAAGAGATGTACAAGAAGCAAAAAAGGAAGAGAATTTACATCTGTCTGGTGTGGCCAAAGCCGATTTCAAGGAGATGCTTTTGAGCTGACTTAAAGAGAGAAGCTGTTTGCCAAGGGAACAAAAGCATTCCAAGCGCAGGGAACATCTAGTACAAAGAACTGGAGAGGCGAGCTGCACGGAATGTTGAGAAATACAGGCTGGGGTGTGTAGGGTGGGGCGAGGACTTGGAGGGAGGCTATCAAATTAAGAAGCCGGAGAGGAAGGAGGGGCTTGGTGTGGGAGCCGGAACGTGTCAGAACTAGTACAGTACTTGAGTCAGCAGGCAGGAAACGGCGGCCCTGCGAGCGTTGAAATAACGTTCACTTTCCACAGCTTATAAGACACATAGTTGGGACCAGACCTTGCGTCTACTGATTTTCAGGGTGATCCATCCAGGCTGTCACATTCGCTCCGAAATCAAAATTATACCGAGTTCACTTTCACGGTTGCCTGTAGCCCTGTCCTGCATGAGCTTCCCATTTCTTCTCAGCTTTCAACCTCCGAAGGATGCTCCCAGCCTCCCCGACACCACGCTCCATTAGGCAGCCGGCGGGCTCTTAAACGGCGACGACGGGTCCCAAACGTGGGCGGGCGTGCACGAACCCTCGGAGACCACAGGTCCCGGCATGCAAAGCTCCCGGTTAGAAAAAAGACCACTAAGTGAACCATAATGCAACGCTCTACGAGGGGGGAGGGGCTCTCTATGGGGGGGAGGCCGACTTGTAGCGTCGCCTAGGCAACTCCAATTCCGTGACAGAATACACTTCCGCTTCCGCCTCTGAGCCCTAGGACCGCGAGTCCAGGCAGCTTCGTGGCTGTGGCGTCATTCGCCTGCGACTGAGCGGCCCGGAGGTTCCGTACCGTGGGCCTCTCTCCCGCGTGAAAACCTAGGGCAGCTCCTTCTCTGTGGCCTCTGACCTGGGAGCAAAGAGAAAGCGGCGAGATGACTGACCGCTACACCATCCACAGCCAGCTGGAGCACCTGCAGTCCAAGTACATCGGCACGGGCCACGCCGACACCACCAAGTGGGAGTGGCTGGTCAACCAGCACCGCGACTCTTACTGCTCCTACATGGGCCACTTCGACCTTCTCAACTACTTCGCCATTGCGGAGAATGAGAGCAAAGCCCGAGTCCGCTTCAACTTGATGGAGAAGATGCTGCAGCCTTGCGGACCGCCAGCCGACAAGCCGGAGGAGAACTGAGACCCCGGTGCTGTCACTGCTGTGCGGGAGCCTCTCCTGAGTTCCCCCCGTTTGCCGTCATTCCCGCGTGTTCCTTCCCCAAGTGGACCGATTCTCCATTGCTCCCGTTTCTCGTGCCTTCCTTGTACAGAAGTGCTTCCCTAGGGGCGTCCCGCCTGACCTGCCTTCCTGTGGACCCTTCGGAACACAGCGTTGGGAGACCATCAGGACCCCCGAGAACTGAGACGGTGGAGACGTCCTAAAGCCAGCAAGAGAGGGGCGGAGGCACTGGAATGAGACGGGATTTGGAAGCTCCTTTTTGGCTAGTTGATTGTCGTCGTCGCTTTTTCCATAAAGTTTAGAAATTTTTCAGTCTCTTTGGTGTGGACTACTTGTGTTCGGGTGGAGGGAGTCCAGGGAAGGCTCTGGGATTTTGGTTTCATAGGAGACGGAAGAGGCGGGAGGTGGGCGAGTTAAGCACAAGGCCAGCGTTCATTGCCAGACACTTAAATCCGCCTTGCACACTCTCCCAAGACATTTTTTCAGGCCCATAACGCCTTCTCTTGAGGTTTGTGATCACTGTATCCCTCCTTCGTTTTCTTCCATTCAAAAAATCTTGGCTAGCATTGTCCACTCCTCTCTATGTAAGTTGCATCCTCTCTTAAATCTTGGGACTCTGGACACATCCCTGAAAAATGACAAACGAGTTCTTTCATTCATTCAACATTCAACAAATATTTGTTGAGTTCTATCTGGCGGGCATTTTGCCGCGCTTTTGGAGCTTATGTTATACTTGGGGGCGGGGGAGGCCGCACACATTGTAGGCATGAACAAGCAAGTAGTAGAAGGTGTTGTGCAGGATGGGAGTAGCAGTACGTTTGCGGTGCAAGATGCTTCTGTTAGACTATTGAGATGATTACACTTGAGCAAAGACTTTAAGGAAGGGAAGGAAATAGCCTTGGGGGAAAACTGGGGGAATTGTTTTCCAGGCAGAGGGAACTGCCAGGACAATGGTGCTAATACTGGAATTGTGTCTGGCTTATTGGAGAAACACCAGAGAGGCAAATGTGGCCGGAGAGAGTGAGCAAGGGTCAGAGTAGAGGGATAGGTAATGGCGGAGGAACAGATAAGAGTAGAGCCTGGTAGGCCAGTGCGAGAACTTGTGACTTATCCTGAGGGAAATAGGGAACCATTGGAAGTAACGGTTTTATTCAGTAATGTGATCTGACATATTTTAGATCAGTAACTCTCAGATATTTTAGCCTTGGGACTTCATTACATTCTTAAAAATTCTTGAAGACCGCACAGAGTCTGTTTATGAGGGTGATAGCTGTTGATATTCATCAAACTAGAAATTAAAATGAAATTTTAAAGTATTTAGTAAATCGTGTAAAGATAACAAAACCATCACATATTAGCAAAAAAACTTTATGAAAAATAACTTTTTCCAAAAGCAATTTAGTGAGAAGAATGTTTTGGGGTTTGTTTGCTTTTAAGTTTTGCGGATGTCTTCAATGTCAGGTTTAATAGAAAACAGCTGGACTCTTCTATCTGCTTCTATACTTGAACTATTGTGATATGAAGTTTTGGTTGAAGTTTGAAAAATCCTCTTCACAAAAATAGGTGGTAAGGGAGGAATATTCTAATAGCCTTTTCAAATAATTGTGGATAATCTTTAATTCTCTACCAAAATTCCAACAAGTGGTAATTTCTTAAAACTTAGTTATAACAGATCAGATCAGGACTCTGATCAATGAACTTTCATTCTGTTACATTAGAATTCATTCATCTATCTGGAACTTGGAAAGAATCTTTTTCCCAGACATGATTTTGTAACATGTCTCCCTCATTTGGAAAGTATTGGCTCCCTGAGTAATAGAGGCCTTCCAGTCTTGACACATCTCATTATACATATCAAAAAATCACACTTACTAATATCACCACTGATCTCATCAGGGAAGTCTTACAATATTGGGAAGCTGAAAAACTCACAGTGATTGTATGAGTGTTCCACAATTTTAAGTTTTGCTTGATAGATTCAATTTGATCACTGGTAGCAAATACTGTTTTGTTTTCCTCGAAGTGACAGGCCTTCTTGGTTCATTTTCAAGAAAATGTCTGCCAAATACCCAATTCTGAGTAACTATAGTTTGTCAATTGTTCAAGTACAAATGGTGTTCCTTGAGAAAAAAAAAAAAAAAGCCAGTTCAGTTTGCAACTCAAATAATAAGTGCTTTTCCTTAAAACCAAAACTTTGGCAGCAGCAGAAATGCTTTATGCATACTACCAATTTTGTCACACAAAATATTTAAAAACATGTGCCCTCAAGGGCTAAGATTTCATAAAATTACTACTTTTTACTGCATAAAGGACATTTTTAAGTGAAACTGAGTTAACTTTTTGGTTTTGTTTGTTTTTATTGAGAGTGCCTGCCAGTGGAAAATACAAAGACCACTAGTAGTTTGGTGCCACTACCTTGATTCATGCTAAGTGCTCGTTTACTCTGTTGCTTTTGTATCATCTGTACAAATGCTAAAACAGCTAAAAATGGCAAATCTTCTTATTATGAAAATAGTGTTAAGTTCACAGATTCCCTGAAATTCCTTTCCCATCATTTTTGCTTGAAAAAACTTAAACTGTGGCTATTTAGACTGGAGTATTTGGTAGGCATTTTCCCAAGAAATGAATGAAAGAGGACATCACTTCAAGGAAAACAACTAATTTGTATGGGAAAAATTGATTCGAGGATCTGAAAGTAAACAAAATGCAGTCGAAATAAATTTAATTGAGCCAGTTATTCTTTTTTTGTTCTGGTATAAAATAATATTCGTATCAAACACAGGAGGGCAGCAGATGATGCTCTGATAGAAATTACTTTTGGAAAGAGCTCCATACTTGCAGATTTCTGCTAATTGGAGAAAATCAACTCTATATTCATTTACACTGGTTTTGTCATTAGAAAGCCACTCTGAACTATAAAGTGATAGCATGTTTTTCATTTGATAAATACGTAGTGAATACTACAAATCCCTGTATTATGCTTACAAACATGGGACGAGATGTGGACCCTGCCCTTTAAAGGATGCCACTTAGGGAAATAAATACAGCAGCACATAAATAACGATCGTAGTTGCAAGTGGTAAGTGCTAGCGAAAGATATAGGAAGAAAAGCCTTTATAAAGTGTACAAGAAGAGATTATTGCAAACTGCCAGTGAGGGAATGAATGAGGACCTTGTTCAGATCTCAAGTCTTGAGTGATAAGGAGGGCCTTGAGTGATAAGTAGGATGTATACGGGTTAAGACAATGGCAAAGCAGGATGAGCCTCTGGAGATAATACCAGCTGTCACAGCAAGGTGGGCAGAATTCAAACCACTCGTTCCCATTTAAAACCTTTCCATTACTTTCATTAACGTCTGGTGGGTTATAAGATTCCCCACCCTCAGGCTCCTGCTTTTTTCGTAAGGCTGGAAAGGCAAGTTAAGGTTCAAATCCTAGAGTAACAATGAGGTAACAGCTACCGTTTACTGAGTACTCACTACGTGCCAAACACTTTCATAAGTTATCTCAATCAGTCTTCACACCAACCCTGGGAAGGTTATTATCCCATTATACCCACAAGCAAACAGACGTAGGAAAACTTAAAATTGTTTGCCTAGTATCACTCAGCTAGTTAAGTGTTAAGGTAGGAACTTACACTCAGATCTGATTTCCAGCATCCAGGCTTTAGAGGGTGGGTCAAAGTTTCCAAAACTATGTTTCACAGAATTCTAATTCCACGAAAAGTTACAGATTGGGGTTAGGGAGTGGGGGATAAAGAGAGGGGACTATCTTGGTCAAATAAGTTTCAGAAATGCCCCCACAGTTTGGAGGTTCACACTTAGTTTTTAGTTTAGTTGTTTATTTATGTATTTATTTATGTATTTATTTATTTGACAGGGAGAGAGCACAAGCAGGGGGAGTGGGAGAGGGAGAAGCAGGCTTCCTGCGGAGGAGGGAGCCTGATGTGGGGCTCGATCCCAGGACCCCGGGATCATGACCTGAGCTGGAGGCAGACGCTTAACGACTGAGCCACCCAGGCGCCCCTAGTTTTTAGTTTTTTAAAATTCTGCATTTAACTCATCCCTTCCTAAACTTATGTGATCTTGGAGTTTCTTTCCTCAAGAAACACTTACCAAGATGATTTTGAGAAATACTTTTGGGGGCTACTGCTTTTGGCAAGGAAAGAAATTTGAATGGAGTAAATGTATTCAACCCTGGGCTTGAGGAAAATAAATCTGGTGGCAATGTGTAGGTGGAGCTCATCCCTGCAGATAACTTTGCTTTCCTTCTTAGACTGTAATTCCCTCACCTTTGTGAGTGAAGCGTTTCTTGTTCTCAGCTCCAATTCTTTTCATCTGAAACTAGCAACTTGAAGATGTCAGAAAGAGAGGAGACTTAAACTGTACGAATTAGTGACAAAGCTATTAAGGTTTTTTTCCCAGGGCAAGGGCATAAAAAAAGCAATGTTATTGAGGAATTTGGACATTTTTGTTCACTCATTTTATTTGTTCTGGAAGATGTATACTGACAAGGGATCAGTAGTGAATGACCTGGCAGCTGACAGTTAGTTGTATTTCAGAGAGATGATAATTTGTTCTTAACTGGCTTTTTATCTCACATCCCACATTCCCTTCAGGCTCCCCATCATTTCATTTTCCTAACCTGCAGTATGCACATCACACATACCTGCCCGCTCAATCACTTAGCACAGAAGTAGTGAAAACTGGGAAGGGGTGAGGGGTGCGGGCCAGACGCCAGGACACAGAAGAATCCATGTCATCTCTCACACAGCACAAATGGTCGGCTACAAATGGCCCTTTGAACCCCTGTCTCTTTGATCTGCATGACCTCAGAATCCCTCCTTTTCTCCACTTCCCTCATTTCCTAGCCACCATTGTGAGTTGTGACTTTGTCCCCCAGCCTCCCCTCTTATCATGCTAGCCTCCTGCTTTACTGAACCTTATCCTTTCTTCCTTCACGTCTCCTCACAAAAGTGGTGGCTTTTGAAACAGAAATATCATCATACCATTGAGAAGGGGGAAACATTGAGAAGGTATATTTGGGGGTTGTGGTACACAGCATCGAAGAGTTTAGGGTGCCCACCTCCTCAGCCTCCATCTCCTCACCGAGCCCTCCGACGAGCAGCCCAGAGCCCGAGTCTCTGGTTCTGGTCCACCACTGTCCATTTCAGAATTCTGCCTTTGCAATGAGGATAATATCACAGTCCTATCTCCTTCATCAATTTTGATATGAGGATCAGGTGATAGGTACTTTTTAGAAAAAAATTGTCTTTTGCTAATTAAAAAAATAAGAAAGGTACAAAGAATAACATGGATATTCCTTCTACCTCAGATTAACAACTGTTTATATTGTATCAAATGTTCTTTTCTCAACTATTTTTAAGATAATTCTACAAATAATGTATGTATACGTAGCCTTTCTAAAAAATAAAAAGCATTACAGATAAGACTGTCTCCCTTGACCACTCCTTGCCTAGTTTTTCCTCTTCCCATATGTGCATCCCATCCCTGCCACCAAAACAGTAACTTCTATGAGTGTTCTTCCAGTATATGCATTAGACCAAACATATATCTCTCTCTATTGTCTATCATCCATCAGCTATCAAAGTGTTTAGTGTTTTTTTTAAAAAAATATACCAATGAGGGGCGCCTGGGTGGCTCAGATGGTTAAGCGTCTGCCTTCGGCTCAGGTCATGGTCCCAGAGTCCTGGGATCGAGCCCCGCATCGGGCTCCCTGCCCTCGGGAGGCCTGCTTCTCCCTCTCCCACTCCCCCTGCTTGTGTGCCTTCTCTCGCTGTGTCTCTGTCAAATAAATAAATAAAATCTTAAAAAAATAAAAAAAATAAAAAAAATAAAAATATACCAATGAAAAGATTTGGCAATTCCTCAAAAAGCCAAACATAATTACATATGATCCAGCAATGCCATTTCTAGGTATATACCCAAAAGAACCGAAAGCAAGGACTCAAACAGATATTTGTAGACCAATTTTGATGCATCATTATCAGAACAGCCAAAAGGTAAAAACAATCTAAGTGTCCATCAACAGACGAATGAATAGACAAAATATGGTTTGTAGTATATACGACGGAATATCATTCAACCATAAAAAGTAATGAAGTTCTGGTACATGCTACAACATAGATGAATCTTGAAGACATTATACTATATGAAATAAGCAAGACACAAAAAGACAAATATTGTATGATTCCATTTATTTGAGGTATCTAGAATAGGTAAATTCACAGACTGAAAGTTGATTAGTGATTACCAGAGGTTGTGGGGAGGCACAAGGGTGAGTTATTGTTTAATAGTTACAGAATTTTTGTTTCACGTAATGAAACAGTTTTGGAAAACATAGTGGTAATGACTACACAATACTGTGAATATAATTAACGCCAGTGAGTTGTGCACTGAAAAATTATTAAAATGGCAAATTTTATGTTATAGGTATTTTACTATAATTTTAAAATTTAACATCAAAACCATTGAGTTGTACATTTTCTTTAAGGTTTATTTATTTATTTTAGAGAGAGAGGGAGAGAGAGCAAGTGCAGGGAGGGGCAGAGGGAAAGAGAAACTTGAGCAGACGCCTCACTGAGCTCAGAACCCAGTGCAGGGCTCGATCCCACGACCCTGAAATCACGACCCCAGCTGAAACCAAACGTCAGACACCCAACCGACTGCACCACCCAGGGGCCCCTGAATCGTACACTTTAAATGAGTGAATTGTATGATATGTGAATTACGTCTTGATAAAGTTGTGTCTGTATATTTGCTGTGTGTGTGTATATATATAGTCTTATATTGTACATATAATTCAATGCTTTTTACACACATTATATTTTTGAGATCTATCCTGATTGAGAGATACAGATATGTAGTTTTTTTTTTTTAATGCTACATGGTGGGAATATACCACAATTTATATATCTGTTCCCTAATTAAGGGCTTAGACTGATTTAAACAGTGGAACATCCTCACATATGTCCCCTCAGGTGTGGGCAGGGTGTCCTAGTCGGGGCACAAATGTGTATCATGTGTTTTGAAAGGTATTATGTAAGTGTGGAGTTCTCATGTTCAGAACTTTTACTATTAGCCATTCATTTAATGAATGTTTATTGAACCTGCACCAAGGCAAAGAGGGTCACAGCCTTTGTGGATCTCACAGTCTGTGGGGAAGAAGCAACCAAGTGGTTAGAATCAGGAGTGACAGACTCTTGAGCACGTCAGTCTCTATGAGAGTTCCCACTCCGTAGTTGTCATCTGTGCCCACCTCAGCTTCTCCCTCTTCCTTCCTCCATGCACCCCCTTTCCCTCCCACTATTTTCATTTGCTATCTAGCCCCCACCCCGACACACAGATTTTTGGCATCCCAACCTCTTGAAAGAGAATTTCTTTTTTGTTTGTTTGTTTGAACTTTAATCATGAAATATAAGAGACATATATCTATTCAGGGCACCTGGTGGCTCAGTTGGTTAAGCGACCAACACTTGGTTTCGCCTCAGGTCATGATCTCAGGCTGGTGAGAGCCCAGTGATGGGCTCCAATCTCAGCAGGGAGTCTGCTTGAGATTCCCTCTCTCCCTCTCCCTCTGCCCCTCCCCCACTCACATGCACGCTCTCTAATGAATAAATAAAATCTTTAAAAAAGTAAAAAATAAAATATATCTCAAAATTTTTTATGAAAGTATAATTGGCGTACAATATCTTAGTAGTTTCAGGTGTACATCACGGTGATTTGATAGTTTTACACATTACAAAGGGATTCCCGATCTCCACCATCCCCATGATGCATCTAGTTACCATCTGTCACCAAAGGGATTACAATGCTATTGAATATATTCCCTATGCCAAGAGCCCTTCTTTTACCCTCACCTACTCCATCCCATCTTGAAAAAGGAAAAAAAAGAATATAAGCCATGGAAGAAATTTTTCTAAAATGAGTTCAAAAGAATAGTGTATATTTCCTTTTTTTTTTTAAAGATTTTATTTATTTATTTATTCATGAGAGCCAGAGAGAGAGAGAGAGAGAGAGAGAGGCAGAGGGAGAAGCAGGCTCCCAAGGAGCAGGGAGCCCGATGCGGGACTCGATCCCAGGACCCTGGGATCATGACCTGAGCCGAAGGCAGACGCCCAACCATCTGAGCCACCCAGGCGCCCCTAAAAGAATAGTGTATATTTCCTACGAAATTTAGGATTTGACCTTCTCTTATAACTTTTGTCTTCCTACTAGGTTAACTCGAACTTTGAGCGATAAGGTATTAACGTTGGACAATGATTTTAGCTGATATTGTCCACCATGTAGCTTAGCATCCAGCACGCTATAGATGCTTTAGTATTTGTTGACCATCAACACTAGTAGGGTTTATCATCAGACCATATAAAGCACAGTCCTAGACACTGAACAGATGAAAAGATGATAAAAATAAGGTCACAATTAACAAGGAAAACATAGTGCACCCATGGATCTCCAGGTTCTAGAACTGTAGGCACTTGATAAATTTATTTGTTGAACGATGAGTGAGTGAATGAACAAATACACAAAAAGCAATGGGGATTGGGTAAAGTTGAGATGGACTTAAACACAGATTTATTATGTATCTTGCCACCCTTAAGGCTCAAAACAGAACCCTGATGTGTTGTGATGTGTTAAAAACCTCACCCAAATGATTTTAGTCTTATCAAGTATGATAAGCAAGATAGGGTTATCCCCCCAGCCTCAACATCTTTCAAAGAAATGCACACTTGTTCCTACCACTTGACATATGTGAAAAATATCAAATACCCAAATAACTCGACAATTACATATAAAATGAAAGTCTTAAGCAAAGTAAATCTCAAAATACATTTTTGATTGAATAAGCAAGTTCACAATATCCATTTTTATAGAATTACATGGGAGTTCTTGCTTAGTTTCTTGGGGAAAGCGTATTTTGCTAAAAATAAAATATCTCCAATATGTAGTAGAAAATAGATATTGACTTATGGAAAATGAAATCTGAGATAAATACACCTCAGTGAGGACCTGCTTTGGGATTGATGAATATAATGGGGTAGCACAAACTAAATAGGTGCCTTGTCTTCCAGTTAATTTAAATGGACCTGTAATTATTAGAATCTAAATTATGAAAAGTTAATATATTTACACTCGAGGTTGTAAGCTGATTTGACATTCATTTTTTCTCTCTGTCTTCAGCGTTCTCTCTGGCTTTTGTTCTATCTCCTGTCCTATTTACATCTCTTGATTCTTGCTGTTCTGTGATAAGATAATTAACAGATAATTAGTGTAGTGAAGCCAATACATCTTTAACCTTTTCTCTCAGCCCTAGAACTTCTTTAGAATTCGCATATGAAAACAAGTGGTGCTAATTAAATTTCACACGCTCTGAAGTTTGTGTCATAGAGGCACAACTCTTTTAAGATAGTAAATAAGACATATTTCTGTGAAGGAGTCCATAGTTTGATAACAAACACTTATTTTTATAAAATAAGCACTATTAATGGAAAATAGAATGTTTAATAATATTTATATACTTTTATGGGTCTGTACAGAAGATAAGAGGGGTTATTCATTTGTATTAGGAGCACTTGCGTATGTTTAATGTGCTAATTATATTGGAGCTGGTTTTTCATGCTTCTATGTCAAATCTCTGAAAAAAATTTAAGGGTGATGAATTTATTTAGCAAAAGTATTTTTTGAATGAGAGCATATTCACTAATTAAGCCAGTAAATTTGCTCATTGCTAATGCAATAATGAGAAACAGACTATAACGCTACCCAGGCCAGGACTCCTGGAAATATTTCCTAGTGGGAAAGTGGATGCAACTGTCTAGAAGCTGTTACCAGAGAGCCATCCAAAGGGCATGGCTTCGCTAAAGTATTGTGTGAGCAGTGAGAGGCCAGTGTTTCTCCCAACAGCCACCTTTTGGAATCTCAGTGTTTGGAGGTAATGGTTCTGTATTTCTGGAAGAATTATTTTTCGGATAGATAGATAGATAGATAGATAGATAGATAGATAGATAGATAGAGGTATAATTACATAGGTATAGATTTCACCTTACAGAAAGTTTTTTTGCTATTCAAAGCCTGTTGCCCCAAACTTGTTCTTTGCAAAATTAGGGCTGCCTTGTGCCTTCATGAAAGTTATATTCGTATGTATTCAATTTACCCTTCCTCTCTAAATGAGGAGTTTGCTCTACATCTAGGTAACTCTAAAGAACTTTAAGGTCTCTTTCAATACTAATGTATCATTTTTAATTTATATAAAAGCCTACTTTTGCCTCAAACACAAGGCCCTAGTCAATTACCAAGGTAAAAATTGACTCTCACTGTGTGTGCACGTCCATTTTTAAGTTTCGAATAATAATATATGTGTAGATCTCTGCAGAAGCTCTGTTTTCACTTAGGCTTTGAGTTTTAAAATTCCAATTAGTATTAATAATAACCACCTTATTTTTTTAAGTATGCATGTGATAATATTGATTTTATGAGCTTTAAGCTGTATACTTTCTTCTATCTCTAAATTGCTGACATTTTTGGTGTCAGACTAGTTGTGGGAATGCTAAAATGTAACTTTATATGCCCAGCATGTTAATAACCAACATCAGTTGGCTTCTCTCTGCCATGTTAAGCGTTGAAATGAATAGGACATTTATCTGGGGACCAAGTGCTGTACACTTGAATGTACACCTTCTCTTTGTTCCTCAGCCTAATCCACTGAATATTTTCTCTTCCACATTTCCACCAAGTAACTGAACCTTGAATATCAGTAGTGCATGGCACATAAACCTAAAAAGGATTTAATTCCAACTACTCTCTAATTTCTATGTGAGTATCTTTAGTAACAGCTTCCTTGAAACAGCCTGCTGGTTTTAAGAGATAATGTTAAATCTCTATTTTAAAATGGTGTCATGTCTTAATTTTTTGTAATGAGAGATTATGGTTTTCAAAAAGATAGAGTTTACCACAAATATGTGGTTAATAAAGTCCAAATTTTATCTGTTATATGGTATACTTACAGCAATTCTTCCTGATGAAGCCACTCACGTGAAATTGTATTTATTCTGTTCAGGGTGTACAAAAGAATCCAAGGAGAATGCCACACTGACCTGGGCAAGATTGGTGGAGGCTTTTCCCTTCCCACCTAAAAGGAGCTTAAATGGAGACATTTTACTTACTTTTAGCACAGTGCTGGTATATGATAGGCATGCAGTAAATATTTGTTAAATGTGTCTTTATAGCTAAGGATTTGTCTTCTTTTCTAAGTCAGGATTATTTTAATTGCAAAAGAAGGTGTTGAGATCCACCATCTGAGGCAAAAAGAGAACATAGGGACTCATGTCATTACCAGTCCGGGTGCTGCTGTCTTGGTGCTTTATGATCCAAGACTCGAACACGTGAAACATGTGATCAGAACTTTGTTTCTCTCTTTCTCTCTTAATTTCTTATTTCTGATTCCTTGGTGCTGCCTCCATTTCCTGACGGCTGCCAGTACCTCCAGGAGTTCGAGTTCAAATCCCCGATTTTCCCTAAACCAATCATTCTGGTCAGGGGTATTAGTACATGGACTAATTTAGCCTTGGTCAGGTGTTCCATCCCTGGATTGTATGTGGATTCACTGCTTCCAGAGGTACCTGATCTCACAGCAGGCAAAGGGGTGGACCCATTGAGAGCAATAGGGGGACAGTTATCGGGAGAAGATTGAATGGACACTGAACAAAAATAAACCACGGTTATCCTCTACTGATGCTTACACTAAGGCTGTTAAATAGTTAGCCGACTTCATGCTACATATTGTATTTTATTTATTTTTTAAAGATTTTCTTATTTATTTGTCAGAGAGAGAGAGAGAGAGAGAGAGCACAAGCCGGGGGTGATGGGGGGAGCAGCAGAGGGAGAGGGAGAAGCAGGCTCCTCGCTGAGCAGGGACCCCGATGCTGGGCTCCATCCCAGGACCCTGGGATCATGACCCGGGCCAAAGGCAGACACTTAACGACTGAGCCACCCAGGAGTCCCTGTATTTTATTTATTTTTAAAATGTACATCTTACCACATTTTTATGTCTCTGCAATTGGGTTGTATCATGTAATCGGAGACCCTCTTCTGAAAGAAGTGGGTCTTGAACTTGGCACTTCAGTAAGGTTCTGACTCAGGTAAACAAAAAGTAAGAAGAGAGAGGTTGTTCTAGAAGGAACAGAATAGTTGGCAAGAAAAAAATTGGAGGTAAAAATGTGTACTTTATGAGGAAAGATGCCCCTGGCCAGAATGAGTCATTCAGTGAAAGTCAAGAGAGGAAGGTTTTCACTAGTTGGAGGCTAGACTGTGAAAGACCCCCCAAATCCCAAACAAAGGAGTCTTGGGCTCCATATTATGAGTAGTGAGGTAATGGGGATTTCTGAGCAGAGATTTACTTGTTCAAAGTTACTCTGTTTGAAGATGAGCCTGGAATCAATATGAATAAAGGACTGGGTAGAGAGAAAAGGGGTAAAGGAAATAGAAGGGGCAGGGTACAAAATGGAGGACAGAGTTCTGTCATCATCTATCATTGGAGGATGAAGACAGAGAAAATACTCTGAGAAAGAAATAGAGATCAAAATAATAAAAGAAGAGCAGGTCCATTTCAAGATGGCAATGTAGGAGGATTTTGAACTTACCTCCTCCCATGGGCACACTGAATCTATAGCTACATATGGAAAAATTTCCCCTGGAAAAAAACAAAACAAAACAAAAAGTAACTGAGCAATGCCTACAGATTGGGTAAACAAGAAAAAACCCACACTGAAGTGGGAAGGAGAGGCTGAGACACAATCTTACCACAAACTTCACCCCCTGGTGTGCCAACACACATCAGGAGGGAACTCACAACCCAGGCTTCTCCCTGAGGAGTGTAGGGTTTGACCCTACATCTGGCACCCCAACTTTTAAGACCTGCACCTGAGGGCCAAGTGCCCCAAATATCTAGCTTTGAAAGCCAACAGGGCTTGCATCCACAAGATCCACAAGACTGTAGTGAGCTGAAAAGCAGTCCTTAATGGGCTCTCACAGACATCCCAACCTGAGGCCCAGCACAGAGGCAGCTGACTGAAAAGCATCCAAACTTTCTGTGAAAGAGACTTATTTGCTTATCTTAAGGTGTCTGCCTGAGGGGCAGGCATGTAATTTAGCGCACATCTAGGGGCCTACGGATACACCCTCCAAAGATAGAAGCCAGTGGGTGCCATCTTTACTCTCTCCCTTGGCCTCGCTCCAGTTTATACATTTGTTTGGTGCCCTGATTTTTGTTGCTGCAGTCCAGGGGACACCTCTAGATTGCTAGGCTCTCATGACTGCGGGGCTTATTGTCATGGATCCCACAGGACTAGAAAAACTGAGAAAGAGTTCTTAAACAGCTATCACCCCCAGGGCACAGCAGAGAGGCAACCACAAACTGAGGCACCCAGTCTTGCTGTGATAGAGGCCTATTAGCTTATCTTCATAGCTGTGGCCTGAAGGGCAGGCTTCCAATTAAACACACATCTAAGAGCCCCGACTCAGGGCTCTCCAGAGACCTCAGAGGGCTGGTGCTAGCTTTGAGCTTTCCTTCTGCCTTGCTTCTTCAGAGCACTGGTATCTCCCAGAGTAGAGCTTCTACATGTGTCTGGTGCCCTGGTTTCTGTGGCTTCCATCTCAGAGATTGCCCTTTATTGCCTGGCTCTGGTGGCCAGTGGGGCATGCATTTGGGGGTCCTGTGGAACTGTAACAAATGGACAGATAGTTCTTGGCTGGCCCCCACCCACAGAGCATAGTGCAGAGAACAGCAAACTGAAACACACCCCAGGTCTTTCTCTGAAAGATACCTATTTGCTTGTCTTGGAACTTCAGCATGAGGGGCAGGCTTCTGGGTTGGCACGCACCAGGAAACCTACTGAGGTGCTCCCTGGGGATGAAGGCCAGTGGTACCGTCTTCGTGCTCTCCCTCTGCCTCACTCTTGGTTGCTAGGATCTTCCAGGGCTGGGCTTGGGGACACTTCTTAATCTCATGGCCCTGGTGGCCAGCAGGGCTTATGCTTGTGGATTTTGTGGACTGTTACTTGGGGCACCTGGGGGGCTCCACCGTTAAGCGTCTGCCTTCGGCTCAGGTCGTGATTCCAGGGTCCTGGGATCGAGCCCCATGTCAGGCTCTCTGCTCCGCAGGAAGCCTGCTTCTCCCTCTCCCTCTCCCTCTCCCCATGCCTGTGTTCCTTCTCTCGCTGTGTCTCTCTCTGTCAAATAAATAAATAAAATCTTAAAAAAAAAAAAGGAGAAATATTTCTCAACCAGCTACCCTCTACCCAGAGCACAGCAATGAGACAGCAGATTAAAACACACCCCTAGTCTTTCTTGCAAAAGAGGTCTGTTAACTTGTCTTCATGGCTGTGGCCTGAGGGAAGGATTAGACACACATCCAGGGCTGATCACAATCCAATCCAAGGACCAGGGAGGCCTGCGATGCTGTCATTATGCTATCTCTCTGCTATGCTCCAGGTGATCAGTATCTCCAAGAGAAGAGTCTGTGTGCACATCTGATGCCCCAGAGTTTGGGTCTGCCACCCAGGGGACACATCCCTTGATAGCCTGGCTCTGGTGCAAGTGAGGTTTCTGTTCATGGGTTCAACAGGATAGCCACAAAGAAAGAAGCAGTTCTCACCTGGCTATTACCCCCTGGGCTCAGTACAAAGGGAGCCGACAGAAACCCTCCCTGCCCCAGTCTTCCCTGGGAAGAGGCATATTTGCATACATTGAAAGCTGCTGGCAGAAGGTCTGGATTCTAAGGAGCCTGAATCGATGCTGACTGAGCTCTTCACCTTTGGGACACTAACAGGTCTTGGTGCACCCTCAAATACTGGGAGCTACTAAAAATAAAGTAGGCTGCTGGGACAATCACAAAGAGAGACAGCCAAGAGCGAGGACAGGGTTGAACAATAAGGTTTATCTCCTACACGAGGCCACTCCTTCAAGACTGGGAAAAGTGGCTGTTTTATCTAATGCATAGTTACCAAGAAAAGGAGCCAAGGAAAATGAATAAAGGGAGGAATACGTTCCAGATGAAAGGACAAGATAAAACTCCAGAAAAATACCTTATGAAATGGAGGTAAGTGATTTACCCGATAAAGAGTTCAAGGGGTGCCTGGAGGGCTCAGTTGGCTAAGCATCAGACTCCTTTTTTTTTTTCTTCAGCGAAGACAGCAGAAGAGATCATTTATTGTACACGTGTTACATTCAGCCACAAATGAAAACAGAATTAGTCCTGAAAGCCACAGGTCCAGGGCAAAGGACCAAAAGGGACTGTTTTGGTATGAACATGGCAGGTCTCTCAAAGGTGGTCATTGCGATCAGATGGCGGTGGGTGGTCTAGTTCCACTGAATTAAGTTCTAGAAAGTAGGCATGCAGTCCAATAATTGGTACCAGCATCCCTGGCCTCTGGCTTTCCTTATTTCTGCTCCCGTGGCTCCATGGGTGCACAAGCTAGCAGTTTACTCGGACCTCTGCCTCATCTTTCTTCTTTTACACTTTAGCCTGCACATTCGCTTCTTTCTCCACTTGGTTCTCATGGCACAGAGGTTTCCAAAAAGATGGAGCTAAGGCTGAGAGCAGCATCTGACTCTTGATTTTGGCTCAGGTCATAATCTCAGGGTCATGAGATGAGCCCTGTGTCAGGCTCTGCACTGGATGTGGAGCCTGCTTAAGATTCTCTCTCTCTGGGTGCCTGGGTGGCTCAGTTGGTTAAGCAACTGCCTTCGGCTCAGGTTGTGGTCCTGGAGTCCCGGGATCGAGTCCCGCATCAGGCTCCCTGCTCAGCAGGGAGTCTGCTTCTCCCTCTGACCCTCTTCCCTCTCATGCTCTCTATCTCTCATTCTCTCTCTCTCAAATAAATAAAATCTTTAAAAAAAAAAAAAAGATTCTCTCTCTCTGCCCCCGCTCCCCCAATCTCTCTCTCTCTCTCTCTCTCTCAGGGGAGAAAAGCAAAGAGTTCAAACTGGTCATCAGTATGTACCCTGAGCTTAGAAGAAGGATGGATGAAGAAAGTAAGAATTTCAACAGAGATAAAAAATATAAGAAAGTACCAAAGAGAAATCACAGAGCTGAAAAATACACCAGAGGGGTTCAACAGCACACTCGATGTAAACTTAACACAGGACAGTGGAATTCACCCAATCAGAGCAGCAAAAGGCAAAACGAACAAAAAAAGAGTGAGGACAGCCTATGAGGCTTAAAGGATGACATCAAGCAGAACAACATTAGCCTTACCAGGTTCCAGAGACGAGAGAGAGGAAGGGGCTGAAAACTTCTTTGATGAAATAATGGCTGAAAACTTCCCTAGCCTGGGGAAGGAAACAGACATCCAGATCCAGCAAGTGCCAAATAAGATGAACCCGAAGAACCCACACCAAGACACACTATAATTAAAGTGTCAAAACTTAAAGACAAGGAAAGCCTCTTAGCAGCAGGAGAAAAAGAACTCGTTACGTACAAGGGAACCCCATAAGACTACCAGCGGATTTTTTCAGCAGAAACATAGCAGGCCAGAAGAGAGTAGCATGATATATTCAAAGTGCCTAAAAAAGAAACTGCCAACCAAGAATACGCTACCAAGCAAAATTATCATTCGGAATTGAAGGAGAGACAAAGGGTTTTCCATACAGGCAAAAGCTAAAGGAGTTCCTCACCACTAGACTGGCTTTACAAGAAATGTTAAAAGGACTTCTTTAAGCCAAAATGAAAGGGCACTAATTAGTCACAGGAAAACATACGAAAGTATAAATCTCACTGGTAGAGGTGAATATACAGTAAAATTCAGAATAATCTAATGTCGTAATGGGCTAATAGATCACTTATAAAGCTAGTATGTAGGTTAAAAGACGAATGTGGTAAAAATAACTATATTAATTTGCTAAGGGAAGGGGTACACAAGATAAAAAGATATAAACTGTGACATCAAAAACATAAAATGTGGTGAGGGGAGTAAAAATATAAACTTTAGAACACTTAAGTTTCAGATATACAGAGGGAGGTTTGCAACAAAACAAAACAGAACCTTCCCATATCAACTGCATTTTTAATACAATGTCTTTTTATGCTAGAAAGATTTTCTTTACAGAAGTTTTTGAAGATCTCAAGTGAGGTATTCAGCATGAAGGATAAAAAGGCATGTATGACAAGCAACTTTTCACCTAAGTCAGTTGGCTCAGAACTGATCTTCAAAATGTGAACTTCCTCCTCCTGCATGTTCTTGGAAGACATGATGGATCGAGGCAACATGGCCATACAAAGACTAGCTCAGCATTCTCCCAAAGGCACTGACATCCACTTCTTTCTTGACCTGCTGCAGTCTCTGTAAGCTAACTCCGACTAGTTCTGTCAGAAGAGACAGGGAGGGAAATTGCTGGACTCTTTCAAGTCTCTCAATGGCCGGGGCTTTCTGCTGCTCTTCAAGAGTGTTCTCAGATATATCCCACACCGCTTTTTTTGGATGGGGATTCCCTGAAGCCCCTCTGAAACTGGAGAAGTCCCCCGGAGCCACGAGGAGATTGGGCACTGGCCTGTATACGTGGAGAACTAATTAGTGACTACCTCCTCCTTCCTGCTTAGACCACTTTAATACAGGCTTTGCACAGCATGGAGGGTAAGGATCTAAGGCTCAGGATCAGGTCTCTAAGGATCAGGGGGTTAAGCTGCCTAGATTCAAATCCTGTCTCTGCCACTTACTGGCTATGAGAAAAAACTTGGAAAGAAACCTCATTGGTTTGTGACTGATTCCTCATCCATTAAACAGGAATAATTCTAAAACCTACTTACAGGGTTGTTGTGAAGTCAAAATGTTTTATTACACATAATGAGCATAAACTAATACCTGGCACATTTCTAGGTACCCAAAAATGTGAGTAATTATAATTTTGTGCCAGTGTATCTTTTATAAAATTTCCATAACATTGAAGAATTATCAAGTCTAGAGAAAATATTTAAAACCCATATACTTATTAAAAAGTTATACATACATGATAAAATACTTAACTGTAATATCTATATTTGCTTGGGAAGGACACTGAAACTCACTGAGCTCTGGTTTTTAATCTATGAAACACAAGATTCCCCATCTATACTACTAAAAATAGCATGTCTGCACACATATAAGCTGAATCCCTCCAGTAATTTAAAAATAATTGCTTCTATACATTTAAAAATGTAGCCCTCATAATCAAGAAAGATAACTGATATATGGGAAAATTTTATCTCCTTTAAAATAGGTAAATTTTTGAAGAGAGAATATTCTTATAGTAGAGCATACTAAATCAATGAACATAGCTCTATAAAACAGTGATAACTGTTTCTGGAATTTCTTCTAAAATAATTTTCTTTTATTTAACTCCTGTTGATATATCTTCAAATCCTACATATATCATCATTCTAATCTTGGAGAAAAAAACTAGAACATGACTAACTTACCACAATTGGTGCCTACTGAATGAAACATTAAAAACCAACAGAAATGCATTCAGAAAAAAAGGCATCTCTGAAACACATGTCTTTTTGTGAATGACCCGTAAGATAGAAAAAATACGAACTGTAAAAAAAAAATTGGCATATGTTTGCAGGAAATATGGGGATAGAGGAACCAGTACCACTAGGAGGGAAGTAAACATCCAAACGCAGAATGTGGACCATTCAGACATTATAGACCTGGTTTCTTCCACAAATCAATGACATGGAAAATAAAAAGATTAACTAGAACTGGGGAGACATGATAATCAAATGTAGTGGGTGGAACTTGTGTAGATCTTGATTAAAACGAAACAAAACAATACAAGAAACAGTTGTGAAAACACATTGTTGAGACATCTGAGGGTTTGAATGTGACCTGGGTTTTATACAATTCCAAGTTATCATTGATTATGTCAGTGTGACAATGGTATTGATATTGTGTAAGAGGTGCATCGTGAAGTAAGAAAGGATGAAGTAAGCTGACGTCTGGGTTTGCTTTAAATACGTCAGCAAAAGAAAGAAAAGAAAAAATATATGTGATATGCATATGGCCAAATCTTGGTAATTATTAAGTTTTAGCAATGATTTTTTTTGGTGGGGGAGATCATTTTACTATTTTTTCTTCTTTGTGTATTTAAAATTTTCATAATGTATTCGTCTGCCAGAGCTGCCATAACAAAAAATTCACAGATTGGGTGGCTTAAACAACAGAAATTTATTTATTTACTTACTATTTTTTAAATTTAAATTCAATTAATTAACATATAGTGTATTACTGGTTTCAGAGGTAGAGTTCAGTGATTCATCAGTCTTATATAACGCCCAGGGCACATTACATCATGTGCCCTCCTTAATGGCCATCACGCAGTTACCCATCCCCCATCCCCTCTCCTCCAGCAACCCTCAGTTTGGTTCCTGAGATTAAGAGTCTCTTAATGGTTTGTCTCCCTCTCTGATTTCATCTTGTTTTCTTTTTCCCTCCCTTCCCCTATGATCCTTCAGAAATTTATTTTCTCACTGTTCTGGAGGCTGGAAATCCAAGATCAAGGTGTCCACAGGGCTGGTCTCTGGTGAGGATTTCTTCCTGGCTTGCAGATAGTACCTTCTCCCTGTGTCCTCACATGGCCTTTTTTCTGTGTACGTGCATCTCTGGCATCTCTTCCTTTTCTTATTAAGATACCTGTCTGATTGATTAGAGCTCCACACTTAAGACTTCATTTTCCTTTACCTCTTTAAAGGCCCTATTTTCAAATACAGTCACTTTGGGGGTTAAGGCTTCAACATAGGAATTTTGAGTGAACGTAATTCAGTCCTTAACACATAAAGAAATTAAGTTACCTTGTAAAATGACTGATATGTAGTTTTAAACTATTACTAATTTTTTCTAGTAAGTAAAAATAATTCAACTGCATGTAATTTTAGACCATTGAAATTAAATTTTAAAGGTAGAAGTTGAGTTTTACATCTTGTACTTGCCATAAATAATATTTTTGCAGAGTGAATATCATTGATATTAACTTAAAGTATCTGAATAATACTATTTAAATTTCTTCTTACAGGGGCACCTGGGTGGCTCAATCAGTTAGGTGGCTGCCTTCGGCTCAGGTCATGGTCCCAGGGTCCTGGGATCGAGCCTCACGTCGGGCTCCCTGCTCAGCAGAGAGCCTGCTTTTCCCTTTCCCTCTGCGCCACTCTGCCTACTTGTGCTCTCTCTCTCTCTCTGTCAAATAAATAAAAATCTTTAAAATAAATAAATAAATTTCTTCTTACAGATTTTTCTCTTACAATTGTCGCATACTGTACTGCAAGACAAAGATAGGTATCATAAGGCTATATACGCCAAGTTTATTCTAAGTGCACTTTTGATAGAATTTAAGAAGTATGAAATGAGAGAGAAGGAACAGGGAAGAAGCAAAAACTGCACTGAGGTTTCAAATCTGGTTGTCTAGGAAATTGGCAGTGCTGTTATTACAAAAATTGAAATATGAAACTAGTTATAGTGACATAATACTGAGTTCAGGTTGGAATGCTGAGTTAGAAGGACAGGTGGGATCTGACTCAGGATCGTTCAGGGCTAGAGATTTGGAATTTGTGTGCCTACAAGCGGTTTATAATAAGCTTATTCAGAACACAAGCAGAAAGGAGAGTAAGAGATGACAGAAAAAGAAAAAGATTTGAAGCTAGAACATTGGAGGACTACCTACATTCAGGAAGAGGGAAAAGGATGGAGATAAAGAAGTGTTTGGAGAACCAGGACATTCGGAATCACAGAAGCTAAGTGAGGAATTGTTTTCTTCCAGGGCTGGCATCTTTTCCTCAGTACGGAGCTAATAGCTTTGGACAGACAGATCATTTCATGTAGGATTTCCTTCAGCTTCTTGATAATTGCTTTGCCTCACTTACAGCTGTTAGCTATTTCCTTGGGCCTATTTACAACTCCCCCTTCCTCTCCCCAGAAAGTCTGTAGATAGAGAATATTGAAAGAGCATATAAGGGGCGCCTGGGTGGCTCAGTCGTTAAGCGTCTGCCTTCGGTTCAGGTCATGGTCCCAGGGTCCTGGGATCGAGCCCTGTGTTAGGTCTCCCTGCTCCGCGGGAAGCCTGCTTCTCCCTCTCCCTCTCCCCCTGCTGGTGTTTCTGCTCGCTCGTTCTCTCTCTCTCTCTCTCTCTCTCTCTGTCAAATAAATAAAATCTTAAAAAAAAAAAAGCATATAGGGGCGTCTGGGTGGCTCAGTCAGTTAAGCGTCTGCTTTCGGCTCAGGTCACAGTCCCGGGGTCCTGGGATCAAGCCCCACATCTGGCTCCTGGCTCAGCAGGGAGCCTGCTTCTCCCTCTGCCTCTCCCCTGCTCATGCGCTCTCTCTCTCTGTATCTCTCTGTCTCAAATGAATAAATAAAATCTTAAAAAATAAAAAAAGCATATAAAATCTACATCATTTTAGAATATTGATCTATGGCATGGAATGCCCAGGAGTCTGGCTTTTTTAAAGTGTTCAACCTGATGGACTACCAAAGGAACCAATACCTCTAAATAAGGGTAACATCAAGTAGTTGTCATATAGCCAATAAAAAAAAATCCTCTAAATTTCTTAGGGGAAAAAAAGCTTTTGGGAAGAAAGTGTGAAGGAGGAAGGACAGGTCAACCTGGTAAATGGTTCAGAGAAATGAATAATGCTAAGACTGAGCCAAGTGGATCTGATTATTGATTTCTAAGGAAGGAGGCAAAGTAGAATGGTTGGGAAGCCCAGACTCCGGGGTATAGGTGGTGGGTATGCTGTTCTAAGGCGTTCCGCAAAGGGTAAGGGCTAGAATCTGAAGGAATGAGAATGGACACTCATTCATAAAGTTTGATGCTAAGGGAACATAGAGACAAGTCAATGGTTGAAGGGAATAGCAGAGCTGGTGGGAAATTTTATATTAATATTAATAATTATTATTTAAAGGCTAATCAAGGCCTCAGCTTGAAGACAAAGACCCAAGAGCCAACAAAGTAGAGGACTTTGAAAACACAAGTAAAAGGTGACAACTGATAGAATCCAATCCTGGAGAAGTTGAGGGTTTGGGGTTTCAGGCACAGGGATTAGCTTTTGCAGGGAGGAATTGTTTCTCAGAAAGAAGAAAGATAAAGAATGGAAAGATGCGAGAATATCTGTGGAAGCTCTGGGGGTGGAGGGAGTACTTTTCTACTTGAAGACAATCGTGTCTGTGGACAGTGAGGAGGGGCATCAACCAAGGTCTTGGATGGAAAAGGTTTAGGACCAAGGAAGAGCATGCTGGAAAAGGGCATGCTGGGAAGAGGATGAAAAGGATGCTAAGAAGGGAGAGGTGCTCTTCTCAGATCATATGAATTCACCATGGATCCAATCCACGTACTCTTCTGATGTTCTAGTAACATGTAACAATTTGGGAAAGTAGCAATGAAAGTAGATGGGGAGAGACTCCGGATGTCGGGGAATGGAGGGAGGTCTAGGGAATGGAGAGTCTGCTGCTGGTAAGGAAACGTGCACTAAAAAAATGTTAAAAACACAACACACAGGGCGCCTGGGTGGCTCAGTTGGTTAAGCGACTGCCTTCGGCTCAGGTCATGATCCTGGAGTCCCGGGATCGAGTCCCACATCGGGCTCCCTGCTCAGCAGGGAGTCTGCTTCTCCCTCTGACCCTCTTCCCTCTCGTGCTATCTCTCATTCTCTCTCTCAAATAAATAAATAAAATCTTAAAAAAAAACACAACACACACACACACACACACACACACACACATACACACACACACAACTACCTCCACTGGGTTGGGAGCTAAGGGAAGTCAGAATGGAGATAATGGACTGAGAAAATAGGAAGGGGTTCTAGGGATTAAAGGTCATAAAGAAATTAAGAAAAAAAAGGAAGCAAGACAGGGAGGGGCAGAACAGGAGGTTGTGGTGTGAGAAGAGAAATCTATATCCTTGGAGTAATGTATTGGCTAAGACAGTCCCTTATATTGTTAACTAATGAGTTCCTGGAAATGTGTTCAAAAGGCAAATGTATAAGGAAAGGAAAACCGTAAATGTTATAAATGGCTCTCATTACTACAACAAAGAAATGATCACAAAATTCCTCATTAGGGTTTCAGTAAGCCCTGGCTTCTTTAAGCCTGAGCCCAGCCTGGGAAGCAAGTGGGAGTTAGAGCCTCCCCCCCCCCCCCACCCCCACCCAGCAATGCCAAGCCGGGAGATAGGCACATTGCTGGTGTCGGGCTACCCCTTGTCCTGGGCATCTAGGGAGATTAAACCTGGCTCCCAGGGTCATGCTAGGCTGTGTAGTCGGAACAGAAGAGGGGACCGGAGTTGAAGATGTCACTACTGGACAGAGGCTGACTGTCAGAACTACCTCACCACCCGCTGGGTAGAGTAGGTTCTGGGCACTGGAACATGACTCCCTAGCCTCCTTCAAGATGCCGTCTGTGGGCAGGCAGAGGTTCAGAACACTGTCATTTGGTATAGGGTAGTGGGCATTGGGGCCATAAGCCCCCAGCACAGCTCAGGCTTCCCCCCAAAGCCTGACCTTTTGGTAAGCAGTTGATAGCGCTCCAGTCACTCAGTAGTTAGTGTCATCTCTCAGCAGATGATGGCCCAGAATGGAATTTGGTGTATGAAAGGTAGTTGGGGTGGGGGGAGCAGGTATCATGTAGAGTGTACAACTGTGCCAACCATACATAACTCAGATACTGTATTGTAAGTTGAGGACTACTGGACATGCCTGTGAAATGTGATGAGGAGATGAGGGTTGTCCTAACCAGATAGGTAACTAAAGAGAGCTGTTCTCTCAATCTGGGTTTAGGGAATAAATTTGCTTTATTTATTTATTTTTTTTGAATGTACATCTGGTAGATCAAGCCTGTTAATTATTTTTTTCAAAACTCCTATATCCTTACCATTATTGTCTGCTTAACCTGACAATACTTCAGAGAGATTCTGTTAAAATTCCAGCTATGGTAGTGTTAGTTCACAAACTGGCCCCTTACATATGGAGGGCAGGGAAAAGCAAAGAGGCCAACCACTCCCGATTTGTAGGTAGCAGATTTAATAAGGGAAGGAACCTGCTTTCAAGCTTGTCTCGGGTGGCCGCAAGATGAGTATAGATGATGTGGTGTGTGTGTGTGTGTGTGTGTATATATATATATATATCTTCTTTATCCATTCATCTGTTGATGGACATCTAGGCTCTTTCCATAGTTTGGCTATTGTGGACATTGCTGCTATAAACACTGGGGTGCATGTGTCCCTTTGGATCGCTACATTTGTATCTTTGGGGTAAATACCCAGAAGTGCAATTGCTGGGTCGTAGGGTAGCTCTATTTTCAACTTTTTGAGGAACCTCCATACTGTTTTCCAGAGTGGCTGCACCAGCTTGCATTCCCATCAACAGTGTAGGAGGGTTCCCCTTAGAGAAGGTAATTTGAAAAAAATTATGATACTTCAATCGCTGAGCATCAGAGCTGAACTTGCTTTCAACAGAAAAAAATGTAGAATGAGAGTTACCATTTTGTCTCAATATGCTTAACTTTATGTTTATTCATTCAAGAGCTGTATGTATACATTATGATAAAAATGCTAGATTAAAATACTAAATAATATTTATTGAATGAAAGTTGAATGTGTAAAGTCAATTTTTTATTCCTGCTTAATATGAGATGATTCGGGTAGATTTTAGTTCAGCCAATGTATTCTTTCATTCAACAGATTTTTGTTTTGTTGTAGTTGTTGTTGTTTTACCCTTTGACCCCCTTCACTCATTTCTTTAGACTTGGCCTTAAGCTTCAGGCTCAAGAGCCTCCTATCTTCCGCAGATCATTTAAAAAAGCACCCAGAGTTCCTTTGCCCTCACCTTTTATTCTCCAGCCTGCCATATTTAGATCGGATGGCCTAACCTCCTCCACTTCCAAGTGCTTACCAGCATGGGCTCAAGAGCTTGGACGCTGGAGTCACCTTGCCTGAGTAAACATTAAAACGTTAGCTGTGATTCCCTTCCTTAGAACCACCATTTCATCCCCTCCTTGGAATTTCTGAAAAATCACCTATTCCTTGAAAGTTGCATGTATACCCCCCTCTCTCACTTCCTTTATTGAATTTGTTTTTGAAAGTCTTTGAAAGTTCACTTCCTGCACGAATGCTTCCCTGCCTGAGGGAGAGGTAGTGAACTTGCCTTCGTTATCAAAACCTGTGACCTCCCAGCCTCCACCTCATCCAAAGCTGCTGCAGAACAAACATGGTGGTGGGGGGGGTTGCACAGATTGCTTAGATGCAGGTTTTGTTTTCTGTCTTAACAAAATATTACTGTTTTTACACTAATATAATAAAAATAAAACTATGGCTTCAATTTCACAATTTAGTTAGAGGATTTCACATACTTTTGAATTTTTTTTTTTTTGTATTTCTTAACAGATAAAAAGATCTTTCCCCTTGAGACGCAGGCAAAGGAAAGGATGTCCCTCCTCCTTCTCTCTTCTCTTGCCTATGGTCCTTTTATTTCTCTCTGTTCTTTCCTCCCTTTGGCTTGCTCTTAAAATTTGGCTTGCTGGGGCGCATGGGTGGCTCAGATGGTTAGGCGTCTGCCTTCGGCTCAGGTCATGATCCCAGAGTCCTGGGATCGAGTCCTGCATCAGGTTCTCTGCTAGGTGGGGAGCCTGCTTCTCCCTCTGCCTCTCTTTCTCTCTCTGACTCTCATGAATAAATAAATAAAACATTAAAAATTTTTTTGACTTGCCCATTTTACTGGTTAATAGTGACCCAAAAGTAGATACAGTGAAAAAAAAATAAGAGGAGGGGAGGGGAAACGGATCCCTCTTTGTTATGCTGTCATTTTACAAGAATCACATCCACTGAAAAGCTGTGACTTAATAGGTGCCACCAAGTACCATTTCGCTAATTCTTTTTTTTTTTTAAGATTTTATTTATTTATTTGAGAGAGAGAGAGAATGAGAGATAGAAAGCACGAGAGGGAAGAGGGTCAGAGGGAGAAGCAGACTCCCCGCCGAGCAGGAAGCCCGATGTGGGACTCGATCCCGGGACTCCAGGATCATGACCTGAGCCGAAGGCAGTCGCTCAACCAACTGAGCCACCTAGGCACCCATTTTGCTAATTCTTTTATGAATTAGTTCATTCAACAAATACACTGTTACGTGCCTGACATTATACTTGTCACTCTCCTCACTCTAGAAAACCAAATTATCTAAGCTTTATGTCTTAGTTTTCTGCTATCGAAAGTTCATTTAGGAAAAGTACCACTAGAATTTGACATCTTCCTCTCCCTCACTTTACAAGACATAAGTGACTTCATGTATTTTTGCTAGTTTCTTCTCTTTTCTCCAAGGTGTAGAAAAAAAGAGCCAAGGCTTAGGGCTCAACCAAAACTAGGTTCAGATTCTGGGTATCCGTGTGAACTTAGAGGCAATATACTTTTGAGTTTTCGTCAGTTAATGGAGGGTAACTATATCTATAGCAAAAAGATGTGGAGCTTCGAAGAGAAAGGTATGTAAAGTGCCTTCCACAAGGAGAGATCCTTTCATTATGTTATTGTTCATCTTAGTTTATAAACCCTTTGGGGATAGATTAGAAACCCATCAATCTGAATTGCAGTAGTATTAATAATCGATAGAGAAAGTAAACACACAGTGCTAGCAGAGCAAGCAAATGTGTAACCTGAACACATTTAAGTAAAGCCATTTATTGATTTTGCAACAGGGTACTTCACATGCACTGGGTGTGATTTCAAGGGCAATCCATTTGCTGTTGCATTGAACTGGGGAAATTTTGCAGTGAAAACAGGTATTTCTGAGGCGCTTTGTTCTCTCGTGGGGGAATTTCTTCTTCTTTCTTTTCTCGTCCAAACAAAAAAGTTATAGAAGATATTTACATACTAGTATGTGAGGTAGAATTGTGGAAAAACCAGGTACTTGCAATGTGGCAGAATTGGTTCCTCGTGACCATGAGCACGTTAATAGGACTTCTCTGAGCCTTAGGTTTTTGAACTGTAAAATTGGCATAACGTGAATTAAGTACAGTATGTATTTAAAACACCTGGCACGTAATTGACAGTGTTATTTCTTCTCCTCCCAGGTCCACCTGACCGGCTACAAAGATATCATCCCTATAAACAACACCTGTCGAGTGTGCCAGGACCCATTGTAGGGTTTCGCGTGGTTCATTTCATTTAATTCTCCCAACAAGGCGTTTGAGGTGTAAAGCTAGTGAAGGTTCAGGCCTCCTCTCTTGTCCAAGTCCCTTCCCAAGCCCTAAGTCTAATTTTGTATCTTCCCTTGAAGAAGCCCCCTCACCCCTCATTGTTTCAGTTTCAGGACCCACAAAATCTGGATTCGCCCTGGATGGGTACTATAGTTTTCCTCATTTTGCAAAGAGGGGTAAATTGCCCAAGATGACACCCTTGTAAGTAGTGGGGCAAGATTTTAAAACATCCTGACCCCACAGCCCAAACTCTTAACCAGTGGCGGTGCTGACAACTGGGAGAGCCAGAGTCGCCAACGGCGGGGCGGAAAACCAGCGCTCAAGCCCCTGCGAGCGGCTAACGCGGGCAGGCTGGGGTCGGAGGGGATCACCCCGCCGAGGCTCCCCGCCCCTTCCTCCCCTTCCCCTTCTCCTTTTCCGCGCCGCCGAGTCGGAGTCGCGTTGCTCGCCCGGCGGCAGCCCAGACCGTCCGCTTCCCCTCTGCTGCCCGCGCCGGGCCCCGGGATCGGACCCCAGAACTTTCCAAGGGGGGGGAAACTTGGCGGCGAAGCGGGAAGACTCGAAGGTGAGGCGCTCGGCGGGCGGGGTGGCGGCGGCAGTAAGGGTGCGGCGTGGCGGGGACGGGCCGGGCTGCTGCGGGGCTGCAGGTGCCGGAGGCCCGCGGGGCGGAGCGAGGTGAGGCGGGGCGGGGCCGCCGTGGGACTTGGGGCCGCGGGGCCAGGCCGCCCCCGTGTGCTGCGGGACGCGCCGGCCGCCGGCGGGCAGCCTCTGTGCGGCTCCCGGCGCGCTTCCCCTTTCTCTCGGGTCGGCCGCTGCTCTCTTCTGCGCTGGGCGGAACGGGTGACGGTGACGAGAGAGCGGAGGAGCCGCCACCTACCGCCCGCCCCGCAGTTCCCGGGCGGGGGGCGTGTTTTGCCGGATTCAAGCTCTGCGTGCGCTGAGGCTGGGAGCGCGGGGTAGTTTCTGACCCACCCCAAACGTGCGAATCTCAAGTTCAAACGTAGCTTGTCCCCTGAGAGACTGAGATGATGGGAAGAAAATGACCGAGTGACGGCGGGGGGACGTCCCCACGGACCTCGGGAGAAAAGGGACAGGGGACCGTGGTGCCCCCAACACCCTCGACAAGGCACAGAGAATTAGGGTGGCCCTGCTGGACGGCGCGCGGAACACGCTGCCTTTGGCGGCGGTCGCCGTAGCTTTTGCAGGTGCTCAGCTGTGTTATCAGCGACGGTGCCCCTGCTTGGGGGTGGGGGTGGTGTGTGTGTGTTGGGGGGGCGGCTTACCCGAGGGAAAGTGACCCCCCGGTTTCGTTTACTTAAGTGTGAAGATGTCTGTAGAAAGCCCTACTGAGAAGAATAAGTGAAGTGACAATTACCAGACTTACTCCAATATCGTGGTATTGAGCGTCTGGCCACTTTGAATGGAAACAAATACCTGGGAGGTGTTCAGGGAATGCATATTAACACTACAAGGTTTATATTGTCTGGTGCCGGACGGCCTAACCTGAGGCACCTCCCAGAAGCACCTGGAGAGGTTTTCAAAATACACCTGTTGGGCCCACCCCAAAGATCCAGAATCAAAAGTGATGGGGTTGAAGCTCTGGCCTGTGCGCGCGCGCTGTGGGCACTTGGTTAGGAATCAGGAAGTGCGGGAACTGGGTTCTACTCCCAGTGTGACCATTGAACAAATTTTCAGCACAGTGTTTCCTCATCTGTAAAGTAGTAACCAGTAACCTGGTTAAGATCATAATAAAGGTGTAAAAGAAAGTGTTGAAAAGGGAGAAATCAGAAAAATGATCCAAAATTCTGGTACAGCGGCAACAAAGGACACAGGCTTTGGTTCTGTGAGTGGTGTTTGGATTCAGTGGGAGGGGAATGGAGGAAAACACCCTGCCAGGAAAAAGGGGTGTTTGTTTTCAGGTAGTGTGATCTGGAACAGTGTTGGTGTAAACTGTAACTCAGAAAATCAGAAACATCTGGAAGAAGCACAAGCAAGCTCCAGCCTGCCCCATCTCTGGATGATGGTTTAAAAAAGGCACCATATATATTTCCTCCTCTAAAAAAACCCAAAGGCTTTAGATTATTTTCATGTAGGCAAATCAAGAGCCAGTGACCACCAATGTGTCCTGCCCTGTGGTAACCCCAGTCAGGTTGAAGGCTGCATGATTCCCTGATAAATGTGAATTTTGGTTCCATTACTCAACAGATTTGTGTTGAGGATCTTGGTGTACCGGGCATTTTAGAAATACAGAGATGAATAAAATGCTGGGTTTATTGTTCTAGCTGTCTCTGGCTGGTGGAAGAGACTGATGTGTAAAACAGGCCACAATATAACCTGGTTAGGATGATTATAAAAGTATAGAATGAACAAAGTTCCATGTGGCCCAGAAGAAAGAGCAACCCCATCAGCCTCAGGGGAAGGGCATTACCCTGGAGCTGGGTAAACAGCACCCTTCTGTAAAAGCTTTGAGAATTGAGGATTCTATGTGTAGTCAAATCTATGTTCTTATTTTTCAATCTGATGAAATTCTAGTGTAATCATATGCTGACAATCTAAAGTAGAAATGACTTTTGGTTTCATGATGACTCTCTTTAAAATTTACTAGGCTTTCTATCGTTTTATCTTTGTAAAAGTCTCGGCTGTGTCTAAAGTTAATCCAAGAAAGGACTTGTTAAAAAAAAAAACCACAACTTTTCAATGTGTCCTCCATTCTTACTAAATAATTTAGCTCCACTTAAAAATAATATTCAGATAAAGTCTGTTCTATGCACTTTTTAAAAATGTGCCCCTTTTTGGGTAGTTTTCATTATGTTACTTAGGAAAGCTTAAGATGATTTAACAGGAGAAAGCACAAAAGGAAAGCTGCAGGAGGAATAAAAAAGGAATAATTAGGAGGGGGTCGGGAAGAGAACGGACTTTGATAGAATCAGTGGTGGGGGGGTACTTGTTGGGAGGGAAGATTAAAAAAAATGGGTAAATCAAACATGGCCACCAGCTTCTTCAGGGATTCGATGTGTATGGACTCTTAGTTTTCAAAGTTATTTCAAAACACAGGGGGAGGCAGTTTAGTGTGGTAGTTAAAGCATGGGCTCAACAGTTCTGAATTTGACTGGTGACTTTAACTACCTGCGTCTGCTCATTTGTAAAATGAGGATAATATGATCTACAGGAGACTTGTGAGGATTAACAGCTATGATGCTTAGGAGGCACCTGGCTGTGATAAGGCCTCAATCACCGGTGGCCTCTGCTCTTGCTGTTCTTATCTCCCCTTAGTTGATCCTAGTGGAAGCACCAGTGAGCTGGGCAGATAGCTCTGTCCTCCTTTTCCAGCTGGAGTTGGGCCAGGCTGGCTTGCGAAAGTCAAATAGGTAATGGGTAGCTGAACTGAAGGGAGAAGCTCTGTCTTTTGCAATTTTGTGTCTGCCGTTCTCCTCCACACTGTTGCTGATGGGGTTCTGGCTGAAGTCGCCCCTCCCTGGTGTTTAAAGGGCCAAAGGCTGTAACCGTGGGTGTCTGTTACAACTCTTCCACTAACACCAGCCCCCAGTGACTCTCCCCTTCTCGTTGTTGATTTCTATGAAAATTACATTTTTCTTAGGCTCATGGATGGGATTGGGAGAGGGAGACCATGGGAAAGCCATAAGGAAGTCCTATATGGAAGAGCTCTAAAAGGGGGAGCCCCTCTCTCCAACTTCCAGTAATGTGTTGTAATATTACTAGAAAAGTAGCCTTATTGCTCAGTGACCTAACTGCTTTCATCTGCAGCTGGTGGTTCTGGTGCAAAAATATTTCCTTGCGTATCCCCTGTCACATATGTCTGGTCCTTGGAGAGGTGGGGGAGGGGATCATGGATGTGGGTCAGATTTTAATTAGAATGTTAATTGGTAATTTGCCATGGAGAAGTATGACCGAGAATCTCTTCGATGTAAAACAAGGATGCAGAAAAGTATAAAGAAAGAACGTTTTGGAGAGCAGCCCCCAGCTTTCGTTCATTTTTCTTTTCCTTAACGAAGGTGTGCCTTTAATCTTCGTGGATCATCTTTCTCCTTTTACATGTGAAGGATTCCCAACTTCATAACTCTCAATTTAGCATTTTTTAAAGATTTTATTTATTTGAGAGCATGCACGAAAGAGAGCACGAGCAGTGGGGAGGGGTAGAAGGAGAGGGAGCCCTATGCCGGACTTGATCCCAGGACCCTGGGATCGTGATCTGAGCCGAAGGCAGACGCTTAACTGACTGAGCCATCCAGGTGCCCCTCAATTTAGCATTTTTAACTTTCTCAATCAAAACTGCATGTGCCTAGGGTAGTGTTGGGTGCTGTAGGTGACACTCAAGGTAAAAAGTCAACAGATAGCCCAAGAAGCAGTGAAGAAACAAGGGGTGGGGTGAATGTAGATGCCAAATGGATGTGTCAGTCTCCCGAAAGCTTTGAGAAAGCTTCCCAGAGGAGGAGAGGGGACTGCAGCCTTCCTGCAGGGGTCAGAACGGCCTTTCAAACACTGAGGATGCAGGAACAGTGGGTGGCATTAGGGATAGAGAGCTGAGGGAGTAAGCGTACAGATAACTGGGACCTTGAGGCTCAACTAGTCCCAGGCATCCCAAAAGACTAAAGCAGGTTCACTTGCTGTGTAGCCTCCAGGGGAGAATACTTGCAGCAAGGCAAAGCTTCCTCTGCCAATGACAGGCTCCCTGGAAGTCACAGGGCGTCTTAGACGATCTAGTGAGTAGTTATGATAGGCATTAACTGTCTGTTGAATACATTTGCTAAATATACTGGAAACACCTGAGAGGGTTTGGGTAGGGCTGTGAAGAGCATTTATCAAAGTATAAATGATTCTTCCCTATTCTTGGAATGGAGTTTAGAGATCAGGAAGCCATAGGATCCCCAGGAAAGGAAAGTGGAGGGGAGGTGTCTGGAGAGGACCTTGGGACCTTTGTTATCAGACACAAAGGCCCTTGAGTTCTGCCCAGATGGTAGCAAGACCTGTGGGTCTGAGTCACACTAAGTAAACAAATCCGAATCTGTCTAAAGCATCCCATTTTTGGGTTATTAATTTACATCTGAAAGATGAAAGTGACGAGCAGGCCCCTTTGCCTTTTCAGAAGCAGGTTGAGGCATTTACCTTATGGCAGGGGCAACCAGTTAAAGGCTGGAGGGCTACTTGTTGAGAAAAGAGAGCAGGAGAGTTGACTGATCCTCCGTGATAGTGTCACGGAGCCCCGGAAGCCTGTGATCTACCTTTCACCCGGCAGTGAACCGAGGCTGGGCTCTCCTTTGCACAGTGGGAGAGATGCATTGACTGCAATGCTCCGCCTCAAGTCTCCCTTTCCAGGACTCCCAGATCACCGGCCTTTGCTTAGATTTGTCCACCACCTCTCAGGTATTCATGATTTTGATTTAGTCATGATAATCTCTCTTAAATTGGGGATCAGTTTTCTTAGAAATTCTAGTGTGTGCAAATTTACTTTTGAGGACTCTTGGCAACTACACCTATTCTAGCTTCAGGATATGTGTATGAATTTTGAGTCACTCTTATTGGAGATGATCAAGTATTGGCTCAGCCTAAACTTGGATTGAGCTCTGGCCGAAGGTACAACTCCAATAATAAGTAGCTTCTGAATTGGCCATCCATTTGCACAAGTCCACAAACCTGAAGACTTTAGGCTAAAGGAAGATAGAAGCAGCACCTAGGGGTAAGAGGAATGGAAGTGAGTGGTGTGGAGGAAATGGGATGGCCTACGGCACCTCGCCCCCCACAACCCCTGATCCCAGGGGCCCAAGTACTTAGACTGGGCCTTTGTGGGGGGGCCCCAGAAGTGTGAACTGTTGGGGCTCATTTTGGTGTCATTTTTGCAAGAGGAGCGAAGGGAATATAGTGTCTCTAGCCGCTTGAAGGTTTGGGATTTGGGGGTACAGTGGAAGGCGGCACCCCGAGCAGGGAGGCGTCTGGTTCTCTGGAGCACTGTGAACAGTGTGCCCGCATAAAACTGGCACTGGGCTTGTGCCCCTCTCGCCACTGATGGGACAGACCTTGGCTGGGGACATGGGTGGGGTGGCTCTGTGATCAGAAGAAAAATGTTTTAATATACACATTATCCAAGACAGAACAAGATATTTATAGTTTAATGTTTGAGAAAAATAAGGGTAGAAAGTTTTTAGCAAGCAAGAGGTAAGTAGAACATTACCCGTTATCAATTTGCAATGTGTAAAATGTCGATTACTCTGTCTTTATATAGGTGTTGACGTGGCTTAATAAAGGTGAATGTGTCAAAATATATAAAGTTGTTCAAGCTAATTCTCTGGAGCTCAGGGGTTCCTCAGGGGTGCCCAAAAGTAGATGTGGGTGAGGAGAAGGGATGAGGGAAAAATAAAGTGAAATCTCTTTTACATGCTGCTTCAACTCCTCTGCTTTACTTTTGTTCCTTTTATGTGTTGAGCTTCTGTTATATCATTATGGAAAAGTGTATCTGCTTTCAGAAGTGAGAGTGCTACTATTATAAAAACTTTCAAAGGCTACATTTCAGCCCAAATTATAGGGCTGCCGTTTATTTGGACCATGAAACTATATCTGTGACTACAGAACCCCAATCAAGACATTGGTTATATAATTGTTTATGGGGATCAGAGTTTTTCTCCCAGGTCTTGCTCATCATCATTAATCATGGAAACGTAGCTTTGGCTTTCCTAAAGGCACCTGTACTCATGATTTATCCCTCTGACAACCATGGCTCTGTATCTGGAGATGAGCAGGCCACATGTCTCTTCTTGGAGCCTCAGGACTTTGCTAAGGTTGAAAGTGAAGGACAGAGTTCTGATCAGAGTGGGGATGCCCCAGCCAGAGGGTCGTCGTTAGAAGAGACTGTAGAATCTAGCCTGGAGTGAGGAGAAAGGAGGGTAGCTGGGGCGGAGGGATGCAGGAGAGTGGGATCCTAAGGAGCAAGCGTTGGGGACAAAGGCAATCTGTATAAACCTCAGTCCATATAAACACATTTCCTCACGTTAAAGAACGCCGAGGCCATGTGGTTTTTGTATGACGAGCACAGCAAGAGACAGTACGTTGTGATTCTCATGCTGCCTCTGTTCTTGGCTTTGTGACCTTTGAATCAGCTTCCTTATATGTAAAATGAAAGTGTTGAACTAAGCACTTGGCGAGCTTCCTTCTCTGCTGAATACCTTGTGTCTCGGCAAGTGTGTTTTCATGAATAACAATGGATATGAATATCTGTGCCTCTCGGTGCTCATCTCTCATATTTCGTATTTTTCCTAAAAAGAAATGAGACCCTCCTTTCTCTGTGTATGTGGTACCACCATATGTAAAGGATATTTTTCAATAGAATGTTCCATTTTTTTGAACTTGAACAAAATTTGGGTGGAATATTTCATTATAACATGTTGTGAAAAAGTGTTGGGTTAATGCGTTTTTCCAGTGTCTTATGTCGAACTCTGAGCTATGTTAGGGACGGGATATAACATTAAATTTGCATTATCATTCGTCTATTAAATACTACAGATCGTTTTCAAATTTAAAATTTGCTGGAAATATTTTCATAAAATAGCTCTGGTATAACTCAGACATGTGTACACACACACACTTTTTCCCTATATAAATATAAAGGGAGTTTGAAAGGATGTTCACCAAACTTAATCCTGGCTACTTCTGGGGAATGGACTATTAAAGGGCCTGGTAAACTTCTAATTTTTACGTAGGTATTTTTGTGTTTTTACAATGAACA
The DNA here is from genome assembly GCF_003265705.2 of Callorhinus ursinus. Taxonomy (NCBI): domain Eukaryota; kingdom Metazoa; phylum Chordata; class Mammalia; order Carnivora; family Otariidae; genus Callorhinus; species Callorhinus ursinus. Next base: position 59,119,067 of record NW_027397068.1, on the reverse strand, counting down.
TATATTTTTTTATAATTTCATGTGTGATTTGTTACTTTATGATCATGAAGGCTCATTCTGTATCTTCCTTTATTGGATTGGTAGGCCATGATCACATACTTATTTGACATAAATAATTTAAGACCTAAAGTTAGATAGTATCATTTTGTTAGACCACATAGGAAAACGGATACCTCTTCCATTAGAAGAGTAGATTTGGGGGTTGAATGTATTCTTTTTGGTGTATCTTTGGACAAGATTCATGTGATAGTTAATATAAGCAAAGACTTTTCTCCAATCACGTAGAGATTCTTGAACCCAGAGATGACGAATGAGTGTCGTCATATTTGGTTGTGGCTGCCTAGAGGGAAGAATCCAGAAGTCCTATCTATGTCCACTGGGCAAAAAACCATGATCAGTAACTGGCCTGAGCAAGGTACTAAAGGGTGAAGAAAATAACGGATCATTTGCCATGTATTTACCATCCCCAAATCCTAGAATTTTAAGTGATGAGTTTCTTTATGAAGATAAAGATTTATTTTTATCCAGATATCTTAAGGACTTACTATCTACACTGTTATACTTAATCAGATAGTATTTTGCATAGTTAGTGGGAAGTTTTCATGATAAATCGTGGTAAGATTGCAATGACTGGCATCTTTCGTATTCCTCATAGAAGCAGGCATGATAGCTAAAGAACAAAAGAATTACTCAAAAATTAACGATGAATGGAATAAATTATCTTGGCAATGTGAGGTTCTGGCTAATAAGGATAATTCACTATGATTGAGCATCAGCCAAAATAATTTTAAAACATTTCTCAGTATACGTGTTAGGCTGAAAAATTGAGTACTGTAATTTACAATTTTGTTCTGGGGCCCTCTTCAATCATCTGTTTGGTACCAAGGAGGAGATAAATGGTTTTGGTGCAGCAAAGAGTAGCTCAGTTTTTACATTCGTGGTTTAAGAGGGCACAATGTTGCATATATGCTGGGTATCTAGAGAAGAGTACACATACTTTCTTTTCATAAGGATGAGCTGTTAGAAAAAAAAATACAGAAAGTCCTCCCAACCCCATTTTTTTCCCCAAGAAAAAAGAGGAAGGCACTTAGTCAATCACTGGGTAGTGTGAAGCTTCCAGCATATTGGGTCTACAGTTATTTCAGACTGAATTTAAAAACAAAATCACACATTTGGACGATCTCCTGCTTGCAAGGACATAAACAAGATATTCATTCAGCAATTTCTGTTGAGCACTTACTGCATGTCAGGTACTGTTCTAGACTCTGGGAATAGAGTAGTGGCTAAGAGAGTGAGCCCCTGACCCGTGTTATTCATCAGAGATGAGAACATTAAATCTCTGCAAAGTGTCCTGCCCAACATAGTAGAAGTGGGCCTTAATTCTAAATTCAGTGTTCTATCCTGTATGCTATAGTACCTTACATAATTTTGGAGGACACTGGTCAGATATCAGCAGGATGGTTTTGTCTACTTTATCTTTACTCTTCCCATGGTGGTGATTCACTCTTTTCCATCCTGTGTGTCATGGTATGGATGAGGAAAGATATACCATCCGTGGGAGTCACTTACACCCTATTCTAGTACTAGGGCAAATCATATTCATCTTCTGAATAGCAACCTAGAATCATGTTATTAAAAATAACATGTGAGTAGGGGCCTCTGGGTGGCAAAGTCCACTGAGCATTGGACTCTTGGTTTCAGCTCAGGTCATGATCTCAATGTTGTGAGATGGAACACACCCCCCTTCCCCCACCGCACCCTTGGGCTCTGTGCTGGGCATGGAGCCTGCTTGAGATTCTCTCTGTCTCTCCCCATGCTCAATCGCTCACACTCTCTCAAAAAAACAAAAAAAAAAACAATACACGTGAGTAAAATAATTGAAGCGGTATTTTTTTCAAACTCTTGCTTTAATTTGGTAGAATGAAACCAGTATTTAAAAAAAAGTTACAGTATATCAGTATTAGTAAGATAAATATGTGAACTTCGTGAATATTTTTGTATTAGGTTGCAACATGAAATTTTTCTTACTGTTGGTTGTGGTCACAAACATTTGAAACATTGGCTTAAAGGACATCAGGTGAGATACTGTTTGTGACAAAAAATAAAAGTAGATGATTATCCTTAGCAATCATTTTGGTGTGTAGGTTGATTACCTAAAGGGATCACAGCAATAAAGTAGAATTTCTGTGATGAAGATTCTAGTGGAAGTTATTTGGCATCTGAATATATGCCTGAACAGATTTTTTTTTCATTAAACACACACACGTTGCAGTTACTGGTTTCCCTGTGTCCTATTCTTTTGCTTATTGCGGTTTCCTGTATTGAGTGGTTTCGTTATTTTTTGAAATATATTTTGCAATTTAATTGCATGGTATATAGGGGAAATAAATGACCCATTTGAGGCAATATCATATAATCTGATTATGTTAACGTCTACAGTTGATTAAACTTTAAGTTGTTAAATATGACCTACTAAATTTTTAAAATTATTTTCTTCCACTTAATTTCTGAATGTTTGCCAATGGATTTTGCCCGAAGATATTTATTTGTAATAAAAGAGTAACAGAATCAGTTTCCTAAATTGGAGGATTCCATAGACTATAGGAAAAGATCATTAATTTGGAATTTGATAATTTGGACAACTGGACTGATACTTGGGAAAGATAAGAGCTTATTGCTAAAAATGGTTGTGTAAAGAGATCTTAAGAGTTTTAAATCTATGTAAAAATACGTAGATTTTGGTAGCACTTAAGAAGTCTATTTTTCTACCCTGTAATTTGTTTCAGAGATATGTATAGAAATGCAATTATTGAATTAGCCAGGACAGAGACTTAAATATTATATGCTTGTTTTTTGCAAACCGTGGTCTTATTCCCTTGAATAAATTTATGATCTAATGATGGAGACAGACATGTCAAAGAAAGCTAACCCTTTTCTCCTTGAAGGAGGACGGGAGAACAACATACAAAAGATAAAGTTTAGGGGTTCTAAGCAGGAAAGCTAAGTGAGCTCTGGTTGCTGGTATCAAAGACTTTACAGTAGGACTATATTATGGATACATTGAATTTGCTTGAGCTCAACCAGTCAAGATCGAGAAAGAGAACAAATCAGTCAGCGCAGGAGGTCGTACCTAGCATTCCACGCAGTAGGTGTATGTGATGGGGAGTGTGAATCTCGCGTTCCCTTACTTGGTCTTAGTTCCACTCAACTCTCACCAGAACCACAAATATTTTTAATTCCACCAGTCTCCACTCCACTTGCAACAAACAATCTGACCTCCTACCTCATTTAAAAAAAAAAAAGGTGGGGGGAGAGAGGGGAGACTATAAAAGGCGAACTTGTGAACTGCTTTCTTCCCAGCTGTCCTTCCCTACCCCTTGCCATTTACCCTCCTCTTTAGCCTTGGAAATATCTTTCTTAGTCAAGACCTGTCTTCACTCCTGTAGGACCTTGCTCCCTCACTTATTCCCCTCTCCCTTATAGTCAGAGGTTAGCAGCACAGAGGATAAACAATCCTGGCTTTGGGGCCAGAGTCTGCCAAACTGGAACATGGCTTCATACTTTTTAAATGTCTGATTCTGGGCATGTTGCTTAACTTCTCTATGATTCAGTTTTTCCATTTGAAAAATGGGACTAGTGATAGAACGGCCATGACATAAGGCAGGTAAAGGGCGTGGAGCAGTATCTGGCTGAGGCTTTCAGTGAATGCTCTGTCTACCCTTCCCACCTTTACTACTGTTACCCTGCTAATCTCGAGGTCTCTACTGCTTTTTATCCCTTAGCCTATTTATTTGTTAAACGATTTTCTATTCTGGAAAAGAATAAAGCCAAACCTTCCCTTTTCCCTGGGCCCCTTCTAACCACTGTCTTCTCTCTCTCCTCCCTTCCCCCTCAAATGGTCTAAAGAATATTGAAGGTTAGCTCTCTCTAGTTCTTCACCCCCATTAGCTTTTTTAGAAATGGTTTTTAATGAGGCATTGACTAGATATGCAAATTATACAGTATTTTCTATTTTTTTAAAAAAGGTTTTTAAGTAAACTCTATGCGTGGGGCTTGAACTCACATATCCAAGATCAGGAGTCGCATGCTCCATTGACTGAGCCAGCCAGGCACCCCAAATAAAAGTATTTTCTATTTAGAGTACCCTGCAACCCTCTGCCTTTACTACTTCCTGTTAACTTTGGAGTTCTCTGACTTCCTCTCTAAATCCTTCCCTCCCTTTGAGGGGTTTCCCTTTGAGTGTTACCAGTAGGCAGATTTTTGTATTTATCATTCCCTTCATAGTTTACCTTTTTGTGAATATTGCTTAGCTTTATGAGTAGAAATATGATATAAATTATATAGAGACTTGCTTTTTTGAACCTAACTGTAATTATGTCCATTTTTAAAAGATTTATTTATTTGAGAGAGAAAGGGATTGAGAGTGCAAGCACGCGCGAGTGCATGGGGGAGGGGCAGAGGGAGAGAGAGAGAATGTTTTTAATTTTTATTTTAAATTCAATTTAATTAACATATACTGTATTATCAGTTTCCTAGGTAGAGTTCAGTGATTCATCAGTTGCATACAACCCCCAGTGCTCCTTACATCAGGTGCCCTCCTTAATGCCCGTCACCCCATTATCCCATCCCCCACCCACCTCCCCTCCAGCAACCCTCTGTTTGTTCTCTGTAGTTAAGAGTCTCTTCTGGTTTGCCTCCCTGTCTGTTTTCCTTTTATTTTATTTTTCCTTCCCTTCCCCTATGTTTTGTTTCTTAAATTCCACATACGAATGAAATCATATGGTATATGTCTTTCTCTGACTTATTTTGCTTAGTTGATACACTCTAGTTCCATCCACGTCATTGCAAATGGCAAGATTTCATTCTTTTTGATTTTTTGATGGCTGAGTAATACTCCATTCTGTGTGTGTGTGTGTGTGTGTGTGTGTGTGTGTGTGTGTCCGTCCCATCTTCTTTGAGCGAGAGAGAGAATCTTAAGCAGACTCCATGCCCGGTGCGAATCTGACCCAGGGCTCGATCTCACGACTCTGAGATCATGACCTGAGCCGAAACCAAGAGCTGGATGCTTAAACAACTGACCCACCCAGGTGCCCCTAACTATGCCCATTTTTACTGGCATAAAGAATGTCGTATGCCACAATTTATTCATTTTCCTGTTGATGGACATTTGGATCTTTTGCTACTATAAACAGGTTTGCTTCTCCTATTTTGAGATATATTTTTCTACATATATACTGGTGTACGTATGCACACATTTTTCTAGGATTTATACCTAATAATGGAATTTCTGGGATATTTAGTATATACCCCTTTTTATTCATTGAATGTCTAAGTTATTGGTCAAAGTGATTGTGCTATTTGATACTTCCATCAGAAGTGTAAATGTTCTTGTCAGATTTATAAATTTTGTAGTGGTAAATGATATCTGATTTTTTTCTTTCTTTTTTTAAAGTAAGCTCTGCCCCCCAACTGGGGCTCCAACTCATGACCCTGAGACCAAGAGCTGAAAGCTCTACTTACTGAGCCAGCCAGGTGCCCCAGTATCTGACATTTTTAAACTTATGTTATTTGATTACTAAGGAAGTCAACCATCTTTTCATTTGTTTCTTGACTATTTCAGTTTATTTTTCAGTTAAGTGCCTATTTATATGTTTTGCCCAGTTTCATTTCAGGTGGTTTATCTCTTTTATTTATAGTAGTTCTTTGTAATTCTGGAATAAGAAGCCTACCTTCAGATTTGTGGTTTGTTGTTTTATTTTATGTCCTTTTCTCCTCCTCCAGCTGCTTTGAAATTTTTTCTTTGTCATTGCTTTCCAGTAATTTGATTATGATGTGCCTTGATGTGGTTTTCTTTTCTTAAAAAAAAAGCTATAATTCATATGCAGTACAATTAATCATTTAAAGTATACAGTTCCGTAATTTTTGGTATATTCATACCATAATCAAGTCTAGAACATTTTCATTATCTAAAAAAGAAACCTCTTGCCCCCAATCCTTCCACCTCCCCAGCCCTAGGCAACTACTAATCTGCTTTCTGTCTCTATATTTGCTTATCCTGCACATTCCATATAGGTGGAATCATACAATATGTGGTCCTTTGTTACAGATTTTTTTCACATAGCACAATGTTTTCAAAGGTCATCCATGTTGTAGCATATACCAGTTCTTCATTTCTTTTTACTGCTAAATCTTTGTATGGATACGTCATATTTTATTTATCCATTTGTCAAAAAGACTATTCTCTATTGAATGGTCTTGGCACTCATAAAAAAAAAAAAATCACCTGGCCATAGGTGTATGGATTTGTTTTGGGACATTCAATTCTATTGCACTGATCTATATCCAGTCTTATGCAAGTACAATATTGTCTTAATTTTCTGTAGCTTTATATATAGTAAGTTTTGAATTAGGGAAGGGTGAGCCCTCCAACTTTGGTCTTATTTTTTAAGATTGTTTTGGTTATTCTGGTTCCCTGGAATTTCCATATAAATGTAGGAGCAGCTTCTCAATTTCTGCATAGAAATTAGCCACAAGTTTTATAGAGATTGTGTTGTGCTTGTAGATCAGTTTCAGGTGTGGCATTCTTTATTTCTAGTAACATGTTCTCATTTCCTTCTGAGTCCTCACTGGTAGTGCTTTAATGCCCATATTTCGACAAACAGTTTGGTGAAGACTTCTCTCTCTCTCTCTCTGTCTTTTTAAAGATTTATTTATTTGAGAGAAAGCAGGGTTGGGGGAGGGCAGAGGGAGAGAGAGAGAATCTTAAGCAGACTCCCTGCTGAGCGAGGAGCCCTATTCAGGGTTCTGTCTCACGACCCTGAGATCATGACCTGAGCCAAAATCAAGAGTCAGATGCTTCACCGACTGAACCACCCAGGCGCCCCCCTGAAGACTTTTTCTATCATGTTTGTCGGAATTCTTCTAGCCTCTGCTACAGCCTGATTCCAGAGCTCTTCAATATTTTTGTTATAACAGCACACCACTTCCAGACACCAAAGTCTGTATTAGTGTTCGATTGCTTCCATAACAAATTAACATAAACTTAGTGGCTTAAAACACCTGTTTTATTACTTCACAGTTCTATAACTCACAAGTCTGAGCTGACCTTTCACTAGCCCTTTAGCTTTACCTCTCACAATTCTTTGTGTCTTCTAGGCTCTGGTAATAAGCAGCAGCTGGGAGTTCCCTGTAGCTACTAGACCATTTACATATCCATTAACTTCTGGTCTTACCTTTACCTAGTGTCTTAGTTCAAACTGTTAGAACAGTTACCACAGACTGGGTGAGTTAAACAGCGAACATTGATGTCTCAGTTCTGGAGGCTGGAAGTCTAAGATCAGGGTGCCATCAAGACTGGACTTCTGACGAGAACCCTCTTCCTGGTTATGTCGTCACATAGCCTTTCCTTAGTACTGCACCCAGGGAGCTAGTGAGCTGTGGTCTCATCATCCCCATGTAAATTTTTGAGAATCCCATCACTGGGGCTCTACCTTCATGACCTCCATGACCGCATCTAAACCTAATAATCTGAAGGTCCCACCCAAAAATACCATAACGTTTGGGGGTGAGAGCCTCAACATATGAATTTTGAGAGGACACAAACATTCAGCCCATAGCATTATGCTCCTTGCTTCCCCAATTTCCCACATATAAAATGCATCCATTGCATCCCACCTGCTCCAGAAGTCTTAACTCATTCGTGCATCAGTTCTAAGGTCCACAGTGTCATCTGAGTATCATCTAAATCAGCTATGGGTGAAACTTGTATGATTCACCCTGAGGCAGAATTTTAACCCAGCTGTAAGCCTGTGAAACCAAACAAACTCTGTGGTTCTAGCCTCTGATGGTGGGACAGGCATAAGGTAGGCATCCCCATTCCAAAAGGGAGAAATAGGAAAGAAGGAAGGGACAGTGAGCCTCAAGTCCATAACCAGGATGGCATACTCCCTTAGACCTCAAGGTTTAGAATAATCCTCTTTGGCTGGATGGTCTACCCTTTGGACTCACTGGGGCAATGGTTCTGACTGTGAGGCTCTGCTGGGTGGGGGTTGTATCCCCACTTCTCTGGGCAGCCCCAGTCACACAGCTCTGCTGGGCATTGGTCCCACCCTTTGAAACCGAGGTAGGGGCAGCCTTGCTCCCTGGGCCTAGGTACTCTGGTTCTGTGGTGGGAATGGCGGCCCCCATTATCGCTGAATACCCCTCAGTGTGCTGCTTCCTTTGTTTTGAAGAATAGTGCGTGTTCACAACCAAATAATTCTAAGCTCCTGTAGGATCTGAGAAGTCTGAGAGCCTTCCTTCATTTTGTCCCATGTTGTTGAAACTGGCGGTGTTTCTGCTGGAGTGGCTGATTAGGTCACTAATCATGGTTCACACCCATGCACTAATCTTATCAAATGGTCAGTCAGACCACACTAAGTGTTCTCTTCCAAACATGCTTTCTCATTTTTTGCAAGATGGATAAGATGAGAATTTTCCAAATATTTAAGTTCTGCTTCCTTTTTACTTAACACTTCCTTCTTCAATTTATTTCTCTCTTCTCACATTTTACTATAAGCTTTCAGGAGGAACGAAGCTGCTCCTTCAAAACTTTGCTTAAAAAAATCTCTGGCTAAATATCCAATTTCATGGCTTGCAAGTTCTTCCTTCCACGAAACCCTGGTATTTCTCCATGGTCCAATAGCACGTTCCTCATCTGTGTCTCATCCTCATCAGAATGGCCTTTACCACCCATATTTCTACCAACATTCTGTACGTGATTACAGATGTGTTCTCTAAGAAACTGGAAGCCTTCTCTGCGGTTCTCTCATTCTGCGCTCTCACCAGAATCTCCTTTAAAAGTCTCTACACCCCCTGCTTGGCGGGGAGTCAGCTTCCCCCTTGCCCCACCCCCCAACTCCTCCTCTCTCTCTCACTCTTCTCTCTGTCTCTCAAATAAATAAAATCTTTAAAAAAAATAAAAGTCTCTACAAGCAATCTCAGCTTTTCCTAGCATGCACCTCAAATCTTCTATAGCCTCTATCCAGGTCCAAAGTCTCATCCATATTTTTAGGCATTTGCTAAAGCACAGCCCACTTCTCAGTATCAGTTTCTTAGTTGAGGATGCTGTAACAGATTACTATTGACTGGGTGGCTTAAACAAGGAACACTTCTTGCAGTTTTGGAGGCTGGAAAGTCCAAGATCAGGGTGCCAGCAGGGTTGGGTTTCTGGTGAGAACCCTTTTCCCAGTTCCACCCTGCCGTAGCCTTCCCTTGGTTTGTGCCTGTTGATGAGAGCTCTGGTCTCATCATCACCTTATAAGGGCACTAATCTCATCACTAGGGCTCTACCCTCATGACCTCATCTAAACCCAAGTATCTTCCAAAGGCCCCAGCTCCAAACTGTTACACTGGGGATTAGGACTTCAACATATGAATTTGCACAGAACATAGACTCTCAGTCCATGATGGTACCTAGTGTGCTCGTCCCACTCAAATGTCTTCATCTACTAAATGTGTAGAATCATCTCTTTTAGAAAATTGGTCTCTGCTGCTGAGTTGCACTAAGTGCCCCAATGCTGTGTGTCCATAATAGCATATAGTTCTTCACCTTCAGTTACCACGCTCTATCAGAATAATCCTGCATGTGCCAGTCCCCCTGATAGACTGTGCCTCTCAACTACCTGCAGGGCTTAGTGATTGCCTGGTATGCAATGGTGACTAAGGAAAGTTTGGACTGAACTAGATAGAGGAAGTGAGGACTATATTTGACCAGACAAGAGGTTAAAACTTCTGTCAAATACAATTTAAAAGATTAAAAACTGGTTAAAAAAAGTTGCCAATAAGTGACAGGGAGAAGGTTGATATACAGTATGGTATATTTTAGGGAAAACGTTGTCTTCAGTATGTAAAGGAGAAATGTGATGACTGGAAGTCGCAAAGGAGCAAATATATAAGAGCTAACAAAAGGTGGAAAATGCTCAGTCTCACTAGTAATCAAGGTATGCAAATCAAAATGATGCCATTTTTTCCTAATCACTTTCTCAAATATAAAGATCTTGGGGTGGCTGGCTGGGTGGCTCAGTGTAGTTAATGGTCTGCCTTCAGCTTAGGTCATGATCCCGGGGTCCTGGGATCGAGCCCCATATCAGACTCCCTGCTCAGTGGGGAGCCTGCTTCTCCCTTTCTCTTTGCCTGCCACTCTGCCTACTTGGGCTCTCTCTCTCTTTCTCTCTCTGTCAAAAAAAAAAAAAAAAAAAAAAACCTTAAAAAACAAACCACTCTTGTGTAGCCTATAAAGCCTATGAAAGATAATCCCATATTGCCACCAGAAATAGAGTGTCAGCCCTTTAGGAAAGCAATTCCACAGTCTTATAGAGTTTAGACTCTTTGGCTGGAAGATTCTACTTTTAGATATTTAGCCTAAAGAAATGACTTAAATTTTATTTTTTAAATTGGACTTTTATTCTTCTAATAAAAATATATTAAAATGTTTTTCAATTCAAAAGGCACTAAAGAGTGGACAGTGAAGAAGTTTGCTTGATCCTCTGAACCCCAGACACTAGCGTTTATGGAAAACCCTGTGTCCCTTTTCCGAGTACTTTTGTTCGTGATACATCCAAATGCCTGCATGTATGGGGGGGAGGGGTATCATCTCACCACACTCCATTTTTACACAAATGATAACACGCTATCTAAACTGGTCAGTAGTTGGCTGTTTGACTTCTAAGACCTCGGCAATTTGTTTCATGTCGGTACATGAAGAGCTTCCTCTCGGTGAAGGGCCACAGTACTTTTTCTAGACTCTTGACAGCGCAATATGTGTTAAAATCTTGGAAGTGTGATAAGTGAAAAATCTCAATACTGTTTTAATTTGCATTTCTCTGAAGATTAAAAGGAGTGTCTTTTAATAGATTTAAGAGCTATCTGCATACTCTTCACTCAGTGAACTGTGTCTGTTCCTATCTTTTGCTCATTTTTATGTTGAGTTGTTCTTTTCCTTACTGATCTGTAGACATGCTCTCTCCATATATTAAGGAAATTAGCCCTTTATCATGAGTCACATTCCCCTACCCCCCAGTTTGGTGTCTTGTAACTGTTGTAACTGCTTATGGTGTGTTTTGCCATGCCAAAAATTTGATTTCGTTATATAGTTGAATTTATTGATTTTTTTCATGGCTTTTGGAGTTCGTGTCCAACTTAGGGAGGCATTCCTTACCTCAGGAAGTAATTTTTAAGTAGACCAAACACTTTATATGTAATGATGTTTACTGCATTCTTTGTGATTTTTTTAAAAAAAACTGATAATACAGAAGTACAATAATTGAAGAATGGTTGCTTTTTTTTAATTTTATTTATTTGACAGAGACACAGCGAGAGAGGGAGCACAAGCAGGGGGAATGGAAGAGGGAGCAGTAGGCTTCCCGCTGAGCAGGGAGCCCGACGCGGGGCTCAATCCCAGGACCCTGGGATCATGACCTGAGCTGATGGCAGACGCTTAATAACTGAGCCACCCAGGCGCCCCGAAGAATGGTTGTTTTAATTGTAATATTGCTATACAGTGGATTAGGATCTGACCTGTATAAATAATATTTCTAGGAGCCTCCTCATATGCCTACAAAATGTCGTGGGAAGATGTTTGTGTTCAGATTGAGGCCAGATTCAAGACTGTGTCTATTCCAGATCATCTCAATAATATAAAAAATGGAAAGGAATAAATGGAAGGCATATTAATAATTGTAATTAGATGGCGAGATAATTATTACTACTACTATTGAAAATGTCTTCCAGTTCTTCCTAAACTTCTAAAACAAGCCTGCCTGTTTATAATAAGGAAAATACAACATGGATGATACTGCCATTCCACATGCATCATATACTATGTGCTTTGTGGGGTCCATTTGCTTTAGCTACTTGACATACTTCACGCCCTCAGCAGCCCAGAAGTAGAGCAAAGAAAACCATGGTTGTTTGTCCAGAATAGAGCTAGTTTATCCAGATTTTCTTCTTTTCTTCTATTGTCAGATATCAGGATCTTAGGGAATGTTCTCTTTTATGTATTTCACCATTGAGAAAGTGCAGCTCAAATTACAATGGCACCCTAAAATTAGCACGTAATGGTGATTTTTTTTTTAAATTTCTCTTTTAAAATTCTTCTTCCTAGTAGTGGTGTGGCTTTCTTTTAAGCCGTTTTTTTTTGTTGTGTTTTGTTTGTTTTTCCTCATGACCGTTGGTAGAGGCTTTTTTTTCCTTAGCTCCACTGATTTATAACTTACAAACAATAAAATATAACCAATCTCACTATACAGCTTAAGTTTTGATAAATGAGTTTACCTTTGGAGCCGCTGCCACAATTAAGATAAAACATTTGCATTAGGAAATGACAGAGATTTGACCTTTTTTAAAAAGCTTTATTTATTTGAGAGAGAGGCAGGGGTGGAGGGGCAGAGGCAGAGGGAGAGGAAGGGAGAGAATCTCCAGCAGACTCCCTGTTGAGCGAGGAGTCTGATGGGGGGGCTCCATCTCAGGACCCTGAGATCATGACCTGAGCCAAAATTAAGAGTGACGCTTAACTGACTGAGCCATCCAGGCACCCCCAGAGGTCTGACTTTTAAAAAATATAATTTAAAAGATCTAATGTGTTTTATACTAATATATTCTGGAGTGCTTAAGAGAGAAACGGTTAATTTTAGAGTATTCAAAAGAGACAAAGATGTTTCAAAAGTTAATGGCTTATACAGTAACTGTATATTGTTAAATAACTTCACAAAAGACCTCTCTTTTGGCTATAACATGAAATTATAATAAGTAAACTTGATAAAGAGCTATATACGCCCTCAGTTAAATTCTCTGAGGGGCTGCAACTTCAAAGGGACAGTTCTAGGCATTATGGGAGTTTTGATTTCTTTATATTTCCTTGACCTTGTTTTTCCCTTAAAATTCTGTAAGGCACTTGTTTTTTCTCACAAAATGAATGATACTCTGAGGCAATTGAGAACATCCAAATCCTTCCTTTAAGATCTTATTATATGTGAGCCTATACCCATATTAGCAAGATTGGAGAAATTGAGATAATTAGAATGGAAATATAATAGTTTCACAGACGTGATTAAGATTTCCCCAGCAGAGCAAAGTGTTTCCCAGTGAAGAGATTGTTTCAAAGATCTAACCTCATTTCAAAAGAGGAACACTTAAACACGCTTTCACCAGGGCACAACCTCAGAATCTGAATGTACTGGTACTTTTATAGGTCCTTTTCAGTGTGGCTCAGGGGGAGGGGGCTGTCATGTTGGCTGTTGTCATTTTTCCCCTCACATTTCAGGACTCTATGCACCCTCTCATATGTCCATTCACTTCCCTCTCCTCTGTTCCTTCCTACTAGTCTTTTGTTATGTTTTCTCTTCCTCCTTAGCCTCTTTTCTGGGAATTGTGAAAGCAACCAAAAGGAGGCTCTTATTTGTAATTTCACTTTTTGTTCTGAATACTTAGATTTAACTTCTTAACTACTTTATACTTCAGACAAAATGTCAATGCTAGGTTGTATTAATATGCTTAATTTGCATTTCAGAAGCCTAAGGTGAATTGGTCCAACCTGGAAATCTTCAATTGAAAAGTTACTTTTTCAGTCTTTAAATAGAAAATTTTCCACCTGCTTGCTAGTAGTTGCAATGATTTACAGGTCATCCATAGGACTGACTACTAATTGATCTTAAGCATCATTGTGTGCTTATGGAAGTGATCTAGAAATTAGAAATGTGTATATATATATCCTAGCTTAAAATAACAGTAAAATTAATCAAAGACTTGTGTATAATTGAATTATTGGAAAATCATGGATGTATGCATTTCTGTAGAAATATACCATCAGGAATTTGTTCAGCCATTTGTAAAGAAAATGTGCACAGCAACTGAGGCCAGGTCTTTAACTTTCATAACTTGGCTGACTATCTTAGCTAGTTGGCTGCCTTAAATTCCTTTTGGAGGTATAGTAGTATCAGTCTGCTAGGGTTACCCTCACAAAATACCACATACCAGGTGGCTTAAACAACAGAGATTTATTCTCTCACAGTTCTAGAGGCTAGAAGTCAAAGGTCAAGGTGCCATCAGGGTTGGTGTCTGGTGAGACCTCTCTTCCTGGCTTCTAATTGGCCACTTTCTCACTGCATCCTCACTTGCTCTCTTTTCTGTGGTCATGGAGACAGAGCTCCAGTGTCTCTTCTTCCTTTAAAGATACCAGTTCCATCGGATTAGGGCCCCACCCTAATGGCCCCATTTAACCTTAATATCTCCCTGAAGGCCCTATTTCCAAATACAGTTACGTTTGGAGATAAGTCTGCAATATATGAATTTGGGAAGGAGACATCATTCAGTCCAAACAGGTAGAATAAGTTATACGTAAATCACTATAAATATGCAATGATACTACTTAGGCTAAGATTGTGTGAACTGGTTGGCATTGTACCTTTTTTTTTTTTTGTCTGAATCATAGAAAACAGTTTCATTATGCTATAGTTTTAAAAAAAAAATCTAAGATTTACTTGTATCTTTTCTCCTACTAAATTTAAGCAATTTGAAGCCAGGAACATAATTTATTGCATAGCTTTCAAGTTCTTTTGACTTTAACATACCTACCTTAAGAAATGCATTTTACATCATCGTCCAGAACAAACACACACATCCTCAAAATAATTTCCCAAAAGCAAAATCCTTTTGTGGAAATTGCATTCTGATTTTTTTTTTGGAGGGGAGGGGCAGAGGGAGAGGGAGAATCCAGAGCAGGCTCTGTGCTTAAATCAGGTGTGATCTCACAACCCTGAGATCATGAGATGAGCTGAAATCAAGAGTTGGATGCCCAACTGACTGAACCACCCAGATGCCCCCAAATCCATATTTTTTAAATTCCTTCATTAGGGAAAAAAATGCTAGGTGTGACCCACTATATTGGTTTTATGACCCACTAATGGTTTGTGGCTCACTATTTAGAAAACACTGCCTTATTAGGTTTTGATTCACAGTACCTTGCAGAGCTCCAGGCACACAGTAGGCTTTCTATAAATGTTTATCGAATATATGAATGAATGAGCTGGGTGAGTAATAAAGTGCTGGGGTAGACTGAAGAAATTCTTTAGAGGTGGGTTTTGTCCATTTGTTGTCCATTACTCAGTATTCCTTTTAACGTCTATTCATAGCAGTGTTCCCAGACTGAATCCAGATCTCTTTAGGTGGAGCTCAGACCAGGATTTTTTTTTTCTTTTAAATATATTATTTTAGAGTAGTTTCAGATTTACAAAAAAGTTGCAAAGGCAATGGAGAGTTTCCAGATACCCAGCACCCAGTTTCCCCCATTATTCACATCTTAACATTTCTGTGGTATATTTGTCACAATTAATGAGCTAATATTTTATTATTATTAAGTAAACTCCATACTTTACTCAGATTTTTCGTTTTGCCTTGATGTTTTTTTTTCTGCTTCAGGATCCCATCCAGGAAAGCACATGAAGTTTAGTCCTCATGTCTCTTTAGGGACCTGTTGGAAGTGAAAATATCTCATTTTCCTTTTTTTGATGATCTTGACAGTTTTCAGAAGTACTGATCAGGTATTTTGTGGAAAGTCCCTTCATCTAGGTTTGTCTGATGGTTTTTCTTATGATTAACAGGGGTTTGGGGGATGAAGACCATAGAGGTGAGGGAATAGGGTCTATGCTATGAATATGACTTGTCACTGTTGATGTTTACCTTGATCCCTTGGCTGAGGTGATGTTTGTCAGCTTACTCTGCTACAGGGTTGCCCTTTATTCCCTTTTCCATACCATACATTTTGGAAGGAAGTCACTGTGTGTGGCCCGCTACCTAGGGAGGGAGGACTTAGACTCCACTTCCTTGAAGGCAGGGGATCTAGATCTACATATGTTATTTAGAATTCTCCTCCCATGGGATTTGTCAGTACTGATCTAAATGAGTACTTATTTTGTAACATGTCTTGTAATTCAGTACTACACAAATTGTTTTGTTGCTCAAATTATTCCAGTTTCAGTCACGGGAAACTCTTTTAGGTTGGCTCCTGTGTCTCTTTGACCTACCCCCATTACCATTTTGTTTTTGAGCACTTTGTTGCTTTCTGGAATTACAGGATGCTGTAGTTTCATCTTCTGTATCCCCTGCCCCAGCCCTAGAACTGGCCATTTTTCCAAGGGGAGTGGTTCCTTTCATTGGAGAATTATATTCAAGACAAAGATGCGAGTGTCGGGTGTTCTCATGGGGACAGGGTGTTACTGCCTCTTGGTCTTCTCAATAGACAGAAGTGGGAAATATTAACCTGTGGATCACACCTACCTGTAACTGTTGCCATATTGGTCTGTATTTTTATCAAGGTAAACTTGAGTTCATCATGTTAATCTCTGACTCTAATCCAGCACTGCATGGCTTATTCTAGCCTTCCCCTCTCTTCTTTGTAACCTCCCTCTCCAACAGTGAGAAAATCCTGGCTTCCATTATCACCATCTGTTTACTAATTTTTCATTCCCAGTATGCATGTACAGTGGTTTCAGAACTTTTAACTTGTACCCCCATGGGAAACAACTTTACCAACCGGAGTTCAGTGCTTATGTAGTTTCTTTTGTCTTTAGTCATTTCTGAAGTTACTTAGGTCAACACCTTTTTTTCCCTCCGACTCCCTTCCGTGAGTTTATACGTTAGTAATACAGTTGGATTCTTTTGTCACAGTTTGCATTCATGACCTCCTGGTTGATTTAAAAAAAAAAAAAGTTTGCATCCAATAAGGTTGACTTTTCATGCTGTATAATTCTATGGGTTTTGTCAACTGCATAGTGTTATGTATCCACTACTGCATTACCATCCAGAATTGCTTCACTGTCCTTAAACAACAACTCCTCCCGTGCTTCACTGAGAATAGTTGGTGTTCTTCCCTCCCAAAACTTCTGGTGAGTTTAATCTGCTTTTCATCTCTACAGTGTCCCCTTTTCCAAAATGTTAGGTGAATGGAAGCATATAGTATGTAGTCTTTTGAAACTAGATCCTTTTATTTAGCAATATGCATGTTGTTGCATGAATTTAGTAGCTCATTCCTTTTGATTGCTGAAGACTATTTTATAGTATGGTTGTATCATAGTTTGTTTATCCATTCATTTGAAGGACATCTTTGTTGCTCCCAGTTTTTGGCAATTATGAATAATGCTGCTATAAACATTTATGTGCAGATTCTTGTGTAGACATAAGTTTTCCAGTCAGTTGAGTAAATACCAAGGAGAGCAATGGCTGGATGCTATGGTATGTTTATGTTTAGCTTGGTAATAAACTGCCAATCTGTCTTCCAAAGTAGCTATGCCATTTTGTATCACCACAAACAATGATGGATTGTTGCCCTGCATGCTTGCTAGCATTTGGTATTGTCAGATTCTTGGATTTTAGCCATTCTTATAAATGTGTAGTGGTATCTTGTCTTAATTTGCATTTCCCTGATGACAAATGATGTTGAGCATCCTTTCATATGCATATATGCCATCTGTATATCTTCTTTGGTGAGTGGTCTGTTTGCATCTTTTGCCCATTTTTTAATTGGTTTTGTTGTTGTTAAGCATTCTTTGTATATCCAAATATAAGTCTTTATTTTGTGATTTGCAAATATTTTCTCCCAGTCTGTGGCTAGCCCTTGGCATGTGGGTTTTGAAAGTTCTTTGGGTGATTCTGAATTTCTGGCTCAAAGACCCAGATCTGATTGAGATAGGAGCATTGGATCATCTCTTCTGCAGCTACCTTCTCCCCCCTCTTTCCATTTCTTACCAGTCAGCCTCTCTGGGTCTTGATCGCCTCATCTGTAAAATGAAGAATATCAAGTTACCTTCCAGAGAGCAGGTATCTTTCAATTTTCAGTTCTATGATTCCATGACCACCTGACCTTTTGAAACCCCCCTGGAATGCTACCAGTATACAGTTAGATCCCCTTACCTTTCTAATTGCTTTAGCAAAGGAAAAGAACTGCATGATCCAGACACTGAGAGTCTTTAATTTCTTTGTGGAATTTTATTACTCCCACTGTCTAAAAGCTCAACTGTTATGATGGCATGCCAGAGGGAAATAAATCTGTCAGTGACTTTAAAATGACAATAGGACAAAAATCTACTGGATCATGTCTCAGAGGTACTGCTCACAAAAATGACCTCCATGTTTACTGTGTATTACAAATTTTATACATTTGTAGGCAGGTAGGAAAACAATGGCAGTTTAGAATTTCTCTATATCCTTCCTCTATGTAATTATTCCATTATGAAAGAGCAAACCCCATTTTCTATGAAAGTTTACTTTTCCTGCAAAAAATGTCCCCTGAAGGACAGAATAGGAAAGTAACTACGAGAAAGACTCACAAAGAGTAGGGGTACAGTACCTTGAAGATATCTCCAGATGGAATAAACTTAGAAAAGATATTAATAAACCTTTGTAACACAAAAAGTACGGTAATAATTGCTAAAATTTCCTAACAAAATAGAACTTGTAGGGGCTCTTAATCCCATCCCATGGTGTTATTAAATATGGAATATGAAGTCCTTTTTCCTTCAGTTTTAGTATCCTGCATTATGGACTCACTCAGATCTCATAGAATGCCCTATTACCCATTTAGTTTCTGTTTTGGTCATGTGCCATTATGCCCATGTTGTCTTATCTTAATGATTTTGTGGGAGTAGCACAGCACAGGCTCTGGAATCAGTTTTAAACCTTATTACTTATTAGCCGAGAAATTTTTTGGCAAGTTCTTTACCCTCCCTAAATTTTCTTTCCTCAAGTGTACTATGTAGATAGTAATAGTACCTGCTTGGATTGCTATGTCAAAGAAAACTAACGAAACATAAAGGGGCTTAGTGTAGTACCTGGCATATATTTGTGGCTGCTACTATTACTGGTTTGGATGAGGTCACCTGGGTGTTAATGTTTCAAGTGACAAGACTAGAGGGCCAAGGACATTTCAGGAGCCCATGAAAGGGAATGTTGTTGAAATTCCCTGGCAAAATAGTCCTGGTAGAGACTCCTACCCTTCCCAGGAGGCTTAGAAAGAATGGTCAGAGTAGTAAGAGAGAAGCCCCAAGAGAAGGCCTCCATTGACACCAGGAGAGAGGGTCCTTCCAAGCAGGAAGGAGTGGGGAGTAATACCAGATGCTGCAGAGAGATTCCAAATGGCGGACTCTCTATTGGCTTTCCAATTTCAGAAGGGCATCGGAAGAGTAGCGAGAGAGACAGAGGAGAACTGACAACTGGGGACCCAAGTCTGAGGCATGAATGATGCTGAAGAAGTAGAGAGACCAAGCAGAGGTTACTCTCAAGAAGATTTATGGGGGGTGAGGAGGGGAACCAGAACTATAAAGTATAGCTAGTGGTGATCTGGGGCTTGGGTTTAATATTTTTTCAAGTTGGGAGAAACTGCAATATGTTTGTTTACAGAGGAGAAAGAGCCAGTGGAGAGTTAAAGATGGGCTTTGGATGTTGACAGCACAAGTTTTTTTGAAGCGTTAAGGGGAGAAGAATTCACATGGGTGAATTAGCTCTGGACAAAACAAGGGGCAGGATGGATGATAAAGGCAAGCTCATAGGTGGTGAAAAAGAGAGGAAGTAAGAGTTTCTTCTTGATAATCTCAGCTTTCCAGGAAGCGGGAAGATGGTGAGGGTGTTTGAGATGTTCTGAGGAGAGGGATAAAGGTTTCAAAAAGCTATCCAGCGAATGGGTGGCAAGCTGAATAAGCAATATTTGGCACAGCTCAGTCGACAATTGTATCTTCATTGGTGGGAGTTTTCCAGCAGTTCTCAACAGCCTGACTCTGAGAGCATCCATAGATGGTTGGGCATGAGCTGGAGTTTTTTTATAAAATTTTTTGTGGTTTTGAAGTTTTTCAAAATGCAAAGTTGAAAGAATGAACTCCCCTTAATGTAAATTCACCAATTATTAATATTTACACATTTGCTTTATCATTTTTATGCAATACTTACATTGTTATTGGAATGTAAGTTAGACTTTGACTCTTTAAATGTTAAATATTCCAGCATTTATCTCCTAGAAACCATGACATTCTTCTACATAACAACAGTACAATTATGACTCAAGAAATTTAACATCAGGACAATACTATTGGTTGTATAGTCCATATTCAGGTTTCTCCAATTGTCTCAATATTTTTTTTAAAGATTTTTAAGTAATCTCTACACCCAGTGTGGGGCTCAAACTCACAACCCTGAGATCAAGCGTCACAGGCTCTACTGACTGAGCCAGCCAGGCACCTCTCAATATATTTATAGCTTAAAAAAACACACAAACAAAAAACACTCCAGGATTCATTGGACATTACATTCAGTGGAATTTTTAATCGCCTTTCATTTGGAAGAATTTTTTTAGCTTTGTCCTTTGTAACATTGATGTTTTTCAAACATACCATCTAGTCATTTTTTGAATGTCCCTTAATTTTGGTTTGTTTCCTTATTGTAAACTTGGGTCCTGTGTTTCCAGTGGGAATGCTACATATGTGATGATGTGTCCTTATCAGTGCATTGCATCACGAAGCATAGGTCAGTTTATCCATTACTGGTGATACAAACTTTCTTCACTTGGTTAAGGTGGTATTTGCTAGGTTTCTTTGCTGTCCAGTTACGGTTTTCCCCCTTTTTAATTAGAAATTTGTGGGGGGATCGATGCTTGGGAACTACATGGACTGTGATTATCCTATTTCTCTCCAAGTTTCACCCAGTAGTTTTAGCATCCATTGAAGAAGACCATGGAGAGAGAATGAGTTGTACAGTCTAGGGAAGAAACTGCACCCAGAGAAGGCATGCACACGTGTGTGTGTGTTGCTCCAAAGTAAATATGCCGGGAGCACAGAGTTAGAGACCTGAAAGGATTGGAAGTCATGGTCAGAGGTGGGGATGCTGAAGTTTGAAGTTTCTTAGGGTGGAGCTGTTCCAGGTTGTTGAAGGGCTAGAAGGTTGCCATGGATTCAGATGATAGCTTGAGTGGAGAGAAGGTTTTTTTCATTAGGAGGAAGCAAGGGAATTCTAAGACCAAAGTATTGCATAAATCCTTCACGTAGATGTTGAATTGGCCCAGGAAGATGGGGCAACTGGAGGAGAAATTATACGAGCCAAGGGCCAAAGCTCTCCAGTGTTCAAGATTTAGAGTGAGTCAGTCCATGGATGACGGTGACAGGGGTGGGAAGAGAGTGGAGGAGCCAGATGTCCTGGGCCCTAAAGATGTTTTAAATGTGAGTAAAAGAGCAATGATGTAGCAGTGGGGATGGGGGTAAGCATCATGCTGTCTTTTTAACGTCTCCAGTGTGGAGTGGCCATTGGCAATTGTACCTCCTCAACCAAAAGGCCCTTGGTGTGGGGTATCTTTGAGGAGAGCCAGGCCTTTGAGTAAAGGTGGAGAGCTGGAGAGAGCTTTGAAGAGGGGGAGGGAGAAGCGTGGTCTTGCTACTGGGGAGAGGATCAGAGGGCACAAGGGAAAGGGCAGTAGGACAGACAGCTGTAGGAATAGAGAGTGAGAAGAGACTGGGAAGCTCAGGGTAATCTGAGAGGAGATTACCTTGCAGGATAATTGAGGATTGAAGGGCAAAGGATGAAAAGAAAACAAGAGATTGGGGGTTTGAGCTGAGGTCAGGATTGTGCCTGGACCTCTAGGGCATATGTCAGCCCTTTTTCTGTAAAGGGCTGGCAAGCAAATATTTTCAGCTTTGTGGGCCATACAGATGGGTGCTGTTGGAGCATGAAAGCAGCCATTGACGAGATGTAGATGAATGAGGGAGACCATGTTCCAATAAAACTTTATGGTCACTGAAATTTAATTTCATGTAATATTCACATGTCACCAAATACTCTTGTTCTGATTTTTTTTCCTCCCAAACATCTAAAAAATGTAAAACCTTTAGCCCACAGGCTCTACAAAAGGAGACCTAAAGACTACGTTTGGCCTGCAGGCTGTACAAAAAGAGACATAAAGACTACATGAGGCCCGTAGGCCGTAGTTTGCTGACTCCTTCTCTAGGATAAAGGTATAGGAATTTGTGTTAGAGCAGAGACTTAAGAGTCACTAGGGACATTTTGGGAGGGGAAGTAAACTATATCTTCTGATAATCACGAGTAACTGTTGGTAAAGTCCGTGGACCAAGAGTGCAGGCTATTAGACTGCTAACTCCAAAAAGGAAAGGGAAAATTTAAGATGAACAGTAAAGAATATGATGAGGCAGTTATGTACTTACTGCAAAGTTCATTGTCGTTTTAATTCTTTAAATGATTTTTAAAACACACATTTAAAAATGTATTTTAAATGTAAATTAAAAGCATATGGCAGATTTAAAGCCAAATAATGTATGGTGCCCTAGTTCAGTCTTCAGATAATTAGTATTTCTTCTATTTTAATCCTCTTACCTTATGGATCTCTACATCTTTCTCAGTTCAGTTTATCCAGATAGCAACTCTGGTTTCCTCTGGGGTGGGGGAAGTGGGGTTGCCAGACTACCCACGGTACAAGAAGGGACCTGGTCACCTAATTGCTCTGTATGCAAAATAAAGGCTTTCAACCAACACTTCACGGACAGCCCCACACTCCACTTCTTGCTCTCTGGTACCCCTGAGCGTCCAGCCCTTCAGGGGGTACTTGTCCACTCTTAAGTCAGTTACCACTCCAGGATTTGCTTTTGTCTTTTAAAATCTATTGAACTCTTTCAACTGTGGCTCCTGTCTCTCTCTGCTGTCCTCATTTTGGCAGAGCTCTGGGAGGGAGAAGATAAACAGATATAGTCAGACTGTCATATCCTTTAACTTTAAAATGAGTGGCTGGTACTCCTAAATTAAGAAAAACCTCCACCACCTTCCCTCTTTCTTGTATCTTCTTGCCTACTGCTGTTGAATTTTGTTTTTTGTTTTTTGTTTTTTGTTTTAAAGATTTTATTTATTCATTTGAGAGAGAGAATGGTAGCAAGAGAGCATGAGAGGGAAGAGGGTCAGAGGGAGAAGCAGACTCCCTGCTGAGCAGGGAGCCCGACGTGGGACTCGATCCCGGGACCCCAGGATCATGACCTGAGCCGAAGGCAGTCGCTTAACCAACTGAGCCACCCAGGCGCCCCAACTGCTGTTGAATTTTGTGATAAAATTTTAATTATAGTAAGAAAAAATAGATATCAATATTTGGCATTTGTACACTACTTTTATTTTTTTCACTCCAAAGGTCAACATTTGGTCACTGTCAACTTGGTTCTTTTCATGCCACGTGAAACAGATATGAAAACCAATGCCATTGATTTTATTTTAAATCACTTCTGACTGGTTCTGGTTGCTTATTAATAAAAGGTGAATGGTTCCCCCATCTTTAATTGTGCTATTTTATTTCAAGCTAGACACTAGACACTGAATTTTCCTACTTAGAAATTGGAAAGTCTTCTCTACACTTCATATAATTTGAATTACATCCACACATTTTATTATAAAAATAGGAAACACATAGCTGCTTAAATCAATGGACCATCCTCACTCACTTCTTTGGAAGCCACAAGCGGCCATGTCTTCTTGTCTCTTGTTCTTTTGATCCTTGATATCTGGCAAAGCAACATGATTATTCTGTTGCACTTTCCAAAATGTGTTACAGGAAAACTTTATCGCGTAATATAAAAAATGTCAGTAGAAGAACTACATTACTCAAACACTGCCTTGTGAGTTTACTATGTTCACCAAATGTCAGTTAGTTGAAGATAGAAGTGGACATCAGTCATTTTACTTTGGGAAAAATAATGTTCTCATGGGAGGCCTGTTTGAGGAAGTGATACCTGGATAGAGAAGTCATTGCAAATAGTGACTCTGTTGCACTCTGTGAGCCAAGGATTACAGTCTCTAAAAAAGGAGGGACTTTGGGGCGCCTGAATGGCTTGGTTGGTTGAGTATCCAGCTCTTGATTTCAGCTCAGTCTCTATGATCTCAGGGTTGTGGTGTCGAACCCGCGATGGGGCTCTGCTCTGAATGTGGAGCCTGCTTAACGGTTCTCTCTCTCCCACTCTTTCTTCCCCTCCCCAACCCCCACCTGTGCACCTATTCTCTTTCTCTTTCTCTCTCTCTCTCTCGATCTCTCTCTCTCTCTCTCTCTCTCTCTCTCTCTCTCTCTCAAAAAAAAAGGGGGGGGCCTTGGAGATTGAGGGAAGGCCAGCAAAAGGACAGTGAGAGATGTAGTTTGGCCAGAAGCCATGGACCTCAAAAGAACTGTTTATTTAGGTTTTAAGGTGTTACTTTTACTTTGGTTAGAGAAAATAAAATCTAAACACTTATTGAATATTTGTTGAGTTGAATTCACTGGAAGATTTTTTTTCAAATTGTATGGTTTAAGTCTGTTAAGCAGAATGTAAACTCTATACTGTGATTGCTTCCTTTGGCTGCTTGTATCGTGAAAGAACACTGGATTAGGAGTCTGAGGGAAGACGTGGATTGGAGTTTCATCTCTGCCACTTAAACCCTCACAGGTGAGAAAATGAACTGATGATGTACAAGGGAGTGCTGACAAAAGAGTTAGCAAAAAAGCAGAAGGTAAATACAAACTACAGTGGATGAAGATAAAAACAGTCTCATAAGTTCTTTCTCCCCTTTCCATGCAAGTAAGAATAGAAAAATTTTAATGAACTTCATTGAGATTTAATTTACATATAACAAAATGTACTTATTAGAAGTATAGTATTCAGTGAAGTATGACAAATATATCCATGCAATTATCTCACTGATCAAGACACAGAACATTTCTATTACCCTGTAGAGTTCCCTCATGCCCCATCTCCATCCGCCCCTGATCTGCTTTTTGTTACTCTGTATTAGTTTCTTCCCCCCTAAAATTTCCTATAAATGGATTCCTATAGCAGGTCTTCTTTTATGATGGCTTCTTTTACTCAGTATCATGTTTTTTAGATTCACCCAGGAGATGATCAGCAGTTTGCTTATTTTCTTACAATTTGTTTGTTTCCAGATTGGGGCTAATATGAATCTTTGTGTATAAGTCTTTGTGTAGATAAGTTATTATCTCTCCATGATAGATACCTAAGAGTGGGGCAGTTGAAGTTAATTTCAATCATATGTTCTATTTAAACCAGTATGTCCAAAATATTACTTCAACAGCTGATCAATATAAAAATACTGAGATATTTTACGTTCTCTTTTTATCCTGTCTTTAAAAGCTAGACTGTAGTTTATGTTTATACCACATTTCAGTTTGGACTAGTCACATTTTAAGTGCTCAATAGCATGGCTGGTGGCTACTTTATTGGACAGGGAAGTTCTAAAAGTTTTATAGTTCTTGTTTTTTATTTAGATCTGTGCTGTAATTTGACTTTTGTATATGATGTGAAGTGTAAATGTAAGGTTGTTTTTTTTTTCTCCATACAGGTAACAGTTCTCACATCACTTATTTTTTTCCACTGAAATTATGTTGTACCTTTGTCCAAAAATCAATGGATTATATGTGTGGGTGTTTTCCTGGACTCCATATACTGTTCATGCAAGTACCATTCTGATTTGATTATTGTAGCTTTATAGGCCTTGAAATCAAATTCTTCCAACTTTGTTCCTCTTTTTCCTTTTTGCTATTCTAGATTCTTTGCATTTCCATATGTAGTTTAGATTCAGTTTGTCAATTTCCACAGCAAAGCTGACTGGGATTTTGCCCATTATAGACAGTTGAAAGGTGCCCCCCCAAAGGACAGGCCCATGTCCTAATCCGCCAAACTGAGAATGTTACTTCATTTGGAAAAAAAAGGGTATGTGTGTGAAGATGTAATTAAGAATCTTGTGATGAGATCATCTCCAGTAATTCAGGTGCGTCCTAAATCCAATGGCAAGTATCCAGTGAGATAGACACACAGAAGAGGAAACATACCATACTTAGAGAGGAGGGCAGTGTGACAACAGAGGCAGAGGTTGGAGTGATGTGGCCAGAAGCCAAGGAAGCCAAGGAAACCAGAGAATGCCAAGTCTCCAAACCCTGGAAGAGGCAAGGAAGGATTCTCCTCTAGAGCCACTAGAGGGAGTGAAGCCCCGCTGACACCTTGATTTTGGACTTCTGGCCTCCAGGACTGTGAGAGAATACATTTCTTGTTTTAGCCACAAACTTGTGGTAATTTATTGCAGCAGCTATAGGAAACAAATATGTCCATTATCAGGCTGAAGAAGTTTCTTTTCTTTCCTGGTTTTTTTTCTTGCAAGAATGGGTGTTGGATTTTGTCAAATGCCTTTTCTGCATCAGTTGAAAATATTTTCTTTCTTGCTGTTTTGTTAATGTTGTCATAATCTATATAAACACTCTGCTCACATGGTATTGATTTTAGCCCCATCATAACTGTTACCCCTAGTAACATCTGTTCCTGAAAGTGCTGGGTCCTGACATGTGGTATCAAATTGTAAATATGTCAGCATGAATCTTCTTGCTTTATATTTGCTAAAGACATTCTAAGAAGTCATTGAAGAGTCTAGAATAAACCTGTATCTCAAAATGCTTAGAAGAATAAAACAGAGATCATGGAATTTAGCTGGGTGGTTCTCTATAACTGGGACCACACTCATAACCCTTGGGTCCAGTTTGGCCTTGAGAAATACTTTTTTTTCTTTTTTTTTTTCCTTAAGATGTTATTTATTTATTTGATGGAGAGAGAACACAAGCAGGGGGAGTGGCAGGCAGAGGGAGAGGGAGAAGCAGGCTCCCTTGCTGAGCAGGAAGCCCGACGCCGGGCTCAATCCTGGAACTCTAGGATCATGACCTGAGCCGAAGGCAGATGCTTAACTGACTGAGCCACTCAGGCGCCCCGAGAGATATTTCATTTAGCCTTTGTACTGTTTCCAAAATTGGGAAATTTTATATTAAAACACTAAATATTGTGCTTGTCTTGAATTATACAGATTTGACAACAGTGCCCTGAATTCTAACATAGTAGTGATTGGCCTGAGCTGTACAGCATCTGCCCCTTACACAAAGAATGTTCTTTTCACTCTACTACAATCCCATTCCTCATTGTTTTAAACTTCATAGAGATTTGAGTTTGCTATCTCTGCCCTAGAACTTTTGTTGGGGCACATCATAATGCAAAGGCACGTGTCATTGAGGGAAGGCTTAGGGAAAGGGAGGGTATTACCATTACCAAGTCAACATATAGTTCTTCTAAGAATTTTGTGGGAATGACTTAAAAATAAAAAAAGAACTTTCATATAATTCATTACCAGTGAGAGAGACACTCTGATCAACTGACTTGTGGATAAATATGGCACAAAGAAACACTAAAAAAATCTAAAAACCCTAAACCACACAAAGAAAGTCAAACAGCTCACCTGCTATAACCAAAAAAAGAAGTGCTGTAAAACCTTATAATGTAAACTGTGAGAAGGGATGGCAAAGCAAAGACGCCAGAGATTCTGTTACTTTATTGTGTATCTACAACCTTCTACCCCCCTGCAAGACATATTGAGGAAAAAGATGATCAGACCAAATTTTGAGAATTTTCACAAATGTCCTCCAATTGGGAAAGAAATCAGCGGCATCCCTGTAAAACATCACGGAATCTTTATGTGCCACTGTTGGAGTTTGCCAGAAGCAGGAAAGTTTGCCACCTTTTGGGGTATTGTGTTAAACCGGGCAAACGAACCGAAGTTCACAGGTATGGGATACTCCTTGGCTGGCTTGAAGGAGGGCTGCTGAGGATTTAAAGGAATTTCAGAAGTGATGGCTGACTTCCCCCAGCAAGCTCTACACTCTGTTGCAAGCTGAGTTCCACAATCCCCCATCATCCCTCCCCTCATCCTAAAACCCTCAGGTCACAGAAAAAGTAGATAGCAACAACACTCAGCTCTGAAACTGAAGCTCAGGATAGGGAAGACGGACACTTCTCAGGTGAAGAGGAAAGTGTACCAGGAATTCACTCGCGGATATTAGTGCAAATATAAGGTCTGGTATTAACTTTTAAGGATAAACAAGATAAAAGATATGACATAGCTGTTATGCAAACATGCTATATAACATGGGAATGGGAAGCAAGGAAAACAGCATGTAGAAGACAGACAAAAAAAACCAAGGCTGGAAGTAAACAACCAGTGAACAGAAATTTGTATTCCTTGTATGTGTTTCATGCTACAGGAAAAAGGAAAAAAAAAATACGGATTACTCAAAACAGCTCAAGGACAATATAAGACGAGAATGTGATGAAAAAGGAAATTGCATCGCTAAGAAAATTGAGGTTCAAAACAACATGATTTTAAAATCCAGTAAACTAGAAAAATGGACAGAATATTTTGAGAGAATCCGAGTGAGTACAAATCTCAAGAAGGTGGATATGGAAGGACAGAAATCAAGTATAAGAAGACTGGTGACTGAAGTAAAAAAAACCCAGTCGATGAAAGATAAACTTACTCGGATGTATAATATGAATGGGATTCTACGCCAAGAAAAGGAGAATGGAATCCATAAACTGAAAGATCATACTATATGCTGGGGGGGGGGGGGAGACTGACATCGAATAATTGACAGAGACATAGCCCAGATGAGGCTCTAAAGAGTTTTAATGATTAAAAAAAAAAAATTCTTCAGGCATCCAAGTAGAAAAATCAAATCCCCTCCCAGGGAAAAGACACCCAAGGATTCCGATCTCTCCACAAAATTTGATGTCAAAAATCAATGAAAGCAATTGCCTTTTTGTTCTGTTAGGTTTTGAAGAAAGGCGTGAATCCAAAATATTTACCCTGTTCAGTTTTTATTTATGTGTAGAGCTAAAAAGCAGATAAAACATGAAGGTGCTCGCTGAGCCCTCCTTAAGAAAACTACTTGAAAAAGAGAACAGGCCATTAAATAAAAATAAAGAATTTAGGAATGAATAAGTTATGAATACTGAATTCATTTAAATACAGAATCAAGACTGAACATCTGGGAGAATAAGGTGGGAGAGCACTTGTAAATGTTCTAAGTGCTAGTAAGCCAGAAGTAATGTAAGCAGTGGAAATTGGAAGATTGCGGTGAAGGTGGGTGGAATTGTAAGATGCTATTAACCTCGTATTTCGGAGCTAGGAGACTCTCTGAAATACGTAATGAATTCTTCATGCCTTTCACTTTACTTAACGTTTATAGGCCTCTTTTAGGCATGTATATCATGTGGGGAAGAAAGCAACCGCTGGAGATTTGCTTCAGTTTCTTTTTCTTAAATTCAAATAACATTGAAAATTTTTAAATTACTTAAGCATACATAGCATGACTCCTTAACTATAAAATTATTTCCGTCTCATCTTTCTGTGCCTTAGTATTTTCATCTGAAAGACGGGAGTATTTCTCCCAGGGCAAATTTACCTGTGAAGTGCTTAGAACTGTGCCTGGTTCACAATTAGTGATCACAGTTAGGCTGCCATTATTTCAACGCTGCACGAATAGGAGGTAAGCGAATTTGGCTTATTGCAGTGCTCTGCTAGCATCTGTCGTGTTTCTCATTTATGATTTGGCTCAGGGCGGTTCATCCTGGTGGTGACTTAAGTGAACAGTCTTCGATACCGCACGGGGCTTCGGGCTGGTTCGGGTCTACCTGCGCCAGCTCTGCACCTGGACGACCTTGGCTTAGCCCACACGGATGACTCAATCGGCCAGGCGTCTGGGCGCCTGTCCTCTTCCTCCGCCCAGGCCGCCGACCCCCTGGCTCCCCAGCGGGGCCTCCTCCTGCCACGTGACGCCCCCGCCAGGGGCCCCAGCGCCCTCCTCGCGGACGCGCCGTTCCGGCTCCCGGGCTCCGCCTGTGCGCGGCCTCCTCGGCGCAGCCATCCTCGCGGCTGCCGAGGGCGGCAAAGCCCACGGCATCTGCCATTTGTCATTCAGCCCGTCGGTACCGCCCCGAGCCTTGATTTAGACACGTCTGGGGCGTATTCTGGCCTCACTCTCCTGGCGGACGGACGGACGGACGGACGGGGCGGCTCTCCTCCCAGCCCGGCGGACCGCGGGCCTTGGCGCGCGGGGTGCTTCCCCGGGTCGCCGTCATGGCCGCGGAGGCGGCGCGCCCGAGCTGCCTCGCCTGAGTTCCGGGGGGCTCTTGACCCCGCAGGGTAGGTGGTTGGGTGCTCGTGGCCCGGCTCGGTGGCGGTGGGGCCCGCTGCGGGCCTGGGGGTGGCGGGGCGGCGGCATTGCCGCGGAGCGAGGACCGTCCTGGGCTCCGTGCCGCGCTGGGGAGGGTGTGCCGGTGCCGACGCGCCGCGTACGTGACGGGGTCCGGGGCTCCTCGGGACGAAGTGTGAAACTCCGACAAATTGTCACCGGCCAAGCCAAGCTGACTTGAACAAAACATTCTTTCAACTGGTCGTTTTTAATGCCACTTTTTGAAGCATTTGTGTATATTTGGTATGCAGTAAATAGACTGGATTTTTGAAAACTGGCACTCTAACCTTGCCAAAAGGCCAAAAAAAAAAAAAGCCTCTTAAAAGTAATAATGTGACTAAACATGAATGTTTGCATTTACATTCATTATGGAAAATATGATTCGTTTTATGCCTTAATATGATGGACTGTGTCAGATGTACCCTTAAAACTATTTAAAAATGTGGGCTCCTAAAAATTTCCTAGATTAGAATAACTGATAATGCAACTTTGGTGGTTTAGTCTCAGCATCAAACTTTAAGATCGGTGGTGGGGATTTTTACTTCTTCATAAATATACCGCTGTAATTTTGACTCCCCCCCCCCAACAAATGTGTTACTTTTATGTTTTAGGAAACCAATAAAATTAAAAATAGAAGCACTCAGCTTAGGTCCTCCTTCTTCCAGGAATCCTTCCCTAACCCCTCCCTCCCCAGGCAGGATCGGAGAGGCCCCTCCTGTGAGCTTTCTGGGGCCTCACTGAGGTCCGGGTCCCTTATGTCCTCCCCACCCCCCTGTGTATTAACCCATCAGTCTCGCTCGGAGTCCACTGGATACATAGCACATGGTAAGTGATTAGTACTGTTTTATGACCGAAGGAAAAGATAAAACGATCTGATGTTTCACAGTTTTAGCTCTAAAATTATAGAGTGGTAAATGTATGTGCACTCAGATAATAACATTTATTTAAAAAGTTAAGGACCTAGAAAAGTTGACCGTGTCCCACGTCCTAGCAGTTCTGCTCCTAGGTATTTATCCTCTAGAGCGATGTTTTTCAAGGTTTGAAGCCCACTTTAGTCATGAAATCAGCTAAGTGGATAATGATCGGAATTTGTAAAACACGAATTAGCAGAGAGTAGAAAATAACAGAATATGTCTCAGATCATCGGGTATTTGCTTCATGAAACTTTTTTTTTTTCCTCTCGGTTTTATACACACAGATGTGTGTCATGATGTAAAATGTCATTCCTTAGTATGAGTCATGGTCAAAAAAGTTTGAAAGCCACTGCCCTAGATAAATTTTCATACATATACACAAGCAGACGTGTACAAGAAGGTTTACTGCAGTGTTATTTGTAGTACTCCAAAGCTGGGAGCAACCTTCATGTCTATCTGAAGGGGAAAGGTAAATTATATTCATAAAATGGAAACTACCCAGAACAGTGGTGAATGAAGTAGTTTTGTGTTTCAACGTAAATGTGTCTCAATAAGGTTGAGCCAAAAAAAAAAAAAAAAACAACCAAACCCAAAAAAAAAAAAAAAAAAAACCCAAGTTGTTGAAGATGATATCATTCAGTATTCTATGAGAAATTCAGAACCTGGTGAAATAAAGATGTTGTTTAGAGATGCATATATAGGCATTAAAAGTAATAAAGAGAAATTGTGAATAAATTGATACCCTAAAAGTCAAGCTGTTGATCTTCTAGGGGGTGAAGGGAGGGGGTTGCGATTGAGAAGAGACATACTGAGGACTTTTGGGATGCTGGACATGCTTTATCTCCTGACCTGGGCAATGGTTACATGAGTGTTTGCTCTATAACTCTTTGTTAAATGATACATGTAATGTCTGTATATTAAGTTTCCCCCAAAACCTAGTAAAATATGGGTGTTGTGAAATGAAGAAGCCTGAAGCCAGGATTCTAGTCTATTATTCATATTTGCCAGCTTTTCTTGAAAAAGAGAAAAGTTGTGATCAGGAAAGGTACCTAGGGAATTTACACAATATCCGTAATGTTTTATTTCATAAATTCCGGGGTGGATACATCTGTGTTCATTAAATCCTTTATATGTTTTTATATCTTAATTTTTTAAAATAGAAAAAAATCATTCACAGATAACGTGGACATTTGGTGTGTTTGCTTTCTGAAAAGCAACTGTTAACGCATTTTTTACGAAAGTGAAATTATATTTTATACAGTAACATAAGCTAGAATAAAGTGCTTTTATGAAAAATGTAAATACTAAAAAGTACATAAAAACATAACGGACCTTCATGGACCTTCACGAAGGATTTTTAAATGTTAACATGCTGTCTTATTTACTTCAACAGTTTCAATTCCTCGGTCACTCTGGGCCACATTCCAAGTGCTCAATAGCCACATATGACTAGTGGCTATTATATTATACTCCATTATTTTATATTATACTGTGCTATATTGTATAACAACACACTTCCATCATTGCAGCAATTTCTGCTGGAAAACATTATTCAAGGTACAAATCCTTTGTTGGTTATGTAAACTGCAGACAATCTTTTCTTTGTGCATTCGTGACTCAAGATATTCTTCTCTACTATGAGGGAAATGTGTTTTGAAATTTTTTCAAAGTTTTAAAGTTTCCATTTTTTATACATGTAGTTCTTTCATTTGCCTGACTTGTGTATGTATAGATAGCTATTTTTTAATTTACGTTGGGAGATTAAGAAGACCTCGTTTTCTTTTTCCCATGTGGAATGGCAGTTAGCCCCGTCCCAGTGATTTGCAGTGCCTACCTCTGTCCTATACATATTCCCAGATATGCTGGGGCTCATTTCTGGGCTCTTTACTGTGTCTTGGATTTGTCTCCGTAAATACTACAGATTTTTATTTAGTGTTGCTTTCTATGCAATATATTTTTTTCCGTTCTAAGAATTAAAAATTTTTTCATTATGATTTTTATTCTCTCCCCATGAGATTTTTAGAAGTATTTTCTAGTTCCACATGTGGAAGGTTTTGTGAGTTATCCTTTTGTTATTGATTTCTAACTTGCACTGTAGTCAGCAAGTGAGGGCTCTATGCTACCGATTCTTTGAAATTTGAGAATTGCTTTGTGGCCTCATGGTTAGTTTTTCAACTGCGCCTTGAATGATTGAGAAGAATATGTACTCACGGACTTTTTGGGGCAAGGTAGGTATAAAAACATAAATACACACACACGTGTGTGTGCACACGTCTTAAGCACAAGAATTGTGGTGGTCAAATCTTTTTAATCTTACTAATTTTTTGGTTTGAGCTATCAGTTTTTGAGCTATCAATTACTGAAAGGTGTTAACAAAAAGGTCACAATAAAATAAGGAATTTTCTCATTTCTTCTTGTAATTCTGTCACTTTGCTTTAAAAAAGTTGAAAGTTCAGTACATACAAGGTTGGAATTGCTCTATTTTCTCTGTATATTGTACTTTTTGTCATTCTACAGTGATGTTCTATGGCTCCCCACCCAAATGCCTAGTACCTTAAACTCAATTTTGTTTTAGAATACTCTAGTCACACCTTTTAGCATTTGTTTAGAATATCCCTTTCGCATAGATGAAACCTGATTGTTTTTTTTCTGTTCTACTCTGACAATCTTTGTCTTTTAATGGAGTTCTCAGTCCAATTAGGTAAAATATAATTAAGATATATTTAAGATTAAAGTTAACATTCTGTTTTATGGTTGTTTTTATTCTGGTGTGTGTGTGTGTGTGTTTTCTCTTTGCCAGCTTTTGGATTTTTTCTTATTCCATTTTCTTTCTTCTTAACTAGTATGAAAATTGTTTTATTTCTTTTAGTAGTTTTCTTTAAAATTTTAATGTACAACTTAATCTAAAGTTTATTAATTCTACTTGCAAATAATTCAAGAAACCTAGGTTGCTTTGACACCAGTTAATTGCATGTTTTTGTCATCTAGAGTTTTAATTACACCTTGATTGTTTTTTTCTCCTGTAAATTGAACATCAGTTTATTCTTTTTATGGATCTTTTGTTTGTCATTTCTTCTTGCATCTCAGATCTTTTTTCCTTTGTCAAGTATATTTTAGAAGCTTGTTTATTAAGGAATGTTGATGGCAAACTTTATCTGAAAATGTCTTTATTTTACTCATTTGTATGATAGTTTTGTTTGGCACACAATTCCAGCCTGGCGGTTTCTTTCTCAGTCCTTTGGAGGTCTCATTTCATTGACTTCTGCTTCCCGTGTTACAGTTAGTTCAAATAACTCATTTGTTGTTAATCTGTCTTTTTTTTTTTTTTTCTTTGCCTGCTTTTAAGATCTTTTCTCTTGGGTTCTCAGTTTTATGACAATGTGTCAAGGTGTGGACATTTCATTTATCCTGGATTTATTATTCCCTGTCTCCAAGGTTGGTGTTTCACCAATTCTCAAAAGTTTCATCTTTTTTCTTTCTGTGTAGCTGTCCCTCCATTTTTTTTTCTATTCTTTCCTTCAAAAACTCTGAAGAGACTTCTGTTAGACTTGCTCAGTCTACCCATTTCTTTGCTCTAGCTTTTATATATGTTTTGTTCATGTTGAATTCTAGATAATTTCTTCAGGTCTGGATTCTGGTTTTTGTCCAGTTTTGTTTTCTCCAAAATGAGCTATAACTTATGTACAATAAAAGCACAGAAATAAAGTATATGGCTTAATGAAATTTACATAGATGTATGTCTGTGTGATCACCACCCAGATAAAAGATAGAATACATTTTTGTCCCTTTAAAAATTCCCTCCTGTCTCTTCTACTCAGTGGAGTCACTCCTCTCCCCCAGTCAACTACTGTCCTGACTTCTCTCACTATGAATTATTTTCAAATGTTCTTGAACTTCATATAAATGGAATCATATAGCGTGTGCACGCGTGTGTACATTGGTTTCCTTTTGTTCACAGGATATTCATCCAAGTTGCAAGTGTAAGTAGTTTTTTGTTTGCTTTATAGCAAGGGGTGGCAAACTATGACCTGTGGGCCAATGGTAGCCCACAACGTCTTTTAGTATATAATATAAAACCTTATTGGACATAAACATGTCCAGTAGGGTTGAGTAGTTAAAACAGAGACTGTATAACCTACAAAGCCTAAGCTGTTTACTATTTGGCCCTTTATAGGGCCAAAGAAAAAGTTTGGTGACCCTCTTCTATAGTATTGTATTATGTGGGTGGACCACAATTCATTTGTCCATTCTCTTGTTGATTTGTTTTCTGGTTTTGGTCGTTATTAATACAGTTTCTGCTAATGTTCTTGAAATTGCCATTGGCAAACATATATTCCTGTTTTACGGATATATACCAAGGAGCTAAACTGATGGTCTTAGGGTAAGTTGATTGCGTTCCTGTGAATATTAATAATGTCGAATGTCTTTTTATATCTTTTTTGACCATTCAGATTTCTTTTGTGAAGTGCTGTTCAAATCTTTTGCCTACTTTTTTAGCAGGTTATCTTCTGTTAATGATTTTAGTTCCTTGTATATTCTGGATAGGAAATCTTTATCAGGTACATGTTTGCAGATAATTTTCTACCTATCTAAAGTTTGCATATTTATTCTCCTAATGTTGCCTTTGGATGAGCAGACTTACTCTTGTGAAGTCTAATTTATCAGTGTTATGGGTGGGGGTGGAGAGTGCTTTTTTTCACTCTGCCCACAGATTTTCTTGCCACCCTCATTTTTGCCTACCCTGAAGGTCCTAACTACATTTGCGTATGATTTCCTCCAGAAACTATAGTTTAGTCCTCACATTTGGGTGTTTGATTTATCTCTTGTTGATTTTTGTGTGTGGTATGAGATGGGTGGTGTCAAGATTTTCCATATGGACATTGAGCTGCTCCACACATTTATTGAAAAGTCCTTTCTTTTTCCATTGAATTGCAGTGGTCCCTTTGTTGAAAATGAATGATCATACGGTTGGATCTGTTTCTGGACTCCATTCTGTTCCACTTAGACTACTTATCAATTCTTCTATCAATACCATCGTTCATTGTAGTTTATAGTAAGTCTTGACATATGGTAGTGTTAACCCTTCAATTTTTTTATTTTTAAGGATTGTTTTGGCTATTTAAGTGCTGTCCATTTCCATATAAATTTTGGAATCAGCTTGTCAACATCTATTTAAAAAGTCTACCAGACTTTTTACTGGGATTGCATTGCCTTTACAGAACACTATTAGGAGAATGGAGATCTTAAGAGAGTCTTCCAATTTATGAACATGGTATATCTCTTCATCGTATAAGTTCTTCAATTACTCTCACCATTGTTTCCTTTTTTAGTATAGGGGACTTCTGCATTATTAAATGTATTTCTAGGCATTTGAGTTTTTGATGCTATTGTAAGTGGTACCTTTTCTTCAGTTTTGTTTCCAACCATCTTGCTAGTATATAGAAGTACAATTGACTTTTGTATATTGAGCTTGTATTCTGTGATTTCACTAAATTCATTTTTTAGTTCTGGTAGTTTGGAGATTTTCAAAATGCACAATATCATCTGAAAAAGTTTAACTTTGCCTTTCTTATCTCTATTCCTTTTTTCTTTTTCCTGCCTTATTGCACTGGTTGGGAACACCAGAACAGTATTTAACAGAAGCATTAAAATAGACATCTTTGCTTTCTCCCGATCTTAAAAGAGGATACCTCAGTATTTCACTATTAATGATGTTTATTGTATTTTTTTTATAGATGCCTTTTACCAGATTGAGGAGACTTTCTTCTATTCCTGGCTTATTGACATTTGTTTTCACAAATGGATATTGAATTTTTAAAAAATTTTAATTATAAAATGATTTTAGAATTACCAAAGATTTGTAAAGATAGTATAGAGTGTTGCTATATACCCTTCACCCAGCTTCCTCTAATGTTAACATCTAACATAACCACACTACATTAATAAAGGTAAGAAACCTTGGCACAATACTATTAACTTAATGACAGACTTCATTCAGATTTCCCCAGTTTTTCCACTAGTGTCCTTTTTCTATTCCATAATCTAATCCATAGTCCATATTGCGTTTAGTTGTCATGACTTTCTAGTCTACTCCAATCTGTGGAAATGTTTGTCTTTTAGACATGGCCACTTTTTTTGTACAGTGTCCCTCATTTTGGGTTTGTCCGATGTATTCTCACAATTAGACTGAGGTTATGGACTTCGGGAGATGAATACCATGGGAATGTTGTGCTCTTTCCATTGCATCATATCTGGGGGCACAGGATATCCCCACCAACATGTTAACCGTAATCATGTAGTTTAGATGGTGTCTGCTCAGTTTCTCCATTGTAACACAGTACTACTTTTTCCTTGTACTCTATTTTGTTAGAAGTCCACACTCAAAGGGAGGAAAGAGAAAAAGTATCAAATTATTTGTGGATTTATGTTGAAACAACCATGGGTAATTAATAAATATTCTGAGGGAGATGTTTTGAGGTTGTACAAATGTCCTGTTTCTCAAAGTTTAGCCCACTAATTTTAACATACAACTGATCTTGCCTGCAACAGTTATTATTGTGGTATTCTAATGGTGATTTTCCATTTCCTTCATTCTTTCTACATTTACTAACTGGAATTCTGACTCTGGAGCCAGACTGCCTGGGTTCAATTCCTAATTCTGCCTCTTCCTTGACCATACAATGTAAACTTGGACAATTCACTATCTTTGGATTTTCTCATCTATAAAAGGCAGATAACAAGTGTCTACCATGGAAGGTTGTTGAGAGGATTAAATGAGCTAATACATAGAAAGGGGTAAGCATTGTGCTTAGCCCCTGGGAAGGATTCATTTTTTTTCTTTATTTCTTAATGTAGTTATTCTCATTTTAATTATTTTAATAGTTATATAAATTATGTACTCTTGAGTGAACCTTACATATATTCATATGATATGAATTTAACTTCCTGATTTTTTTTCATGTAATATCATGAGACATACAATGGTGTTTTTTTGTTTTTGGGTTTTTTTGCTATAGCAAAAAACATACTGATAGATTCCTAAAAAAAAAAAAAAAAAAAATTACACAGAGCTTAGCAACTGAAGTGGCAATATTCTCAACTTTCTAGAGTGATTTGTATCTGAGTCTTTTGGTAGAGAGAGCTCTTGCAAATGAATCTTTTAAAATATTGAATTTGAGCAAATCCAAAACTTGGCATGTATTGTAAAAAAAAAAAAAAAGTCAATAGGAAGGAAAAAATGAATTTAGCTTTTCTGCATGTTCCACCATGAACATTGTATTGTAGAGGTTTCAGTATTTGGAATATTTAAAAGGATTCAGTTGCCAGCAGTATATACCGAGTGCTTTTGAGGTGCCTGGCAATATGTTTTGCTGCTTTTGGATACCTCTTTGCTCTTGAGGAGCTTATGTGAGCCGGTCGGTCATTTTAAAAAGTTGAAGGCAGGCCCGCTTGAATAATCAGGGAAACTCCGTGTCTGTTCATTTTTTTTAAAAGTT
The DNA here is from genome assembly GCF_003265705.2 of Callorhinus ursinus. Classification (NCBI taxonomy): domain Eukaryota; kingdom Metazoa; phylum Chordata; class Mammalia; order Carnivora; family Otariidae; genus Callorhinus; species Callorhinus ursinus. Next base: position 59,080,548 of record NW_027397068.1, on the reverse strand, counting down.
GATAAAATTGAACTCTAATATTTTTCCTGGTTTTTTCTTTTTTCATTCCTCTCAGCACGTTGGGTTAGGCCCTTATTATCCTGTATTTCCCTGTATTGAGATTTTCCTTCCCTCCTTTTGTGTAGAGTGATCACTGGAGTCAGTTCCTGAGAAGAACCCCTTGGTGATATCCCAGGACTTGAGAAAACAGGTCCTTGACTTCTTGGTCCTGACTGGTCCTTTTCTATCTAGTGCCAGCTTGTTCTACTAGCCTTGTGGTCTTACTGCTTAGAATTAGTCCAGTGGCACAGTTAGTCTTAACTAATCTGAACCTGAAGTCACTGCACTGTTTTGGGGGCTAAACTTTAATTCATGCCGTTTCCTCTGCCTTAAGTGGATTTTCCAAAACTTTTCCAGGCTCTGTTCAGAGGATACTCACTCCATAATCCTCCTAGCTGGATAGGAACCCTATAATTTGTAATCTATAGCCCTTGTTAAATTCTTACCTTTCATCACCAATCTTTATATCTAAATGTCATTTCCAGTTGGTCAGGTTCTTAGAGATAGGGTTCCAGTACCTACCATGATACTTTGCATACAAAGAGCTATTGCTAAATAGCTACCGCTCTTAAATACCTACTATAATTGTGCTACAGTTTTGCAAAGTAAGTATTATTGTCTCTGCTTTAAATTGTGAAGAAACTCAGTATCAAAGAGATTAAGAAACTTGCCCAATACTGTATAGTTAGTAAGTGGCAAAACTGGTTCATCTGATTCAAAAGCTCTTGCTATTTCTTTTATGCCATACTGTCTTGGCACTAAAAATAAATAGTTAAAATTATTAAATAGGTGTATTTATGGTAAAACACACCACTAAAATTGCTTCACATACATTGCCAGTATGCTATGTGGAGTCTTAACTTGAGTAACAAGCTTAACTGCTGTGGACTAACTGATGTACTCCTACTTTTTTTCAGATTTGCCATACTAATGGATAAGGTTTGAATAGTCTAATTTTGACTTACCTTGGGGTCAGTGAAACAGACATAAGCAGAGTTTGCTTGGTCTTTGTTTTGTTTTTAAATAGATAATTTTGCTTTTACCTAATAACCTTTACTAAACAACCGATAAGGTAAAAATAGTCTGCGTATCTTTTATGAAGTACTTTTTCTACTGAGGTATAAAATACATGAGGAAAAAACATATAAAATGTGCCAATCTTAAATATATAGCTTGATGAATTTTTATATATGTACACCTGTATGGCCACTAGATCAAGAAAGACAATTACAGGGCGCCTGGGTGGCTCAGTTGGTTAAGCGACTGCCTTCGGCTCAGGTCATGATCCTGGAGTCCCGGGATCGAGTCCCACATCAGGCTCCCTGCTCAGCGGGGAATCTGCTTCTCCCTCTGACCCTCCTCCCTCTCGTGCTCTCTATCTCTCATTCTCTCTCTCAAATAAGTAAATAAAATCTTTAAAAAAAAAAAAAAAAAAAAAGAAAGACAATTACATCCATCCAGAAAGAGAAAATTTTCATGCACCTCCCAGCTAGTATCTCCCCTAGAGTCCCTACAGATTAGTTTTGTCTATTGTTGGACTTTAAGGGTAGCCAAATAATATGTATTCCTTTGTCTGACTTCTTTCCTTCAGCATAGTTTTTTGAAATTCATCCATATTAATGCATGTGTATATATTTTTTCTCCTTTTTTCTGTAGTAATCCATTATATCAGCATACCACAGTTTATCCCCTCTGTTAACAGATGTTTGGGTTCTTTCTAATTTGGGCTATTACAAATAAAGCTGCTATGGGCGAATGGCTGGCGCAGGTCAGGTGGGCATGGCATTCCAACAGGCGTGGCAGCTGGTGGCCTGTGCCCTGGCGAGGGGCTCGGACCCCGGCCCCCATGCTCTTCTTGGCAGTGGCGTTGGGGAAGCCCTGTGTGGGTGGGGACACAGAGCTGCGCCCGCTCAGGGCGGCAGCGTGGATGGGGGCCGTGTGCCACGGGCTAGGCATCTGTGACCCCAACTGGGACAGGCAAGACCCACGGTCCCTGGTCAACCTACAGAAGAGGAACCTGGACTCTGGAGAGAGGAACTGACCTGCAGGCTGGACCCCTACTAAGCCAGGGCCAGGCGATGCATCTTTCTCATCAGGCACTCCCAGAACCACTTCGATGCCTCCCTGGAGAATGACCCACTCTGAAGCTCTTGGGTCATGAACAGGCTGAACTAACTGGGCTCTGACTTGCAAGCTTGGGGTGGAAGTTTAATAAAATAGTCCAGTGGCACAGTTAGTCTTAACTAATCTGAACCTGATTAGTTAATTGTCCATTCCTCCATGAGCTGTGCAATAGAAACCACTGATATCAGCAGCAAACACCTGCCAGGCATCTGCAAGGTCAGCACAGACCTGCTAAGGGAAGGCACCCTCATCGGGCCTGACCCACCCGTGCCCCACTAGAAGCCAGAGGCTGTGTTTATGAGGGAGCCTGGATCGAGGCCGCCGTCTGGAACTATATCCACTGGGCAGATGCCAAGCGGCAGGAGGGCAGTTGGGAGATCTTCATCTGCCATGCCAGCGTCATCTGCTACATCATGTGCAGGGTGCGGCAGTTCTGTCCAGAAGGCTGGCTCTGCCTCTCTCTCAACAATGGCCGCATTACACCGCTGCTGGTCTGGCCTGATGGCTGAGTGGTGCTAAGGACCCTCGGGGACATGGGGTTCATGTCTCTGGACAAGATCTCCCAGCCCCAGGGCTGCCTGAAGGACCCGCTCTCCTCAGCCCCCAGCCCGGCTCCTGTGGGTGTCGCTAAAGACACAGCTCCTTCCCTGTCTTCCCTCCACAGGCTGTGCTGTGGTTACATTGCATTTCTCCGGGAGGAGAGTGAAAAAGGATGAATATCCGAAGTATCTAAAATGTGGCCTTTCAGGCCGTACTTCCTGCCCAGGATGGAAAAGGGAATTGTTCTGAGCAGGTCAGCCTGATTTCTCTCTTGTGGTTTTCTGCCTTATGTACGAGGAGGAGGCCTCACTGATGCCATCTGCAGGGACCACGGCCAGTCCACATGAGGGCCTTAGGTTGTGACCACAGTTGGCCATGTGAGCCCCTCAAGGCTCGTCAGCAAAGCCCATCAGTCAGGAGCGGCTCCAAGGAGCAGGGGCCGCCAGCGCTTCTATTCAGAACCTACTTCTTGTCGTATATACTTTTCATTTCTTAAAACCCTTTTTTATCACTTAAATATTTTAAGATTCTCCTCAACTGGGTTCTTGCTTTGATAACCAGGGTCTCAGTCCAGAGTCCTGTACCTCTGAGGCTGTTGGATCTGAGCTCACCCAGGTCATTGGCCTTTCCCGGCTCCCAGCAGCACCTTGGCAGGTGAGGGAGGTGACTGGGCCATGAGAGTGCCACGGGCCATCCTGTTTCAATAAAATACTCCACAGCTCCATCTTTGTCTCTCTGTTAATCCTTCATGCTTACAGGTTGAACTATTTAGACATGACATGACATGTCCATTCTAAATATTCTGTTAAGAGAAACTACAATTTCTATGAAGTGGTTGTGAACATTTTCTTCAATCAGTGCAACTAATTGGGATATTTGATCCATTTCTCTTGGAAATAACTTTGATCCATGTCTCTTGGAAATAACTTTGGAAATAACTTTTTCCAAAATAAAATTTTACTTAAATAAAAAGAAACCACAAAACCCAAAGCTCCTATGAATAGTCATACACAGATCTTTTAGTGACATTTGCAGTATTTTACTTGTATATCAGACTAGAATTTTAAAGTCCTGGGGTAGCCATGTATTAGTCTTAGTAAATTCTGCCCAGGGAATGAGTAAGAGTACCCTCCCAGCAGCAGTGGGAGATGTCGTTGACATTTTCACCAGCACTTGATCTTATTATTCTTTTTCATTTTAAGCCCTCTGGTGGATGTGAGCTGGTAGCTCATAGTTTTCTTTTCCATTCCTTCATTGTTAATGTTGAGCACCCTTTCATATGTTTTATGCAGTACTTATTCAAGTCTTTTGCATATTTTTTTGGGTTTGTCATCTTATTGATTTGTAGGAATTCTTTATATTTTAAATTAGAGTCCTTTGTTGGATGTGTGTATTGCAAGTAGCTTCTCAACCTGTGACTTTTTTGATTTCACTTTTTTTCAAAAGATTTTTATTTATTTGAGAGAGAGTGAGAGAGAGAGCCAAGAGGGGGTAGGGTCAGAGGGAGAAGCGGACTCCCAGCTGAGCAGGAAGCCCGACTCGGGACTCAATCCCAGGACTCTGGGATCACAACCCGAGCCAAAGGCAGTCGCACAACCAACTGAACCACCCAGGTGCCCTTGTTTTCACTTTTAATGATGTCTTTTGATAAACACAATTTCCTAAATCCAGTTCATCAATTTTTTGAATACCGTGTTTTGTGTCCTGTTTAAGAAATCTTTGCCCATTCCACAATCATGAAGAGCTTCATTTTCATTTCACAGGTCTGTGTTCCATTCTAGGATTTATCACAATACTTTTTTGTATGACGTGAACTAAGAATCTAGGTTACTTTTTTTTTTTTTTCCCACTGTAGGAATCCAGTTGCTCTAGAATCATTTTTTTTTTTTTGAAAAGAATTTCCTTTCTGTCTTTGAGTTGCAGTGGTGAAAATCTGGTTTCCATCCATGTGGGTCTGTTTCTAAACTTCTTTTCCTGGCTTATAGACAGCCACCTTCTTGCTGTGTCTGTCCTCTCCTCTGTGCATGTGTGGGGAGAGAATAGTCTCTGATGTCTCTTCCTCCTCTTGTAAGGACACAAGTCCCACCCTTATCTCATTCAATCTTAGTTACCTCTTCTTTAAAGGCCCTGTCACCAAATATAATCATGTTGGAGGTTAGGGCTTCAGCGTAAGAATTTTGGAGGGATACCATTTGATCTATGACACTCTGCTCCCTAGCCCCCTAAGTTCATGTCCTCCTTGCATGCAAAATACATTCATTCCATCCCAATAGCTCCAAGAGTCTTCACCCATTCTGGCATCAACTCGTAAGTCTACAGTCCAAAGCCTTATCTAAATATCATCTGGGGTGCCTGGCTGGTTCAGTCAGTAGAGCATGTGACTCTTGATCTCAGGGTCATGAGTTTGAGCCCCACATTGGGTGTGGAGCCTAAAAATATCATCTAAATCAGGTATGGATGAGACTTGAGGTAAGATTCATCTTGAAGCACAATTCCTGTCCCACAGTGAACCTGTGAAGCCGAACAGACGAGGGGATTCCAAAATACAGTGATGGAACAGAGTAGGATAGAAGAAAGGGATTGGTGGGTCCCAAACAAGGCCAACATCTAGCAAGGCAAACTCCATTTGATTTTAAAGCTCAAGAATAATCCTCTTTGGCTTCACAATCTGCCCTCTGGCCCCATTAGCCCTAGGCAATGGCCCCACCCCTGAGGCACTGGGTGGGGACAGCCTGACCCACTGAAACCAAGGGTGGAGCCCCACCCTCTTAAACCAAGGAGGAAACAGCCTTGCCCTTTGGGGCTGTAGTGGGAGTGGAAGTGAGGATGTCTGAATTGCCCCGGGGTCATTCTTTCCTTTTCATGAGGAATAAAGCATCTTTGCAGCCAAATAGTTCTATGTCTAGTCCTATTCAATCTCAGAAGTTCAAAGCCTTCCTTTATTTCATCCTGACTGTTCTGTTTGGTCCAAACGGTCAGAGTCTCTGCTGGTATAATCCCATTTCTGTTCCTAGCTTCTGCTGATTTGGCTGAATAGTAACTCCAGGGGTAATCTCCTCATGGAGTCATTGTCCAGCCACACCCTTGGTGTTTTCTCCAGGACATGCTCTCTCATTTTTTTGCAATATGGATAGACTGAGGATTTTTCCAAATCTTCAAGTTCTCTCTCTTTTTTTCTTAATGATTCTTTCAATTTGTCTCTCTCTTCTTGCATTCTATTCAAGCGAGAAGGAGAAGGCCTTATAAGGAGAAGCCAGGCTACACCCTCAACAATTTGATTAGAAATCTCTTCACCTAAACATCCACTTGCAAGCTTAACATTTCATCATTTGCAAGCTCTTCCACTAAACTCGACAACACAATTCAGCCAAATTCTTTGCCACTTTATAAGAAGGATCATCTTTTCTCTCTTTCCAAGAGCATGTTCTTCATTTACATCTGAGTTCTCACCACAGTCCCCTTTAACGTATTTCTTCAAGGCTGTCTTGGCTTTTCCTAGAATGCACCTCAAAAGCCTTCCAGCTTCTACTTTGTTCCAAAGCCACTTCCACATTGTTACATAGCGTTCCAATTCAGTGTACCAAATCTGTATTATTCTGTCTAGACTGCTGTAGCAGAACTACCACAGATTGGGTAGCTTAAACAACAGAAATTTATTTTCTCACAATTCTGAAAACTAGAAGTCCAAGTCCAAGTGCCAGCAAATTCAGTTTCTGAGGAGGCCTCTCTTCCTGGCTTGCAGATGGCTGCCTTCTTGCTGTGTCTTCACATGGCCTTCCCTCTCTGCATGTGTGTGTGCACACACCTCACTTATATATATGTAACATATAATGGTAAAACGAGGCAGTTAAATGTAGTAAAACTATCCTTTCCAGAAAAGGGGAATATAGGAGACACACTGGAGTCACTGGTCCATAGCAGTTCTGAAATCCCTCTTGACAGATATGGGGACACGTTGGTGGAACAAAATGTTTTTTGATTGGGGCTTGATTCTACCTTCTTGTTTATTGTTTTCAGAGGCTCTGGTTCTGAAATCAATTCCTCTGGGGAGTTCTTCCTTTTATTTTCCTTAGTTCCTTATGAAATGGAGAGTAGAAAATTTGCTCCACTTGGAACTGAGCAGCCCTTTCTTCCCACTGCTTCCATATAGGAGGAGCCAAAGGGTCATTTTTAGACTTCAGCTGATAGACTGGTTCTCTTTGGCAGTACAATTCCTCCAAAATCTAGAAGATTTGATTTTTTTTTTAAAGATTTTATTTATTTTACATAGACAGCAAGAGAGGGAACATAAGCACGGGGAGAGGGAGAGGGAGAAGCAGGCTTCCCGCTGAGCAAGGAGCCCAATGTGGGGCTCGATCCCAGGACCCTGGGACCATGACCTGAGCCACCCAGGCACCCTTGGAAGATTTAATTTCTGTTTGTTTCTGATTAATTCTCTGTGCTGGTGAGCACATTTCTTTTTATTTTTTTTCCTTTGTTTTGAGACTTGGTTCTCCGGTCTGCTGCATTGATTTGCTTTCTTACCTGTATAGTTATTTCTAGACCAAAAGAAAGTTATTTGGGGACTGATTGGCTTCTATTGGAAAACTGTATCCTTAATCTGATCTTTTAACTCATCTTATCCAAAAAAAAAAAAAAAAAGATTTAATAGCTATGTTATCTATCCTTGCCCTGAAGCAATTTAATTTTTTAAAAAAAGGGTTTTCCTGGGTCTATGACCCTCATTTAATGTCTCTATTAGTATGGGAGTTGAGAAATTTAGTTCAGGTAACATTGCAAATCGGAAATGTCTGGAATCTCTGTGTTCCTCTTCACTTCTTATTGAAAACTGGATAGTTCTTCAATCATCCCTTTCTTGAATACCTTCCCAAATACAACCAAAAATAACCAATGCACACTTCAAATGTTTTGTTTTCTTACCTCTTCTAGAGCTGCAAGTTTATTAGGTAGGTGATCTGCCTTCTAAGGTACCAGAAACAAATGATTTATCAAATTTTTTGTCACGATATAAAATACCTATCCTAGCCCTTAGCTCTGTTTCCTCACTGCTTCCTGACCACTAAATATATTTTTAGTTTTTGCTGGAGAAGCATCCTACTTCTGGTACCAATTTCTGTGTAGTCAGGATGGGCTAAAGTTATGCTGTGCTGACAAGCCATCCCCAAACCCCAGTGGCTTTAGTGAAAGAACAGTTTATTTTTTCTCACACTAATCATCCATTGTGGATTTCTGGGAAACTGCCCCACGCACTCAGTCTCAGGCCTATGGATGCACTCCATCTTGAATACTTTCTGTAATACTTGACCTTGATTGCCATGGAAGGGAAAGAGAATGTTAAATGGTCTTGTACCAGTAATTATTTATTAGCAGCCTTGAACTAGTCTATAGTTAGTCACATGGATGCCTAGCTGTAAGGAGGTAGAGAAGTTAAAGCAGAAATATGAACAGAAGGAATTGTATCATATATCTGAATAGCTAAAAGTTATAAGTTAAGCTAATAGAGTAAATATTTTACAGTTAATTTATCATTCTTGGACAAATTTATCTTATATGACCTGGAAAGCTATATTTGGAGGAATTTTTGGAGTCTTGAGGTTTCTGCATCTCTAGAATATAGCAGTGTAGGAAGGCTGGCCCATCTTCCCTTCTCTTCATGTTCCAGGCCTAATTCTGCACCACAGAGGGCACACATTTAAGTTGTGTCCACACCCTTGCAAATAGCTGCCCCTTGGCTACCTCTTGGACCTAGAGCTGCATATACAGTGGCAAATCTGTCTTCATAAACCTAGGTCTGGGAAAGAGGGCTGCACAGTCCCTACTAGCAGGCTTAAAGTTCTTTAGAGAAGGAACCCTATGGTTCCAGGAATCTGCGACATGGTCTAGGAGGGGAGTCTGGGCATGGGTGGGTAGTCCCCTTAGACCCTTGACTTTCTTACTCTAGAGGGAAGGATTTGCTATGAACCCCTCATATCCAGGTTTAAGAGCAATACTGAGCAAGTGTAATGTCTGTGTGCTTAAAAAAATATGGTATGGGTGAGCACACAAATCTGTATCATCCCTCATGCTTACTAATTTAGCTTCCTAGATAGAGCTGGGGAGGGAAAATGCTCTAGTCACCAAAGTTCAGTGTCATGTCTTAACTATAATTATCATTACAAAGTCCCATTATGATATATAAATCAGTTTCTTAGGTTTGCTCATAGCAAATTTGCATCAGCTCTACATTTTCTGATCTTATAGAAGTATTGGGATTGTGTTAACACTTCTGAGTGATGTTCTTACCTTGTTACCATGTAAAAGGAACAACTGAGAAGCTGTGAGACCTAACCATCAAGGCAAGGCAGCCTGGGTTGTAGAATCCAGGTGATCAGGTCAAATGCTGGCTCTGATACTTCAAATGTCTGATATTGGGAAAGTTTTCAGTTTCAAAGTTTTTTTATTTGCACAAAGGGAATAAAACCATCTATATTGAATTAAATAAAATAATATACACTAAGTGGTCTACAGAAAATATAGCTCAAGCAAAATTCTTTCTCAATGAAAAATGGAAAACAATGAGTTATTTCGGGGAGTAAGTCTGAGGTTTAATGCAGGGAAGATGACCTAAGGGAAGAAAGAGGCGGGGTCCCTGGAAGATGAAGTTCTTAGTCTAATATCCTGAAAAGAAAGCTTTGGGGCAGCCTGGACTCTTGCTTATCTCTAAGGGAAGGTATGTCTTTACTATCTCAACCTAGTAATCTCTCTTGAGCTTCAGTGCCCTGATTTTTAAAATGAGGATAATAAGAATTGCTTTGATGACCTTGATAAGGATCTTTTGATAGAGTGGTGGAGATAAGAGCCAGGGGAATGGGTTGGAAAGTGAATAGGTGAGGAAATGGGGATTATCTACATTTTCAATCTTTTTCAGAAGTTTGAGAAAGGTAGTCTGGGAATATAGTGGGAGCTGGAGGGCAGTGCAGGGTTAATGAAGGTTTTGTTTGTTAAAGATTGGGAAATAACAGATCATGGTTGCATGTAGGGAAAAAGTATTTCTAGTAGAAAGGGAAAACATGATAATGTAGAGGAGACTTTGAATGGAGAGGTGGGATTGGTTGGTGCTAGGAAAGGAATTTCATAGGGTTAGCATTGAAGAGACGAAATGCTGTATCCAATAGCTATTTTAATTTTTTTCCCCCCTCAGTGGAGTATAACATGGGGATGTTCACAGAGACATAGGTGTATGTACAAGTGTTGGGAGTGAGGACACCAACTGGAAGATCAGGGAGAAAGCAGGAAATAATAGGAGTGGGGAAGTGTTCCAGAGTTGTGGGCAGGCTTTAGAATTCAACTGAGTTGGAGTTGATGGAGTTAAGAGTGAAGTCACTCTCCTTGGCTGTGAGACTCCCGTCTCTGAACCCTCCATCTCCATTTCTTACTGCAGTAGCTTTTCTACTCTGCTTTTGTGCATGTCTAATATCCCCGAGGCATTCTCCAGTCACACAGATGCCTGCCTGGGCTGTCCAAATTATCTGCAAGATACCATTTTTATTTGTCTAGCTCTCTGATTACAGAATTGCATAGGTTTTTAGTAGTCTATCCCTATTTTTTCCCTTAGGTGTGAAATTTTGTAGAGACAGAGGTTTTTCAGAGATGACTGTATTGTCTTCATCTCCGTATAAGGTCGTTGCAATTGACTGAATATGTCCCCGTAAATACATATGTTGAAATCTTAACCCCCCAATGTGATGGTATTTGAACGTAGGGCCTTTGGGAGGTAAGTAGATCATGAGGGTGGAGCCTTCATGAATGAAATCAGTGCCCTTGTGAAAAGAGTTAGCCCGGTCTTTTTCCACCATGCGAGGAGTTGGCAGTCTAAAACCTTGAGGAGAATTTTCCCCAGAACCCATCCATACTGGCATCATGATCTTGGACTTCCAGCCTCCAGAACTGGGAGAAATAAATGTTTATCGTTTAAGCCATCAAGCTTATGGTACTTTGTTACATGAACTAAGAATGGCATGGTTGGTTTTTTACATCCTAGAATTTTAAAAACTTTAATGTAGGTTAATAAGTTATATCATCTTCCCGGTAGGTAAACGAAGTTTAAAGGAAAGTGCTCATAATATTCTCTGATGATGGGTCCTACCTTCCAGTGAAGGTCTTCATTCCCTTCCCATGTCAGAGTCCAGGTTCCTGAAAACCAGAAACTCTGGTGAAGTAGAACCTACCTGCCATTGTCTTTGTGCTCATGATTATGCTCATTAAAGGCATTTCTTGCATGTTCTTCTGTAGTTATTTACAAACCTAGTTGTACAAATATAGTCTCTATTAAGAATTTAAAAATTTAAGAAAACAGTGAACATGAACATAAATGTTATACTTGTGATAACATTCAAAGAAACATGAAAAAAATTCAGTCAGTTTTGTGGAATGTTTTAGAATGAAGAGCCACAGAATAACCATACAAGTATTGTGCTTATACTGTATCTGCCAAGGTTATTGTGTTTAGCAACCGTAAGTAAAAGGGACATTAGCACTTAGGAGTAATTACTCTTACTTACCAAGACTTGGAAAGTTTTCACTGTTTGTCATAGAAATTAATGGTAACACAAAATAACTTGATTTCATCATCCTAGGTTTCTTTGAGAGATCATATAGCCTAGATGCTTAAAACCTGGACCCAGGTGTCAGGATCAGTCATTTGCTGATTATGTGATCTTGGGCAACTTACTAAAACATTTGGTGTCTGAGTTTCCTCATGGGCCAAAAAGGGATAATATGGTGCATCCCTTGTAGGGTTGTTATGAGGATTAAATGAGATAATATATATAAAATACCTAGATTATGCCATGGTAAGCTCTTAGAGCTTAGAGGTTTTTGGTTAGAAAGATATTATATACTCTATCAAAAATGGATACACCCTGTAGGTAGAAAGGTGGCTCAGTTGGTTAAGCGACTGCCTTCGTCTCAGGTCATGATCCTGGAGTCCCAGGATCGAGTCCCGCACTGGGCTCCTTGCTCAGCAGGGAGTCTGCTTCTCCCTCTGACCCTCCCCCCTCTCATGCTCTCTCTCTCTCTCTCATTCTTTCTCTCAAATAAATAAATAAAATATTTTAAAAAAAGACATAGTTGAACATAATATCCCATCAGTCAACTAGATGCAATTGACATCTTCAGATTACTTTATCCAACAACAACAGAATATATATTCTTCTCAAGCTCACATGGAACATTCACAAAGATAGATGACATTCTGGGCCTTAAAACACAACAAGTTTAAAAGAATAAGATCATATGTTGTTTGCTCTCAGGCCTCAGTAGAATTTAACTTGGAGATCAATAATATAAAGGTAAGTAAGAAATTTCAAAATATGGGAGGTTAAACAACACACTTTATAGAAGGTCAAAAAAGTATATCAAGAGAAATTTTAGGGCGCCTGGGTGGCTCAGTCGTTAAGCGTCTGCCTTTGGCTCAGGTCATGATCCCAGGGTCCTGGGATCGAGTCCCACATCGGGCTCCCTGCTCAGCGGGAAGCCTGCTTCTCCCTCTCCCACTCCCCCTGCTTGTGTTCCTGCTCTCACTGTCTTGCTCTGTCAAATAAATAAATAAAATCTTTAAAAAATTTTTTTAAACTATTTTGAACAAAATGAAAACATGACTTATCAAAATGTCAGATGCAGAGAAAGTGATGCTTAGAGGAAAATGTAGAGCATTGAATGCAAATAGTAGAAAAGAAGAAAGCCCTGAAATCAGTAATCTAAATTTCTACCTTAGGAAACTAGGGGAAAAAACCAAAAACCCTAAATCTGAAAGTAAGCAGAAGAAAAAATGTAATAAGAATTAGAGCAGAAATTGGGGTACCTAGCTGGCTCAGTTGGCGGAGTATGAGACTCTTGACCTCGGGATCATGGGTTCCAGCCCCATGTTTGGTGTAGAGATTACTTAAGAATAAAATCTTAAAAAAAAAAAAAAAAAAGAAATCAATGAAATTGAAAATAAGATATCCAAGAAAAGTAATGAAATCAAAAGCTGGTTCTTTGGAAAGATCAATAAAATTGATAAATCTCTGGGGAAGCTAAGAAAAGAAGGATACAAATTATATCACAAGAGATATCATTTCACATCCTTTGGATGTTTATTTTATTTTATTTTATTTTTTTTAAAGATTTTATTTATTTATTTGAGAGACAGAATGAGAGAGAAAGCACATGAGATGGGGGGAGGGTCAGAGGGAGAAGCAGACTCCCTGGTGAGCAGGGAGCCCGATGCGGGACTCGATCCCGGGACTCCAGGATCATGACCTGAGCCGAAGGCAGTCGCTTAACCAACTGAGCCACCCAGGCGCCCTCCTTTAGATGTTTAAATGATAATAGAATACTATGAATAATTCAATGCCTATGCCTATATCTATTAAAGATATCAAATAATTAATTGCCTTTCAAAACAGAGAGCACCATGCCCAGGTGGGTTTACTGGTGAATTCTGCCAAACATTTAAGGAAAAAATTATGCCAGTTCTTCATAATCATTTTCAGAGGCTAGAAGGAGAGGGAATACTTCCTAACTTATTTGGTGAGGCCAGCATTACCCTAATATCAAAACCAGACGAGGACATTAAAAAAACCCTACAAATCAGTATCTCTCATGAGCATAGATTCAAAAATCCTCATGAAATATTAGCAAATCAAATCTACCAATCTAAGAAAGAATTCTACATGATGACCAAAAGGGGATTATCACAAATATGCAAAGTTGGTTCAACATTCAAAAAAAATCAGTGTAATCTATCACATCAACAGGCTAAAGATGAAAAATCAGATGATTGTACCAATAGATGCAGAAAAAGCGTTCGATATGATCCAACACCCATTCATGACTTAAAAAAGAATCAGTAAACTAGAAATAGAGGGGAACTTCCTCAACTTGATAATGAATATCTACAAAAGCCTACAGTTAACATCATACTTTATGGTGAGAAAGTAAAAGCTTTTCCATTAAGATCAGAAATGAGGCAAGATGGTCTCTCATTGTTTCTTTTCAACAACGTACTGGAATTCCTAGCTAATGCAATTAAGACAAGGAAATAAAAGATACACAGATTGGGAAGGAAGAAATAAAACTATCTTTGTTCACATGATATTATTTGTGTAGAAAAACCAAAAGAATTGACAGACAAAAAACCCGGAACTAATAAGTAATTAATAGCAAGTTTGCAGGATATAAGGCTAATATATGACAGTCACTTTCCTATATACCAGTTGTTGAACAAATGGAATTTGAAACTAAAAACATCTTCCCCTCAATTTTGTTATAAACCTAAAACTGCTCTAAAGGAATGAAGTCTTTTAAAATAGATGTTTGAAAGTATGGAATCTGAAATCAGGCAATACTGTTAGCTTACCTTTCCCCTTTTGACTTTTGAAGTGAATAGTTTGTTACGATAACAATGAGTAAAAAAAAATTCTCTCCAGAGACTTTTTCCCTTTAATTAAAACGTATTCTTTAATGCAGAAAAATGGAACTCTTTATTCATGATTTGACATATACTAGGTAGTATAGTCTTTTATGCCCAGTAAGTAAAATACTTATCGCTCACAAATGGGTGTTGCTGTTTTAATGTTAAAGATAGATATATAAGGGCACCTGGGTGGCTCAGTCGTTAGGCGTCTGCCTTTGGCTCGGGTCGTGATCCCGGGGTCCTGGGATCGAGCCCTGCATCGGGCTCCCTGCTCGGCAGGAAGCCTGCTTCTCCCTTTCCCACTCTCCCTGCTTGTGTTCCCTCTCTTGCTGTGTCTCTCCCTGTCAAATAAATCTTAAAAAAAAAAAAAATAGATGTATAAGAGGTTAGGGACAGAAGGGGGTTGTGGGGAGGGGTTGGGTGTACTTATAAAAAGGCAACATTGAGGGATCCTTGTAGTGATGGAACTCTTTGGTATCTTGACTATGGTGGTAGATATGTGAACCTACAGGTAATAAAGTTCTGTAGAACTAAATGCATATACAAATAAGCATAATGAAACTGGGAAATCTGAAAAGACCAGTGGATTGTAGTAATATAAATATATTTATTGTGATATTCTACTTTAGTTTTGTGAAAAGTTATCATTGGGGGAAACTGAGCAAAGGGTACTCAAGATCTCTCTCAAAATCATGTATGATACAGTTATTGCAGTAAAATTAAAAAATGCATGTGCAACTATTATATAAAACTATTAAATGATTTTTAATATTTTTTTTGTTTTTTTTTTAGGTTGTTTCTGCCTCGTTGATAAATCCTCATTGGTTTTGTAAGTTGACATTTTAATTTTTTTATTCTCCACCCTCAACATTTTGTATTTTCTAATTACATAAGAGTGCTTTTCTAGAGCACCTGGAGCAAAAATTGGAGCAAAACTCTATTACTTGGTTCTTACGTTATTTTCAGGTCTGTTTCACTTTTTCTGATACCATTAGGTGATAGTTACACTGAGGAAGTTTGAATTACACATCTTAGGCTGGTGCCATCTGTTTCTGTGGAGTGACTTCCTTCCAGGGTTATGATTAGCGGGAGTAAAGTGCCATCTGTGGAGCTGAGGTTGTATATACATCCATCCTGTTGGACATCACAGTTTTCACACAGAACATCTTGGTGGCTGATAAGAGGGACACAACACCCTGGGAGAAAGCCACTGGTGTAAGTGGTTTGACTAGTGAGATAAAATGAATTCTTCATTTACATGTGAAAATCTGGCAATTAGATGAAATGAGGGCAGGATTCCAGGCTGGGAGAATTTAACTTTATTCCCATTTTATCATTTGAAGTAGCTATCTTTCTATTTTGTAACTTTTTCTTTGTTGTATATTAAACAAAATTAGAACTCCTGTTTTAACAATGGGTAGGGCTTTTTTTGTTAATTCCATGAAATGCAAACATTTGAAGTAGGAAAATTTGGACAAACATTTTTAACCTGAGAAAATAAATTATTCTCTATATAACTGAAAACATATTACATTATTAAGTGGGTTTTACTCAGCCACTTTCTTAGAAAAGAGACTGTGTTGCCAGTATGGAAACAATAAGGTTATGAACCATAATGTGCAGTCACTAGTTTTGATTTATCTATGTTGTCATTTTGATGAAGAACTGAAATATGCTAAACTAATTTTAGGGACATCTTTGAGAAATATTGTCTGAAGATGGCTTTGTTTTTCATCATGTTAGCAATGGAGGATAATATTGTTAACAAAGTAACATTTGGGGGATTTGCATTCTCTGACAGTGTCTAAATCGGTTTGAATCAAATCAGGTTTTGTTTCACCTATTTTGAGGCCACTAGGAAGACACCTCTAATACAGACTTCCCCAAAGTATATGCCTTGGAATATTCGTTCCTTTGGATGTTAACTGATGTTATATGGGAAAGGGACCTATGGTCATGTAAATTTGGGGAAAAAAACTGAGTTAAATTAGACTTATTTCCAGCAACTGACTATCTAAGAGAGCCTATGGTCTATGGTCTTTTTCAAACATATTTCTCAATATAACCCCAGTGTCAGCAAATATGCCATAAGACTGGTGCCCCATGAAACATTTTTGGGGAAAGAGTGCTTTAAAATTTAGGAAATTGGTAAAAATGACAGGATCTCTTGTACATTTTTCACAACGATGGCAAAAGAAAATAAGGACATTGGAGTTAGAATGGAAGAAATATAACATAAAAAGACTGTGAAGTATCGTAAAACCGTTGACATGCAACTAAGCATTAATAATTATTATAGATATAAAACAATTTTTTTTATCTTGAAAGTAAAAACACATATTCTTCCTTGTTGTAGTCACCTACTAATTCCCACATCACTCTCATTTCTTGAAGATTTAGCTCCTGGCTCACTGTCCTCCTCTCCAAGACCAATGTGTCCTAATTCTTGGTGATTTTATGGCCACCCTGGGGTCCTTCCAATACCCTGATTTCTCACTTCCTTAACTTCCTCTCATTCAATGATCTTATTTCCCGAACGACTTCAGCCATGTCCTCCCATGGTCGTATTGTGGACTTAGTCATTAGCAATAACTGTTTCCCTCCATGATCTTGATTTTAAGCATCCCATGCTCCACCAGTCCCCACTCCCACCAACAAATTTTTAACTCCACCTGGACATTTCCTTACTCAATGTCAATAGCCTCTACGCTATCATTAAAATCACCCATTTATCCCTCTCCCTTATCCCTCCTTCTTGCTTTGTTGCCCTTAGCTATCTAAATCCCAAAGACATAGTCTGTCTCTTCCATGCCTGTAGCTGCCCAGCTAAACACAGCTGGAGAAAAGTACCTAGCCATGCTCACTAGTCTTACTTTAACTATTTTGATTACTAATCTCAGGGGGGCCCTAATATGTTCTGGCAATTTGGACAATTAATTCCTAGGATAATATTTAAAACCTATTTCTCTGTAAACTTCCAGTTCCTCTTCTCCTATTCTCCTTTTCACCTGATGACCCTGTTTCCTTTTTCACTGATCAAATAAAAATACCCAAAAGAGAACTTCCACAAGCACCCAGCATCACGTCTGCCCAGCCACCTGCACCTGTACCTTACATTGTGCCTTCTCTTCTTCCCCCGGGTGAGCTGCACCAATCCAATCTAAAGCTTACTCTTGTACTCACGTGCTTAGATTCTTTTTCCTTTCCCCTACTCAAGGATATTGCTATGGCAGTTGTCCCTTTTCTCCCCTGCATTGTGGATTTCCCCCTTCCTTTACTTAATTATTTAACTCCCATTCCCCCTAGTTACCAATCCATCTCATTTCCATTTCCTTTTACACAATTTTTCAGTCTTTCTGTTCAATCTATCTTGATCCCATTTCAGTCAGGCTTGATTCTCACCATTCTACCAAAACTGTCTTGAGTGTCAGCAGTGACCTCCATGTTGCAAATCTGACAGTTCTCAGTCCTCATCTTACGGGACCTACCAGTAGAATTGACCCAGCCAGTCACATTCCTCCCTAGTGTTATGAGTCTCCACACTTTCCCAGCTGCCTTCCAGTTACCATGACCACCTATATCAGTCTGTAGTGCAAATATGTCTTCATTGCCCTGACTTCCGAACACTGGGTGACCCCGGGCAGTTCCTGCACGGTTTCTCTCTGCCTACATCCACTCCCTAGCTAAGCTGATTCAGTTTCATGGCTTTAACTACACACATACGCTGGTAACTACCAAATTTATATCTCCAGTATGAACCTCTCTCCTGAACTCCACATTTAAAGATCCAAATGCTGAATGTCTTATAGGCATATCAGACCTAACATGTCCACAGTTAGGCTCCTCTCCACTCTCATCTAGACTTTCTTCTTCCTTACTCTTCCTAATCTCTGTAAGTGGTGACTCTATTCCTCCATTTTCTTAAGCCATACTCTTTAGCACCATTATCATTTCTTCTTTTTCTCACCTTCTACATATCTAGCTGTCAGGAAATACTATCAGCTCTACCTTAGATATATCCAGAAGAGAACTGCTTCTTACTACCTCTTCCACTATCATACTGGTCCAAACCTTCATCATTTTTTCTATTAAAATAGCCTTCTTACTGGTCTCCCTGCTTTTATACTTTCTCCCCTATAATCTATTCTCCAAACAGCAGCCAGATAAATTATTTAAAACTCTTAACTCTGATCATGTTACTTTTCTGCTCTAATGACTCCAGCCAGTGCTTCTCTTTATAGAGGTTTATAAACTTAATATGGGCCCCCAGTACTTCTGACCTAACCTTTTACTGCTCCCCCTCACTCCCTGCTTTAGCCATACCAATATTCTTGTTCCAGGTAGGGGTTTTGCAGTTATTGTTGCCACAGAAAGCCCTAAGGCTTGCTTCTTACCTCCTTCAGGTCTTTGCTAAATTGTCATTGCACCTAGGCCTTTCCTGACCAGCCTGTTTTGAATTGCCACCACTTCTCCTTGCCTTACCCACTTAGTGCTCTTTATCTCTTCAGTACTTTAGTTTTCAATCACCATCTGGTATATATTTTGTTTGTTTGTCTTACCTTCCTTTGACAATGAACTCCACAAGGAAGGGAACTTTGTGTGTTTTGTTCAGAAAGAGGAAAGTGGAATACGGGAAAAGGATTGTGTAGTAGGTACTGACTGCCTAACATGCCTTTCTCTTGTTGCCTCCTGACCACAAAGATGGCTACGCGACTCACGTTGGGGCAGTCTTTGTATCTTGTCCTTCT
Source organism: Callorhinus ursinus (assembly GCF_003265705.2). Taxonomy (NCBI): domain Eukaryota; kingdom Metazoa; phylum Chordata; class Mammalia; order Carnivora; family Otariidae; genus Callorhinus; species Callorhinus ursinus. The sequence continues at coordinate 59,061,660 of NW_027397068.1, read as the reverse complement.
GGCATTCTAGTCCTGGGATGGGCATGTGATCCAAGCCAGGCCGACTGGAGTTTTCCATGGGACTTCGATTTTTCTGACTGGAGGTGGCAATAAAGAAATAATTCCCATCTTGTTATGGGTCCTTTTAACTGTTAACAGACCATTAGACAAAAAGAGAGCTACAGCCATACACTATAATGCCTTTGGAACACTTACAAAAATTGCCCATATACTAGGTGACCAAAAAAACACAAAAAGAATATTAGAGCAGATGCAGGGGAGAATAAGAAAGTTTTTTAAGTGAATACTATATAAAGTTTTATATAAATAAACTTTGAAACTTTAAGTGTGTAAGACACTAAAGTTTATTTTGACCTAGTTTGCCTGTCAGATTGATAAATTCTTCCTAATGTTCATGTAATAGTTACTTACATGCTACATGACTTCCACAGCTCAGAAAGATAAAATAGATATATTCAAGAGACTTATATAACCCTCATTAAAACATAATGGCCAAGGCAAAAATTTTAAAATATTGTCAGTTATGAGAATAAATGTAAAAATCTGCAAGTAAGATTTTAAAAAGAACTATCTACTCTGACCAAATGGGACTTACCCTAAGAGTACAAAAATGGTTCAACATTTGGGAATCCTATGCATAAATACACTGTACAATAATTTTTTTAAAGTGTGAACTTAGGGGCACTTGGGTGGCTCAGTCATTAAGCGGCTGCCTTCAGCTCAGGTCATGATCCCAGCGTCCTGGGATCGAGCCCCGCATCAGGCTCCCTGCTCCGCGGGAAGCCTGCTTCTCCCTCTCCCACTCCCCTGCTTGTGGTTCCCTCTCTCCCTGTCTCTCTCTCTGTCAAATAAAATAAATTTTTAAAAAATTAAGAAAAAAAAATAAAGTGTGAACTTAGACTCCTATGGGACATTTAATAACATTTAACACCCATTTCTGGTCATCTTTTAGGAGTAGTACTTATTATGGATATAAAACATTTGTTTTGAACCATTAACATTTATTAATAGTAAAGCTCACAGAAAATTTCCATCAAGATCAAGAGTAGTGACATGATGTCTGCTAACATGGTAGTATAAGTTCTAGCCAGGCAGTGACACAGAAAAGTAACAAGTAAAGTTATTAGAAGATGAGATAACAGTAAAATCTTTTTTTTTTTTAAGATTTTATTTATTTGTTTGAGAGAGAGAGCACACACGAGCACGCATGAGCAGGGGGAGAGGAAGAGAGAAAGGGAGAAGTAGACCCTTCGCTGAGCAGAGAATCTGATGTGGGGCTTGATCCCAGGACCCTGAGATCATGACCCAAGCCCAAGGCAGACACTTAACTGACGGAGCCACCAAGGCACCCCACACTAAAATCTTATGGGCAATATGATGGATAGAGCTATACAATTCTGAAAGTCAACTATAAAACTCTTAGAATTAATGCAATTCCATAAGTAGTTAGAGAAATGATAAATATATGTTTAGTGGCAATAATTGGAAGCTGAAGATAATAGGTTCATTTCTTATGGCTAGCGAGAAACTAACATACTAACTCAAGTAAGAAATGTGTATTTTCAGAATTTCCTACAATAAGTATATATAGCTTTGTTATGAGAAAATAATATCTTAAGAATATGTTTTCAGTACTTAGATGTAAGAAAATTCTAGTGCTAGAGCTCAAGCTCAGCTGAGTTTTGTCAATTGTAGGCTTTCCCAGATAATTCAATAGGGAAGTTTGAATGCTTGATTTTAGAACTTTAGTTAGATTAAACATGATTAAAAAGCAGCTAAAGTCTCAATCATCTGTGTATTTTGAAGTATTGCTCAGAGAAAAACTAGGTTTGAAATTTCTTCTAAGAATTTTCATTTTCTTTTTCTGTGCTTGTTTGATTGGAGGTTCTTTGGTAAAAAATGAATAGATCTTGGGATGTCTGGGTGGCTCAGTTGGTTGAGCGTCTGCCTTTGGCTCAGGTCATGATCCCAGGGTCCTGGGATCGAGTCCCGCATTGGGCTCCTTGCTCAGCGGGGAGCCTACTTCTCCCTCTGCCTGCTCTGCCTGCCACTCCCCCCTCCTTGTGCTCTCTCTCTGACAAATGAATAAATAAAATCTTTAAAAAAAATGAATAGAGGGGCGCCTGGGTGGCTCAGTTGGTTAAGCGACTGCCTTCGGCTCAGGTCATGATTCTGGAGTCCCGGGATCGAGTCCCACATCGGGCTCCCTGCTCAGCAGGGAGTCTGCTTCTCCCTCTGACCCTCTTCCCTCTCGTGCTATCTCTCATTCTCTCTCTCTCAAACAAATAAAAAAAATAAAAATCTTTAAAAAAAATTAAAAAAAAATAAAAAAAATGAATAGATCTTGATACTTTTAGTAAATGGCTCCTAATGCCATTTTGTTACTGAGGACTTGGAGTGTTGTATCATAATTTAGTTCCAAAACTCTTTTTAAGAGCTATAAATTGAGCAGACAGCATGGTGGAGAGTACAAGTTTTAGAATTAGGGTAGCCTGGCTTGAATTCTAACTGTGATGCCAATAAGTATGTGATTGAGCGAATTAGTGAACCTTTCTTAGCCACAGTTTGTCTTTGATAAGACTGAAATAATAATAACTATGAGGATTATAAGGATTAATTGAGGTGATAGACCTTGTCATTAGCAATATTCAGTAACAATCTAATTCTATATTGCTCAGTATTATAATTTGAGATACTAGTAATACGTTATTTTACAATGTACTTTATACAGAAGATCATCTCTTTATTTGTTATATATCCCAAGTTCTGAAAAACTGTATATTTTTATGGATGAGAAAATGACTAAGAGACATGAGCTGCCCTGTAATGTGATCCCAAACAAGTCACTTTTTGCATTTTTTGAGCTTTCAGGTAATCTCTACATCTTAATGATGTAGAGAGGATGAAATGTGATAATGCAGACTTTTCAGTATTTACTTGTAAATATAAAGCACTAATGCAAATGTAAGGAGTTCATACTGAGGGGACTTCCATGACTTCTAGCCATGGTGTAGTAACAGGAACTGGGTTCATTCTCCTGCCTTAAACAACCAAAAAACAAAATAAAACAAAATAAAAGCCCATAAAATATTTAAAACAGGCTTTCCATACATTAGGCAACCAGCGGCATAAGACTGAACCCTGAGAGAAGGGAAACAAATGATGTGCCCAAGGCCACAGTGTAAGAAGGGGAATCCAAACACAGCTCAGTGGTCACCCTGAATTGAGGTAATAGAGTTGGGAATTCAAGGAGGCAGGTGCAGCTAGAATTTGTAGGACAGCATTCTAGGGAAAGAGAGAGTTGCTCAAAGAGAACACTTTAGAGGTCATCAGAGCGTTCCCCTGGAGTCTTCAGCTGAGTGCCAAATAGTGCACACATATAAGAGAACTACCCAAGGCTGGGAAAAGAACCACTGGGAAGGAAAATGTAGATCACAAGTCAGGGAAGAATGTGTCCCACCAGACTAGAAAAACATTTTAATATAAGTGGCATAAAATGGAGTACTTGGAAGAGTATTGCCTCAGTAGTGAGGGAAAATTAATCCTAGACTAAAGGTTGCTCTGAGCCTTTCTAAAAAAAAAAAAAAAAAAATCCTAGAAGTAAGCCATTAAAGAGTGATCATAAACTTTTCTGGTAAAGGGTAAGATTGGAAATATTTTAGGCTTTACAGGGCATATGATCTCTGCTGCATCTACTAAGCTCTGCCACTCTAATGATAAAGCAGCCATAGACAATATGTAGATGAATGAGGATGGCCAAATTCTAGTAAAACTTCATTTACAGAAATAGGCTGTGGGCCAGATTTGGACTGTGGGCCACAAATTGCAGACTCTTGGTTTAAAGGTCAAATTGTTTCTAGTAGTTTTAACTTCAGCCCAGAACAAAGCTCAAGGATATTTAAAGAACTGTAAAATATCCAGCACGTAACAAGGTAAAGTATGCAATATCTAACATTCAATCAAAATTTACCAGATCTCCCAAGAAACAGGAAAATTCAATGGTGAAGAGAAAAATCAATCAATACAAGTAGACTCAGAGATGATAGATTTAATAAAGATAAATTTAATAAACAGATTTTTAAATATTTAGTAAACATCTTTACTAAACAAAGATATTAAAACAGTTATTTTATACATATGCTCAAGATTGTGTAGGAAAGCAGTAAGTTTAAGGAGAGACATGAAAGCTATAAAAAAAAAAATCCAAGTTGAACTTCTACAGGCAACATAAACGTCTGAAATGGAATATACACTGGATAGGATTAACAGCAGACTAGACATTGCAGAAAGACTTTGTGAGTTGGGAATATAGCAATAGGAATTATACAAAATAAGACACACATATAGTGAAAAACCAAAACAGCTCATCAGTGAGCTATGGGGCAACTTCAAACAGCCAAATATATGTATAATTGGAGTCTCCAAAGGAGGAAGGTAACAGAATAAATATTAAAAGAAATAATGGCTGAAAGTTTGCTAAATTTGATAGAAACAGTAAGTTCATGTATCTTAGAGGCTTAACAAATGCCAGCAAGTACCAAAAAAATGAAGAACATTACACCAACGTATATCACTATATCACAAATAGTTTAAAACCAGTAATAAAGATTTTAAAGCAGAGAACAAGGACACTCTAAGTTTAGAGGAAAAAAGAATGACAGTAGACTTTTCACCAAAAGCAATGCAATCCAGAAGACAGTGGAGCAACGTCTTTAAGATAAAGAAAAAAACAGTCAACCTAGAAATCTACAGCTAAAAAAATATCTTTCAAAAAAGATAGTAAAATACTTTTTTAGACATACAAAAGCTGAAAGAATTCACCACTATTATACCCACACAATAAGAAATGTTAAAGGAAGCTATTAGGAAGAAGGATAATAATACTAGATCAAAATAAAGAACACCAGAAATAGTAACCTCCTGAGTAAATGTATAAGTTTGTTTTTATTTAAATCTTTTTTTAAAAAGGTGATTGTTTTAACCAAAAATAGCAACAATGTAGTTGGGGTTTATAACATGTAAAATATATGACAACAGTTGCACAAAGGTCAGGATGGGAAAATTTGAAATGTGGTATAGGTTTTTTTTTTTTTAAGATTTTATTATTTAGAGAGAGCATATGAGAGAGCACGAGTGGGGGCAGGGGCAGAGGGAGAGGGAGAAACAGACTCCCCACTGAGCAAGGAGCTTGATGCGGGGCTCAATCCCAGGACCCTGGGATTATGACCTGAGCCGAAGGCAGATGCTTAACCGACTGAGCCACCCAGGTGCCCTTAAGGTTTTTATACTATATGTGAAGAGGTGTAATATCCCTTGAAGGTACATTGTGTTAAGAATATAACAAAAAACCCTAAATCAACCACCAACACCTCAAAAGAAAGAGTTATAAGCCAAAGGAGATAAAATTAAATCAGAAAAAAATAGTCCAAAAGAAGGCAGGGAAAAAAAGGAAAAGGGAAATGAAGAATAGATGGGTAACAAGATGTACATTTCAACCTAACCGTATCAATAATCATATTAAATATAAATGGTGTAAGTACTCTAGTTAAAAGGCAATGAAGGTCAGCTTAGATTTTTTTTTTTAAAGAAGAAAATGAATTAACTATATGCTGCCTGCAAAAAATGGACCTCATCTATCTAAAGACACAGATGATAGGGTAAGGGATGGAAAACAGTATGTATTTAGTACTAAGTTTTTTTTTTTAGCTTGGAGTGTCTAACTTCTAAGTAGGAATTAGAGCAAAAAATATTGCCAGGTATAAAGATGATTCTTTCATAATGATAAAGTGGTAAACTCATCAAGGACTCATCATGGCCTGTTTGTTTAACCAAAGGAAAAAGAAGGCATAAACTAACAACATCAGGAATGAAAGAAGGCTCATAACTACTGATCTCATGGATATTACAAGACAAATAAGGGAATACTACAGTCAATGTGCTCACAAATTTGATAACAGATGAAATGGAACAGTGTCTAGAAAGATACATACAAACTACCAAAACTGTCTCAAGGAGAAACATTACACAAATTGCCCTATATCTATTAAATCAAGTTAATAGTAAAAACAAAAACAAACAACAACAACTTTCCAGAAAAGAAAAACCACCAGGCCCAAATGGTTGTGCCGGTGAATTTTACCAAATAATCCATTTGACAAAAAAAAAAAAAAAAAAAAAATGAAAAGGGAAATTGGAAAGTATTGTCAACTGACTGAAAATAAAAACATATTTCCAAATAAGTAGGATGCAACTATAGCAGGGCTTAGAAGTAAATTTATAGCACTATGTGCATATACTGGAAAAGAGCAACAGTCTCAAAATAATGGCTCTAGGTAAGGGATTGTCAAAATCATCTTCAAATATCTGAGTGTCTTTTATTTAAAAACATGCTTATTTCATGTTGGAGAAGATAATACAGATGGTTATGAAAAGGCAATTCTTAGCTGTTCATAGGAAAGAAATAACCATCAGACTTCCCCTGCTATGGGCTGAGTTTCTTTAGTGAGGCATGTTCCCTTAGATATTCTTTAGTTTTTTTTTTTTAAAGTAATCTCTATATCCAAGGTCAGGCTTCAATTCACGATCCTGAGATCAAGAAGTCACATGCTCTACCAACCGAGCCAGCCACGCACCCCTCCCTTAGATATTCTTAAGGGTTTTTTCCCAGCTTTTAACTTCTGAGATAAACGGTGGTGAAGGAAAAAATACATACTTTTTTTTAGTGTTAATAGGCTACAGATGAACATGCACTTTTAAACTGATGTATTGTATAGTAAGTAATACAATGTAAGAATGAGCAGTAATTTAAAAAATCACAGAACTGTAGAATTAGAAGGGTCTGTAAGTGGTGTTCAAACAACAGTTGTCTCAGCTCTCTGCCTCTTTTAATATCAAAGCTTTGGGTAAAAATGTTTTTTTGGTTTTTTTTTTTAGGGGACATCCATTTAAGTTTGCAAATCAACAAAACAGTGCATGAGAAGTAAGCCACTGGAAGACATATTCAGTGTTCAGAGAAAATTACATCAAGCTCAGGGACAGTCACTAACATTATAGATGTGATTTTGTACTAGGTAAAAGGTTGGGTGTATGTCACCTTCTCTCCAAAGCCATTTCTGGCTTTCCCAGACTTAGTGGCCTCTGTCTTCCCACAGTCTTCTGTACACTCTGTACTGTAGCATCTACATACTACCAACTATTGATAGGGTGTCATGGAAAATGAGACCAGGAGAAAAAAAAGGTTTGCCATTTACCACTGGCCGTCTTTGTGCTAAAAGTTCATCTGTTTTCTTCTAGTGAGTAGCATGAGGGTCAAATGAAATAATATACGTAGTCTTTGAAAACTTTAAAGCACTAGCTCCATGCAACAAAATATTCCTATTATATATTTTTCCTTTTCATGTGGCAACTGCGAATTTCTGCCTAGCAGACATACATTCCTGCTTCAAGTAGGTAAATGGCAAGAAGCAAAGTTGATAGCACGGAAAAACCACATTGCTGCTTTATAACAACCAGGGAGGGGCGCCTGGGTGGCTCCGTTGGTTAAGCAACTGCCTTCGGCTCAAGTCATGATCCCAGGGTCCTGGGATCGAACCCCGCGTCGGGCTCCCTGCTCGGAGGGAAGCCTGCTTCTCCCTCTCCCACTCCCCCTGCTTGTGTTCCTGCTCTCCCTATCTCTCTTTCTGTCAAATAATAAATAAAATCTTTAAAATATATGTGTGTGTGTGTGTGTGTGTGTGTGTGTAACAACCAGGGATTTTCCCTCAATCAGCTTTTTAAAAAAGACAATTCAATTAGTGTTTCTGTTTTGTGTAGTAGCTTATCTTTTATGACAGTGATCTGGGTTTATTAGTTGGCCACCTTAAAAATATTAGACTCGAGTGGTAAATTTTTAGTGCTCGAGAGAACCATGTCATCCAGAGGCTGAAAGTTACATTTGAAGTCTTTTTATTGAAAAGGAAACCTGTTTTTCCCTTTTAACAAGTTTTACATTGGTTTGATTTTTAATACCAATGATAATAGCTACCACGATTAGGCATTTATTATATGCTAACACTGCTTTAGGTGCTTTATGCAAGTTATCTAATTTGATCCTTCCCAAACCTTGCCAGAGAAGATACTATTCCTCCTTTACAGATGAGGAAACTCAGAGTCTGAAAATATTGTTAATAGCTTAATTTACAAAATTACTAAAAGATGACACTGAAATTTCAATATGGATCTGACACCAGACTCCATACTCAAGCACTGCGTCCTTGGATGAGTGGTATAGAGCATTGGGCTTAGGAATAGATTGATTGTTTAATAGAGTTAAGGTGAGAGACGTTCAGTGAATAATTCTATGCACACATGGTAGTTAGGTACTGCACAGGATTGAAAAACAACAAAGTTGTGGCTCTGCTACTTACAAGTTCTAAGGGCCTTAAATCGTTCTGAAAGAGACACCTGGGTGCCTCAGTTGGTTAAGCATCTGCCTTCGGCTCAGGTCATGATCGGAGTCCTGGGATCGAGCCCCATCGGGCTCCCCGCTCAGAGGGGAGCCTGCTTCTCCCTCTCCCTCTGCTCCTCCCCCTGCTTGTGTGCACTCTCTCTGACAAATAAAATCTTTTTTAAAAAACCCACAAAAAATAAATGCTTTTGAAAGGGTATATAAATGAATTGATAAGTTTGCCATAGATCATTTGCCATAGCCTTTCCTTAAGTAGTAGATTTTCTGAGTGCTTTTAAAAAATGATTTGATTTATAGAAACTTAGTGAGTTTCCAGAGCAGCTCTATTGAATTAGAGTGATCTATCATGTAAGGAAGTTCTACTCCTGAGACTAGTGTTCTTCGATGAGATACTTTGTTTTTGAGGAATGGTTATTTCACAATACCTTGTAAAGGAATTCTTGACAGATATTTCTGTCTTCATTTTGGAACAGTAGAAAGACAGAGAGGCCCAAAGTGGATGGATGCCAGAGTCAGCTTTGAGGTTCCTAATATAACTGTCACACTGCATCTACTAGGAAGCTACCTTTCCCGTGCCATGTAGACTTCTGTATTTTCTAAGCTCATTTCTGTCCGGACTTGAGAGTAAGTGCAAGTCTTCTTGAGGGCTGTTTGGGTCTGTGTACAAAATGACATCTTTGGCAGTCAAATGAATAATCAGTGAATGGATCCCGCAGGTTATACTGAAGCTCATAAGATGGGCACGTGGGAAGGTTGTGTTCTGTGTCAAGGAATGAGTTCTCCATGCCTTTCATTCCGATATTGTTTATTTTCTTTTTGGTTTAGGAATTTTCAAATTTAACCCATCCACTCCCATGTTTCCTCAGGATTAGTGACAGAAGTGGAATGGAGCACAATAAAATAAACCCATTTTGTTACAGGCTTTCTTGAAGGTTGCCTCAAAGAAGCAGCTCAGAATTTGGAAGAGACTTGAGAAAACTTTTGGTCAAATCGGTTCGGTGTAGGTAACCAGTCGGAAGAATCCATCTTCCTTCCTCGCCCCTCGTGCTCCCCCTCCCCCTTGCTAACCCTCCTCACCCCACAAAGCTGCACATGGCCCATTCACGCACAGACTGTCATTTAGGGGTCTGGGTCACCAGTGTGGGTGCTCACCTGGTTCACACCAAAAGCTAACCGTTCTATCTCCGTTCACGTTTTTGTTCCACAAACAGAATCTACGCACAAACTGGCTCTCTTTCGGTTGTGTGGCCTTCCCTGGAAATCAGGCCTTGAAGGAAGCCCTAGCGATTATGGCCGTAAATTCATCCTCCGGTGGTAGTGTGCGGGGTGTGAACTGAGAAGGGCTGCCTGCATCGCCATGCTCCTATCATCATTAGAATGATTAGGTTGAGAATAAAGTGTCCTGAGCGTTTGGGTATGGTGACACTAAAGAAATTGCAGATTGAGACCATTGCTCGTGGGATTGCAGGACGAAACAAGAAAGGGAGAGTGAGCCGGCGAAGTTTATTTATGGAATGTCAGGGGGCCATGGAGGCCCAGCAGGCCCTAGAAGTGGAGGGCTTCCCTGGGTGCTTGTTTTCTCCCTCTGACCTTGGATGAACTAGCGAGCAGTATATTATGCCGGCCGATTGTGCTGGTTTGTCATGGTTAGCATTCTGGACTGTCCCTGGAATGTAGGAAACGGATGAATTTGAATTGAACCATGAGGTGGTCTGCCGGGCCCTCTCCTCGTCTCAAGGAAACCTGTCGCTGTTTGTCTGGGCCTGGCCTGATGGAAGCAGTGGAGGGAAAGAGAGGTGGGCCTTTGATCTCTTTGTTGCAGCTGCTCCCTGGGAACTCGCTGAAATCAATGCCCTGTTTTCCTGAAGGAATGAATGGCTCTGCCTAACTAGCTTTGTGAAGCTGTGGGGGAATTCGCTGCCTCTGTTTATTGACAGCTGAAAAGGAGCACATGGGGTGGAATGGACCTTCTTGTGAAAACCAGGCACAGGGAAAATTAGACCTCAATTTAACACAGAGGAATTTGGAAATTCACCCCAAAGGAGACGGTGGTTTCTCATGCTTACATTAGAATTACTCAAGTTTGGGGCTAGTGTGTAATGAACAATGGGGGTTCTGTCACAACTGTGTTATAAGTAGGAATATGGTATGCATAATAAATGATACTAAGTAGAAGTTGATTCAACACCCTCCTTCTATTTTAAACACAAAAGGAGAGAAAGACAAATATTAACCATGATATAATCGAGTGATTCTTTTTATTTTTGCATTATGAAGAAAAAGAAAAAAAATTGATACTTAAAATGAGCATTATTCATGTACTATTACTAAATGTCAAGAATGTCATTCATTTATGTTTCAAAACATCTTTGAACTTTGTATCTAAATTTCACTCATGAGAGCTATTCCTGCCATTCTGGATAGTGTGTGTTGTATGGGAATATTATAATACGGTTATTTTTAAAGTTCTCTTCTTAGGACGTTGTAACTGAAAGGCTATGCCAGGCATAAATGAAACTGGCGAATAGAACAGTATAGCCCTTGCCATTAACACAGTTCATAAATCCTAAAATTACTACCTTACTTTTGAGAACACAGTAAGGAAAAAGTCTTGAGTTTATCACAAGGAATCATCACCATACCTTCTTTTACATCTCCCCTCACTTGCTTGATTTCCCAGGAAGAATTTATAGCTTCTTCCTTTGGCCCCAAGCCCTTTGTGCACACCTCTATTATAGCACTTAACACACTGCCCTGTAGCTCTTTGTTTAGGTGTATTCTTTTAGCTGGAAGTAAAGCAGCTGTGGCGGATTCATTTTTATATCTCCAAGCCCAGCAAAGCTCTTGGCTCAGTGAATGCGAGCTGCCTGAATGGGGATTGATAGCTCCCTGTACATTACTTTGAATGTAATTACTTATCCAGGCTTCAACTGCAAATACTACATTTTAGGAAAACCTGATTGATCTATTGTTACCTGATTGGTGCTCTAGCTTTTAAAAATCTATTCTTTATGGAGAATCATTAAACACTTTTTTTGATTTGGCAAGTTTGTTGAGCAGTCCATCAGCCTCTGAACAGGAAGCATAAAAAAGTGGATGGCATTGTCCTTTTTAAATCTAAATTCTGTTCTCCAATATTCTTTCCTAAAATTAAATCTCAACACAGTGTTTAGATATTTCCAGTTTGATGAAAAAGCTTTTAATTTAGAGTTTTGTAGACTTTCACTTGACCAGATTTACTGATTGAGATGGATAAAGCTTCCGTTTTACATGATTTAATTCTAGGATGTAATATTAAATAATGCAAAACAAAACACCCTTTGACAATTTCTTTAACCAGATTTACCACTACTGTATGTTATGAGCCCCTTATCAAAGGAAGTAAACACCTTCACTTGTCAGTGAAAAGTCTAAGGGAAATTTTTAGTCTAAAGGACTAACTACTGTGATTTCACAGGACCCTAGATCAAGCCCAATTCTGGGCTATTCTCAAGTTAAAACCTATTTCTTTTTAAGCCACAGCTTTAAGTGGGAAATAGTTGTCAACATTCTTTGGGAAACAACATCTTAAAATCGTAATGGAAAATTTTAGTAAAAGGGGGGTAAGTAAGCACAGAAGTACAGTAACTGGCTAATATTTTACTCTCCATGATATTTTTGTTTTTACCACCAAGATTATTTTTAAAGAAATCTATTTAGTCGCCTGTTTTTGATTAAAGGTAAGGATGAAGTTTAAAATACAGGTTTGCAAATGTGTGAGTTTTGGTAGGAATCTTGTAGAGGAATGGGGTGTTTGTATGGGTCATACAAATGTGGTAGATTCAGCAGTTTGCAATTCTGCTGAGATTTCAGATTTCTTATGAAATAGGAAAATTACCATGACCTTGATCATCGATAGACTCTCGCCCCCATAAGTATTAACTTGTAGTTAAGAAAGCAGTAAGCATAGCACTTAGGTTTTATAACTTGGTTGCTCTACTCTCCGTTTCTGGAAGTAATTTCATGTGACATCATACCAAAGTAGGGAGGGGTGGAGGGTGGAAGGAAGTGTAGGAAATCAAACCACACTTTCTCATTTTAGCAGTGAGGCATATCTTTGTCTACATTGATAGAAGGAACTACATACAGCCCAAGGAAGTAACTTCAGTTAAAAACCGTGTTATTGCTATGTCTATTGAATCAGATAACTCCAGCTCCATGATCCTCCATAAAAGAGCCTTTTCTCAGGACCAAAGACTGCTATAACATCCAAGAAGAATCAGTTCAAATGCTTTAAGAGTAAAACCTTCAAAATAGGTTTAGGGATCAACATATATGAGGTGTTTGTATTTGTGTGTCTGTTTATCTCCATCAGCAAACTTCCTTGTAGAAAGACACCAGATACTTCCCTCTCAGATGGCTTCCCGTCCATCCAGACTGACCAAATAAAGCAGCCCTACTACCGGCTTATCTAGTCATTGAAAGGGAAACATCCTCCTTATTCATTAGATTGAATTACAGGAAAGCCTGTTCTGAAATATAGATTTAAAATTACCTTCATTGAGTGTGCTTACTGTCAACAAGTTCTGCCTCTCAGGCCACTTTTCTCACAGTGTCCTTGTCTTTGGGGGTGGGGGGGAAACGCAGTGAAGCAAAGGAGGTTTGTTTGGTTTGGTTTTTTCATGGGTTTTGTTTTTTTTCCCCCTTGGTGTTTTTGGTTTTTGTTTTGCCTGTTTGTTCGGGGCCTTTTAATGATCTTTTCTTGCTCCTTAGAAGCCCCCCACTCCTCTCCACTTCACCCTCAACCCTGTTCAGGGACTCGTTTCCTTTTCCCAAAGGATAGTGTTTGTGTTTGACACTTTTTAAAAGGTTCTGATGATCTACCTCATTTCTGCCCGAAGCTGTGAGGTATTTGTTTTTGAATTGGGATCTCTGGAAAATAACTGCAAGTACATGAGGGCTCCTTGCTTCCCAGGCACGCGCGTGAAGCCCTTTACTCAAATTAATTCATTTAATCCTCAAAAGGCTCTTGTGCTGTAGGTACAATTATTGTCTTCGTGTTACAGGCAGGGAAGCCGAGGCCGAGAGAGACCAAACAAATTGTGTGAGGTTTCTAAGTGGCTCCAGGGTGCACCTGATTTGAACCTGGGCCTTCTGACACCGTGTCCCATGCCTTTGGCCACATCACTGCACAGCCTCTCCCCAAGGAGGGCTGCCATCAGACCTTGAAGGCGGGTTTCTGGAATGTAGGGATATGGCACTAGGGCATGTTGATGAGGAGAACTTTTTGATCTTGGCATTCCTGAACTCATATTCTGTATATCAGTGTCTACTTATGGAGCATGGATGTGGTTTTTCTCAATGCCTTTTTTTTTTAACCTTTTGATTCTCCTCCCTCCCCCCACTCTAGGATTGCTCTCACGTCTGATGTGGCCTCTGTCTCACGTCACATCTAACACTCCTCTGTACCTCAGACTGACTAAGGTAAGTATGTCTCTGCTAAGCCGGCGGACTTCTGCCCCATCTGCTCTCCCGCGCTCAGTTGTGAGTCTGTATTTTTGTTCTTGCCTCTGGTACGGCACACACCAAAGCCCTCCACCTTTCCCATAGTAGAGGGGGTTATATTCCAGAAAATGCTCGCTCTCAGAGAATCTGCACTTGAGGAACTTCAGGCTTTGAAGGAAAAATAGGGTTGAGGGATATGAAAGCCTATTTTTCACTCTTTAGAAAATATCAAGAGAATATGCGAAAAACTGTCATTGATATGTATATCCATTTAGAAATAAGGGATATTATATGACTGATTTTTATTTATCATGACTTGCTTACTGGAAATTTGTGGTCTCCCTCTCTTACATTTTAAAAAGATGTTTTAAAATGATCTTAAAAACAGATAAATAAATACTAAGGGAAAATTTGGGGGTGTTATCCTGCATTTAGAATCATAGTGAGTCTGTTGTATATGTTACAATTCAGTTTCTAAATCATGCTCTTAAAACCATAATATGAGGTGATTCTCAATTTGTATCTGTTCTGTCCAAATTTCCTAAAGTTATGAAATGGGGAAATAAGTGGGCCTCTAAATCCAGTGTTTATCTGAGAGAACTTATGTTTGGCAGGATCCTCAATATTTATCAGAAGTTTTCATTTCTGATCATTTTCCACCATACATATGGAGATTATAATTTATTTTAACCACCTATTTCAAAATAGCAACCTCTAATTCCAGCATTATATTTCATATCCAACGTTTTGGTGTTTTTTTTCCCTCTGTAGCATGTATTAGTACTCTGTTTAAGACGCCCCTGCCTTCCTCACCTAACGCTGTCCCCCCCGTTTCCGAGCTTCAGTGCTTACAATGTTGCTTAGCCATAGTTCTTAGCCTCTCTCCACACTTCTTTTTTTTGCAAAATGTCCTTGACTGTAATATGCCATATTTTTTTTTATTCCAGTGTTCTGTGTAAGTTTTCTTATATTACATCTAACACTTGAATTTTTTTTTTTCCTAAGCCTCTCACTAGATAAGTCACTTCCCAATTTATTTTGCTCTGGGGGCTGACTTCTGGAAGGTTATTCACAGCTGCCTGAGGTGGAAAGCCAGAGTGAAGAGAATATTAGATATAAGAGGGTGTGTGTTTAAATTTCTGTTCTCCAAGTGATTCTAACTGAAACTAGTCCACTTCCCCACCAACACATTCAAAAGAAAAATTTAGCAAAATCCAAAAATGCCACAATCACTTCTGTATGTCATTTAGGTCACTTTATGATACCTGTAAGATCAGTTCGTGCCAGGCACCATTGTAATTGTTTTCTCTAGTTAAACATGATATTGCCATGTGAAGCACAGCAATAATACTACACTGTTTGAAGAAGTTAGGAATCTTTCAAGTACATGACATACAAAACTTTTGAAGCATGCAGGAAATAATAGAAATTTCTTTCATAAGCACATGTTAGCAAATGAAATCGTGCCATGATGATCCAAATTAAAGATTATGAAAGTGAATCAATCATGTATGCTCTGTCATGTATATCATACTCTGAAACAGGTTATTAGTGTTTTCTTTTTTTTTCTTTTTGAGTTTAAATGCATTTTATTTTTAGACAACCTACATGACGTGTTTTTTTCTTTTTTCTTTTTTTTTTTTTTGACATGTTTTTTTCTTAAAAACAATGCCTCCGCTCCAAATAAATCAGGGTAGTTATTAGTGTTTTCTAATTGGGAACTTACCCAGCCTGTAAAGTTGTTCTTGATACTTATTAACAGACTACATCTACTTTGCCTGTATACTTTAGACCCTGCAGCATTGTGCTTTTATATGTACATATGTAATGTATAATCTTGTAATAGCCCTGCAAACATCGATGTCCCCGTAAAGGGAAGTTAGGGCACTTTCCTGAGATGGCATACCTGGCAAGTAGCAGGGCCAGTATTCAAACCTGGACCCATCTGACTCCAAAGCCAGGGATCTTTCTGCTCTACCACACCATTTTTCTAGATTGTATCTAGACAAATACTATCATTTGGTTGATGTTTTTTTGAACTAACTGTAGGAACACAAGCTAGTGTTAAGTAGGGTATGCTGCTGACACGGTAGAATAAGGCAGAGTAAAACACATTGTTTTATATACACTTCCGCCTCAGAAAAGTTTATCATTAAAATATCTTTATTAAAAAAAAAGTCTTTATTTTCTGACTCCCTGAACAAACAAAAGGTCAAAATGAAGGCAGTTTAGAGATGAAGGGAGTGGGGGGGGGTGATGTTCATAATATAGGATAGTATTGAATATTGTTAAAGTTAGTAAATAAAGCACCTTTCTCTACCAGTGTGTTTAAAATAGCACTAGGAGCTATGCATGTTTATACTATAACGAAGTGTACTTTATTTGGGGAATCATTTAATTGATCCATTATGTGGCATTTACCAAGGTAGTTTTTTCCTTTTTGTTTGAGCACAGGAATTAAAAGTGATTCATAAAACAGACACACACCCACACAATCAACATGTAAATTAGAACCACATTAAGATGATCATCATTTTATGTTTCCCTAAAATGGTTCTCACTTGCCCTGTATCGTCAACTCCGTAAGAGTGTTGTGAGTTCTGGTTCAGGGAAGATTTAGAACTCCCTGCAAACAGTTCATTTTATGGAGAAACCTCAGGGTGCAGTTATTGCATTTATTCTTTTTGTGCACATGTTTTGGGTGGTTTTTGGTTTTTTTTTTTCCCCAAAGTTACTACAGTTATATTGATTTTAATGTATATGCTGGATTAGTCCGGAGCATAATCTCTACGTCTGCTGTCTGAGGTCTCTTTCTATAACATAAACCTGAGCACATTGCTCTCCTGATGACAAATTTTCAGTGGTTCTAATGAGTCAGGACTCTTGGTTGCCACTGACAGAAACTCATGGGACTGCGGAAGAATCCCCAACAGCCAAGTGATGGGAGTGTATTTGCATGTTAGAAGAATCCCTCTGACAGAAGCACTGTGATTAGAATGAAGGGGAGCCACTCCAAAAAAAAGACCGAGGAGCCAGAATGGACCTCAGTTTCCACTATGTAGAAATGTCCCTTGGCCCTGACCTCACTGATTCAAGCTCTTTACTCACCAGGCTGGGAGTAGGTTTAAGGGAAGCCACATGAAAATTGAATTTTGGCCAATAAAATGGGCTCGTCTTCCATCCTCTGGCACACCTCTCCACCCTTTTCCTAGCAAGTTTCTGGGCATTGGAGAGATTGGAGAGTGGTCTCCTGCACATGGTTGCCCATGTTGGGTGATGGAGGTCGGGGAGAATGTTCATGAACTGCTTGCTTCTCTCTTCCCTTCCGGGCCTCACGTATCTGGCGTGAGCAGGGAAATAAGTGTCAACAGAGGCCAGATCCTGGTGAGGCCAGAGTGGCTCCTCACTGTGGTTCCTTTGCTTTCCCGCACCTCTGCCTGCTTGCTCAACACAGCCTCGCTTCCATGTTTACCGTCTATGACTTCTCTTCTCGAGTCCAGTTTCCTACGGAATCCTCATCTTCCCAGCAACCACAGCTGGGAGAGCCTTAGCCTGCTCTGCCTCTGTGACAGGGCACTTGCTCCCCGGGGAAATCCTTCCCCACCCTCTAGTTCCACCATCCCCCTGGAGGTGCCCCACTTGCCGGGCAGACTGGGGGCCTGGGTGGCTGGAAAACGGGGTTCCCTGGTTGCTGATTCTCATCCATCTGAAGTTCTGGCCAGGGCCCGCTGTTCTGAAAATTCTGATCTCTGTAGGATGGCTGGTACAGCTAGGCTTATCTGGAAACCTCTCTACTTTTTGTCAGGGCTTTCAGAAGCTTCTCCCGAAGGCCTCCCGATATTCAGCCACAGGACTGAAATGGAATCTGCTTTGAGGATGTGTGACTGGCCTCAAAGTCTGAACCCCTCTTCGATGTTTCATTTGGTACCACAAGTACCTACCATTACTACAGCATCTGTGAACACATTTGTCACATTGAGGGCTTGCTCTCCTAGGGTAGGACTCTCCTCTCCCCCGAGCTGCTCTGTTTGCTGCACACTCTCGTTTCCATGGGATGGAAATGAGCCGTCCCTGTCCCAGCTTGCTGCCCTGTGAGGCCGGGCCAGGCTTGGGAAGCAGGGGTGTCCTGTGCCTGAGCCCGGCGACACTGGCCTCCCTCTTTCCTCTTCCGGCTGACATCCTTACTTCCTTTGGTTTTTAAGCAATTCACAGTGTAGATGAAGGCCTTAAAGACCACTTTCTCTGCCTCTCCCTTTCTAGGTATTTGCATAGGAATCAGAGGAGTTAATCTTGTGAGTAAACTCCACATCTGCCTGGGCTTCCTTCCTTCCTCCTCTGTCTGCCTGGGGGCTGTTAGCACAGGAGTGCCCCCAGGTCACCAGTGCCTCTGCAGAGACCACACTCCTCTCTGCGGCAGGGGATTGCCATTTTTGAAAAGCAGTCTGGCTCCAGTTGTAGCAATTGAGGCTAGTCGGTAGCACAGATGCATACAGCATATGAGGCTAAGGTTCTTGGTGCCTTCCGGACACCCCTGCCCCCCAAGTCTGAACCTCACCACACAACTTCAGGTATGCAGGAAGTCTTCCTTTTTTATTCCCTGTAACTGATTCAGAGTCCAGCCCCCATTCAGCTAACCTACAGGGAAATTTCATTTCATGTCTGTCATTTGTAAGTGTCTCCCTCACGGGGTGTGTCCTAGAACCCAGAGATTTCCATGGCACCTGCTAGGTGAGGGACTGGCTCGGACCTTTTGTGTGTCATGGCAGCAGACTCTGCGGCTCTCTGCCTCAGGACCATGAGCGGAGGCTGGGAACCTTGCCCTAGGTCGGGGTCTACCTGAGCACAGCCCACACCCTGTCCTCCCAAGGGCTCTGCCCACTGCCCTGGGGAAGCAAGCTGTGCAGGGGCCACGGCGGGAGAGGCTCTTTCGCTCACTTTCGTGTGTGCCCTCTCCTGCCGTCTCGGGATCTGGGCAGAATCTCCTCACTGGGTTTAGAGGTTAACAAAGACAGCCTGCCTCTGTCGTCATCTGGGCTAAAACACAAGGAATGACAAAAGCCTGCCACCTGTTTTAAATGAGCTAGAAAGAAAAGCCGTTGGGAGGACAAACAAAGCAGAATTCCAGAGTCGTCCTGCCCTGCTGATTTGGAGGCTGTAATGAAGGCAAAACATGGCCCAGACAGTGGTAACTATGGAAATTAAGGAGACAGATTTGAGAGACAGGAAGCTCACAGAATCTGTATAGCTTTAGTGAGTGGGAAAAATCTAGGATGACTCCGAATTTCTGACTTGGGAGAGTCTGGGAAGTGACACAGTAAAGAGACTGCCTTGTTGATAATGTGGACTCTCCTACCACGTGCTCCAGAAGCCAGCCCCACTGTCTGCTGGTCGCGTGCCCATGGGCAAAATAGTGCCACTTCTAAGCCTCAGTTTCCCCATCGTAAAATGGGGCTAATAGCTCTTACTCATATGGTTGTTAAGGGCATGTTAAGTGATTAAAATGGCCACAACCCATAAGCATCCAGGAAATATTAGCTGTTAGTACCCGGTGCTGCCAGTAGCTAAAACCGGTAATGCTGGAGGGGCCCCTGCCTTAGAACAGGCGACCTTCAGGGCTGTGAGATCTCCAGGCTGAGAGGTGGTAGGTGGATTCATCTGGAATTTTAAAGAAAGTTCAGGATTGAAGACGGAGATTTGGGAGCCCTCTGACTTGAAGGAGGTGAAACCCTGGGTTGTGAGTGGGGGTCCCCCAGCGATTGTGCATGAAGGTAGAGGGCCAGGTGTCAGGCCCACACAGCTATTCAAATTCTGAGGGACCCTTTGCAACTCGCTCCTCCGTGCCACCTTTAAACTGATTTTGTTGTTTTGAGATAAATATGAATATCCCATTCAGGGTCTCTACTCCAGAGGTATAAGAGTGGGTTGTCTGTTAACCTTCCATATTAGGTGGGTTCCTTTCTATCTGGAATTACAGTCTTTAGAAAATAAAATAAAAAAAAAACTATTTGAAAAGCTTTTCAAACACAAACCTTGCACATCTTCAATCTAGAGGAGTCTTTCACTGAAAACTAAGGCAGAAATCCCAGCGTTTGGGGCTTGCCCAATTCTTTCCCACTCAGATCATGAGAAATAAAAAAGTGAGTTTGAAGAATTGACATAAGAAAATTCAGGAGTAGCCTGGAGTGAGTGAGCTGAAACTGGAGGGAAATCCCTTTGTTTAATTTGGGTTTCAGTGCATGCTCAGCAGGCAGCTAAACCAGTACATTCATAGAGAAAAGGGCATGTTCTTAAATGCGGCTCCCAGAAGCAAATGCCTAGAAAGACGTACTGTGCCAGCAAAAATGCATTCTAGAAACTGTACGCTCTACATTCAGGAGATTTTACTGTTTGTCATCAGTGAGTAAGCAGACATAAACAGATCATCCCTCCCCCCCATATTTTCCCTTTTATTTAAAACAATTAACTCTAATCTGTTTACTGTGTGCCAATCCCCATTCCTAGAAAAATGTGATTTTTCGTGCTACTCTGGAGCTCAGAAATATGTATATTTAGGAGTGGTTAATTTTATAGGGTCATTTTTACCATATGTATATGGTAAAGATGATATATTTTATATATGTGTGTGTGTATATATATATATTTGAAAGATTAAAACCTTTTTCTCTGATTCTTGAAGTCTGAATTCTGACCTGAAATGCAGTCTGCAAATAGCATCCTGTCAGGCTTAGATGTGTTTTTTTTCCCGTCTCTTCTCTGCTTGATTACATTGTTGCACCCTGCACATGGTTTCCCCAGGGCCACGCATGCTTCCAGGTTCTCTGCTGTATTGTTAACTATGTGAGCGTTACTGGTCCGAGATGGCAGGTGGGAGAGACAGAGGAACTTGGCCTCCTCCCTGCCAGACTTCTCCTCTTTCACTGGGGCTGCTTACATTGAACAGCTGAAGAATAAGCTCCTGTGTGAGCCCTCGGAGGCCAAGGAGTATTGTTGGATTCAGAAAGGAATTGCTTTCTTTTAGTGATAATTTGAATATTTTGACAATGAAGCTAAGCTACTCCACTGCCTGGTTTGCGTACCTCATGTCATGTGCACCCTTGCTCGTGAAGCAGGAGAGAGCTCCCGCCTCTCTGAATTCACAAATTGGTATTGTCCATTGGTGAGATGGGTAGGAGCAAAGGAAGAATCATCCAGAAGAATTTTACTCTCTTGGCTCAGTGTTTTTTAAAGTTCTTTAAAAAAAAAAAAAACAAACAACAACAAAAACATACAGGCCTTTGGAGGCTACCCAATTAAAGCACCATGATAAATGTTGGGTATTTGGAGAAGAGAGATGGGCCATCAGATGATTTGTGAGGTGTTTATACATGCAAAACAAACTCTCTTGATGATTCAGAGATCCTACTTACCTCCAGTTTTAACCTTCCAGGTTTTTTCCTGAATTTTGATAGGTTATTTTAAAAATCTAGTTGTCTAAAAATGATCTTAATTTTTCCATTTTTAACTTAAAAGGATGTTCTCCTACAAAATAAATGGGCATAGCCTTTTTTGATCAAACTAAGAGAAGGAAACAGGCAACCAAGTGAATAAATCACGTAGGTGAGATCTGATTGGCTTTGTTTCATAATAGATTTATCTTTGTGCTGGTTAAGAAAATCCTAAAAAGCTTTCCCCTTTGAGGACTGACTGGTTGGAATAGTCCTAAATTGGAAGAAGCCAAGTTTTATAATTAATTGGTGAGCAGAGAGAGTGGTTTCCGCATGCTCACCAGGGATCAGTGATGCAAAGCTGGCTGCAGGCTGGGCTCTGGAAGGCTTGGTGAAAACCTAGACTCTCAGGGCCAGAGTGATGTGATGTCAGTCTGTGAGGCTTTGCACTGTGACCTAGGAATCTGTATTTTTAAAAGATTTCTCTGGCAATTCTAGTGCATAGCCAGCTTCGGTGACCACTGAACTGTGTGTTAAATTTAGAGACCTCAGCCTTTTTCCCCTGCACATCTGGTGAATCTATGTGTTTATTTGAAGCACTTATTGAAAATGAATGCCTACTGGTTATTGCTGACTTTTCAATTCAGAATTTGTTTCAGGTTCTGTCATTGCATAGATTTGCATACCTGTTTTATGGTATTCTAATACTGTTGATTTAAAAAAATACCATTTCCTCTGCATGCTATTTTGAATATTTTATGTAAACAGTTTCATGGTCCCCTCCCCCCCACTTGGCAGAAAGCAGGGGAAAACTTCAGGGTTTTTCTAATCCAGTTGCAAGTAGGACAAAAGATGTAATATAAATACTTAAAGATCTTCTTGTGCAAGATGACATCGGATTGAAAATCCTTTAAGTTACAGCATTATGAATTTATCATACCTTTTAAATATATCAGATGAGCTAGGATGCCTGGGTGGCTCAGATGGTTGGGCGTCTGCCTTTGGCTCGGGTCACGGTCCCGGGGATCCTGGGATCGAGTCCCACATGGGGCTCCCTGCTCCTTGGGAGCCTGCTTCTGCCTCTGCCTCTCTCTCTCTCATGAATAAATAAATAAAATCTTTAAAATAAATAAATAAATAAATAAATCATGATCTAAATGTTTAAGACTTTTGCCATCTGGTAGATCGGAGACATTTAAAAATTAACGGTGGTGTGGCTATTGAGGTGTCCTACCACAGGATCCTAAAGTTTAAAACTGGTCTGTTGTCTATGAAAATGCACGGAAAGGGCAGTCAGAAATCTGTAGATGTGATCAGGTGTGTGTACGTGTTCCTGAAGGGAAGCCCAAGCTGCAGCCTGGTCGGGGGGCGGGGGGAGCGGGGGAGGCTTCTCTAGCTTCATTCACTGAAGATGTGCAAGATCTCTTCCTACAGGTTTGAATCCTCAGACAAGCTCCCGAGAGGACTCCACGACCATCCGGAAGCTGGTGTTTCCTGTCACCGAGCAGGTACGCAAACAGTGGTAGCTTCTTCAAATTCTTTCTGTCTGGGCGCGAGTATTAACCATTGACTTGGAAGCACGTAGTACAATTAGTCAAGGATGTGCGGGAGCCTCCAGGTCCTTCACCAAGGTTCTAGTGGAGAAGAAATACATTTCCCCTTCAAACTGCCAAATATCTTCAAACAGCAGTCTTCTAACCTTTCCTTTTTTCCAAAGCATGCACATGCTGTACAGCACCGGGAATCAGATGCTGCCATTGGCACCCTGTGCTGTCCTCTGCCGGCCCCCACCCACGGCCAGAGACACACAGGCCACTCTGTGGCATCTTCTGCAGACTTCCCTGTCAGATCAGACGTTCTCAAGCCGCCCCTGGCCTAACTGGTGTGCCCGAGCTGTGTCAGGGGCATCCCCCTCTTTGAGGCACATGCTCGCTGACCAGCCTGAGGAAGATGCTGGTCACGTACGGGTTGTCCCGGGGAGTCCAGCCACAGATTCTGAGGCTGTATTTGGAGATACTGTAGTAAAAGCCGAAGCCTGGTGCTCGTGCGGTGTGACTGGGAAAGATGGCAGGGTACGGGTGGGAAGAGCACTGAGCTCAGACCACCAGGGTTTGGCCTCTGGTCATCGTCAGTTCATCACCAGTAATGCTGTCATTGGACGCGGACACCTGTGGGGCACCCACTGTGTGCTGGGCACTCGGCTGCGAACGGGGCAGCACCTACAGCATCTCCGCAGTCAGGGCCTGTGGGCGGGGGGTGTCAGTCTCCGCATCTGTCGGATGGGGATGAAGATGCCCTTCTCTCTGACGGGGCCTCAGAGGGCTTAATGAGTCTGACAGAAACGGACTGTCATTTTGCTAAATATTATTTGGGTGTCCTTTGAAATATAATCGGACTAAAAAATATTTTGATGTATGGGCCAAGACATTACAATTCATCCCAACATGGCCAGTGTATCTAGTCGGAACGGAGAAAGGCCCTCGCAGCTCCAGGTAGGCAGGGGAGCGGGGATCTTGCCCTTGTGTCTGCTGTTCCCTGTGTGATGGACTCTGGAAGGCTAGGCGTGATAACCAGGAAGAGCCTGGGATGTGTCAGCGCCAGGCTGCTGGCGAGGCTGTGGGCCGAGGGCAGGTAGGGGGCGGCTGCCACACCAGGCAGCATGGGTCTCAGGAGCTGCACCGGACAAGCCCAGGCAGGATGACCAGTCCAGCCCGGCGCCTGGCGAGCCAGAAAGGAGGAGCGGCTTGGGACATCGCTATAGGCTACTGGGAAGGAGCAGCAAGCATGCGGCGGGGGAAGTTGGGCTCATTGTAAGCAAGGTGCCTGGCCTCGGGGGCGCCGGGAGCATAGCCCCGCACGGAGAAGCCGCCGGGGATGGGCTGCAGGGGGGGGGGGGGGGACCACACATGTGGATGGCCAGGACAGCTCCTTAGAGAGTTCACATTCCTCCCCATTGAGCTGGGTATGATTGTAATGGTTTGTTAAACAAACAAAGGGCCTAAAGCTGTGAATGGGGGGAGAGAAAAGACTTAAGGTGAAAAGGAGAGGCGGCCCTGCTTGCCAGCGCTCCTCTCTTCTGAAGCTTTCGCCCCCCGTTTCCCCCCGACATTCCTTTCTCCCTTTCAGGGAAGCCAGTGCAGGAACAGGGACGAGTTGCCTCGTCTCCCCAGTGCCCTTGCCTTTGAAAATGGAAACTGATGAAATGCGTTGCATCTTAAAAAGGAAAAAAAAAAAATAACAACTGGAGTCATTTTCAAGGACCAGTGATAAATACCTTTATATTTCAATTTAAGTATTTCCGGGTGAACCGTTCGGTCAGCATCATTTGACTCTATTGGACGTGGCATGCAAAGGCAAAGAGAACATTCTCACTCCAACATTGGGTAGTCATTTATCTGATAAATAGGGCGTGCGCCCTCCAAGGTGGGCCGCCTTGCTTCCGGAAGCAGGGGACTGAGTGCTGGAACAGGCGCAGCAATTTTACCTTTTTCTCTTAAGTATGTACAGTTCAGAGTAAAGTGAGTTCTGGAAGCTCATTTGTTGAAAAAGCTTAGGGGGAAAAAAGAGTAAGTTGTCATTTACCAATTACCAATTATATCCGTGTCCACTTGGGTAATCAGATTTTGGATCTCAGGCTCATTGTGTATAAAAAAGAACCACGCAGAGTTTCAGGACAGTACTTTTAAACCTGCGGTTCCCTCAGGGTCAGGGAGTTGTCCATGGGGGAGATGGGTAAGTACTTGTCACTTTTTTCCTGTGTAAAGGAATCTGTTGATGGACGCGTCCTTGCTGTCACTGGCCCCGCGCCCTCTGGGACAGCCCTGCCTCCTCTCCAGGCCCATCTCCTGCGCCTCCCCTTAGCCTCCCACCTGCCTTCCAGCCGGCCTTGCCCACCGGACGCCGCTGGCCTCCCTGTGCGCTGCGGGTCGTCCGCCACCCCCCGCCCCGCCGCCCACAGGCCGCCCTCACCCACCTGCTGCGCACCCAGCCTCGCCTCAGTGGCCAGTGTCAGACTTTCAGACAGGAAGAACAGAAGTCCTCTCATTCTGCCACCCAGAGATACTTTGCTGACCTATTGTTCTCTGTTTGCGGGCCTTTTTCTATTTTTTTAGAGATAACTGTTGTTTCAGAATCCAACAGTCCATCAAAGTCTTGAGCGTTTTTTCCAGACCTCCTGTAGCTTTTATGTTTCCCTCAAGAGATTTTTAACTCATGACCTGGCTTCCCATCATCAGAGTGACTAGTATGCTTTTCTTCTTCTTCTTCTTCTTCTTCTTCTTCTTCTTTTTTTCTCAGTATGAGCCTTTACCCCTACACACTTCCTGGGAAGGGACCAGGCTTTTCTTTTTCCTAGAATGGTAACCGTATTAGGACAATAGGCCCTGCCGCTAATTAGGTAAGTTTTGGTCGCTGGCGCCCTACTCCTAGGGCCCTGGGAACAGAGATCACTTGCTGTCAGCGAGAGAAGCATAGCCTGAAAGGGCCTAAAGGCCAGTCGTACGGGGCTTGTTGGGAGGGAGGAGGGGGATCTCGTTTCAGCGGTCACAGAAGGATAGTCCCCATCACTGACTTCATGACTAGAAGATCTCCTCATACCAGAGGCTCTTGTGTGGGTTTCCGGACGGCCGTCTGCCCCTCACGCCCCGCCCCCCATGCTACCTGGGGGCCAGGAATGGGCCCTGGGAGACCAGGTCCATTCCGTCTCCGCTTGAGAACCAGCCCTGGACTTCACACTTGCCTCTCTGGATGCACATGCCTGCTTTGCTTGTTTGTGGACATTTGATATTCCTTCCTAAATGTACTTAAAAATACCACGTACGTGGTGGGGAGAGGGAATGGAAGCTTTCAGCATCGTGCGGAGGGACCTGTTCTGGGGCAGTGCTTTGGCCCTGGCTGGGAAGGCCCGAGCTGGGCGAGCCCCTCTGCTTCCACTCTGTCCGGGGTGGCCGGGGGGGGGGCGGTTTGCTAACAGACCTGCTTCAGGGAGGAGCCTCTGCAAGGATGGAGCCTGGCTCCCTGGGCAGCAGTCCTTTCCCCGGGGTAGTGTGGCTTTTCTTGGTCTTCCATGGCCCTTTGAGGCCCGTGTTCCTGGGTTTCTGCCTTTTCTGTTGCTTCTTGGGGCTTCCTCCGGTTTCAGTGGACACGGAGGCCTAGAGGCGCCCCCTCCTTACTTCTGCCTCTTCTCCTCGCACCTTCCTCCCTCCAGTCCGCGTAGACCCAGTGGTTCACCTTGACTGTTCAATCGGTTATGTAGATCTTCAGTCCTCTAAACACATTGTGACCAAGAAAGGTTCCCACCTGTAAAAAAGCCTACTTTCTCCTACTAGACGGGGCAACCAAATAGGGGTTTTGAGCTGCTGGGGTCCTGTTTTATACTGTAACCGTCTCGAAATCTCGAAATTATTTTGAAACATCCCATTTTTTAAATGCAAATTCTCATTATGCTTATTTTTATCACCACAGACTTGTCACTACACTCTCGTACCCAAGAGAAGTAGGGGAATTAACAGCAGAAAGCTTCTTCTGCTCTTGGAACCTCTAAGAATTACTTGTCCCCACAAGCCTGCTTCCGCCCTGTTCTGCAAGGCAGAATAGATATCCTAAGGGAAAATCGATTTAGCTACAGCCTGCCATAAAGAAAACAAATTCCTCCTCACCCCCAGGACAACCCACTTTACCAAATGATGCCGGGAAGGACAAACATTGGTGATCAAAGTTGAGCACGTGGGCTTAATGACAGGATCTGAGGCCACCCATGTAGAGCTCCGAGTAACGTACAGAGTCCCTTACAGAAGCCAGATTCAGAGTGGTATCTGCTTCCCTGTAGCCAAAGGGTCTCATTTGCTGTGTTTGGTCTAGAAAAGAGCCTCAGCTCCTCCTTCATGCCGTCGGTCTCCTCGCTGGCCTCCGTGCCCATTAGGCACCATTAGATTGAAGAGGTCTGAAACTAGTGCTCGCCTGGGCAGGGCACATAGACCACACCAGAGTGATGCAGAGAGCATTAGCGGGGCCCCTGCGCAAGGATAACAGGTCGAAAACGAAGCTCCCCATGCGCATGTTTGGCTGGACTTTGCTTCTGGGACTCCCCCTTCCTTTCCTTCTCTGCCACCACAGACACCTCCTTCCTGTGGCCTAACCTAAATGCTAATCTAAATAGTCTGTTTACCAGGGTCCTTTCAGCCTGCCCTCCCTTCCTTCCAGGTCTCTCTTACCTCCTCGGGGATGTGGCAGAAGCCAGGATGCTCTTGCTACTTCTGGTCTCACCACTCTCCGGTGTATCTTCCACGTCTGCCGTAATTATTGTCACAAAGTGTGATCTGATGACAAGTCTGGTGCTTATAATGAGTTCCTGTTGCCCCGTGCCTTGGTATCAGTCCTGGGTTTTCCTTGCTGCTTGTGGTTTGGCTCTTCTCCATCTTCTTGATAGATTCCTATGCTTATGGCCTTCCCAATATTTCTTCCCATTCTTGTGGAGACAGTGTTTTGTTGGCATTCTCTGCTTCCTTCTACCTCTTCTCTTTCCACCTCCTTCGCTCCACACTAACACGTAAACTCAGAGGTAGGCTGGTCAGTCTACTAAAGTATTACAACAAAACCCACCTTACTCTAGTGGAGTGAAGCAGTATATCCCTGAACCTTCATGATTTGGCCTTTGCCTCCCTTTCTGGCCTGTTTGTCCACAGTGCTCCCATATTTGCCTCAGATTCCAGTCACACTGAACTACTTATTTTCAAGTGTCCTAGGCTGATTCATTCCCTTGGCCTGAAATAGACCACCTCCCCACTTAAGCACTTGGTAAACTTTCAGGCTCAGCTTTAACTTTGGCTTCTCCATGAAACCTCTCTCGATCTCTCAATCAAGAGATGATCATGACTTAGACAACTGTGTTCTTTATCTACCTTGAATTCTGATAATTATTTTCACTTTTTATCAGGCATAAATCTTTGTAGAGTGATTTAATTATATCATATCTGTTAATCCCTAAGGAAGAGCATGTTTGAATGTCTGTCCATGACTCCAGTCTTGTATGTTGTCTCTCTCACTCTCATAAGGCATTATTCGGTTTTGCCTGACTTTCTAATATTTTGCCAATGTGGTTGGTTTAAAAATTGAATAAATTTTTATTTTTCATTCCAGTGTGTTTTTGTGGGTGGGTGGATGGGTGTTAAAAAATAAAACAAAATGTCAGATGTGGTAAGTATGTGACAAAAGGAAAAAAAAAAAGGCAGTCCCATGGAGTAGAAAAGTATAAGGAAATTGTTTTAATGATGGACCAAGAAATCTCACCTGGATAAAATTGTGCATATTTTCGTTTGTATATTAGTTATCTGAGCTCCCCCTTCTGTGAAATGCTTTTTTATTTTTTATTCTTGCCTGAAGTTTTAAAGTTCGGTTTTAAACATTAAGCCTGTAATCTGTCTAGAATTTTTAATATGGTGCATGATGGGAATCCAATTTCCTTATTTTCCACATGGATAACCAATTATTAAGTAGTCTATTCTCTCCCCCGTGGTTGCAGTCCAAGCCCTGTCATATATTGTTTCCATACAAGGGTGGGTCTGTTTCTTGGTTATTCATTCTACTCCATTGGTCCACTTGTCTAATCCTGTGCCTTAGTATGTCATACTACATTAATTATGGTAGCTTTAAAAACAAAAACCCAAACCTTATCCATTATCTCTTACCTTTTTCTTTGGGAGATACCATGGTCTGTTTGTATGATGAGGAGTATGATCCAGTAGGCTAGGAAGTTCTTGGCTTTTCTTGGCCTTTTCCTTTTCCATATAAAATTTAGAATGATCAGGGTTCTAACAAAGAACCCTGTTGAATTTTTGTTAGCACTTCACTGAATTAATATATAAATATGGAAAGAACTGACAGTGTTACAATGATTATCTGTATTTCCCTATTCGTGAACATGGTATATTTTTCCATTTATTTAGGTCTTCTGTAATGTATTTCAGTATAGTTTTAAAAGTGCTCCATAAATATATGGTACCTTTGTGGTTAGATTTATTCCTAGATATCTTTGTTTTGTGGCAAATGTATATGGTATTTTTAATTATATTTCTGTTTGCTGGCATTTAGAAATACAGTTGATTTTGTATTTTGATTTTTATAACTAAATATCTTGCCGAACTTTCTGTTATTCTGTATGTGGATTCTTTGGAGTTCTGTGTAGACAGTCATCTATAAATAAAGATCTATTCCATTCCAATTTTATATCTTTCATCTCTTTATAGCTTTATTGTAGGTCCATTCTAGTACAAATGTTTAACAAGGTGCAGTATTTAATAGGTACCTTTATCATATGAAGACAGCGGTTTCATTACGTTAAAAATCATCTCTTTTCTGTTTTTTGTCTAACAGTGCATTTTTTGACTATTTAAGCTTTGAATGATTTTATTGTTAGTCTCTGGGTTATATTAGTTGGTTTATAAAGGGTTGCTTCATGGTGTTAATCACTAGTGAACATCAGGAGGAGCAAACACATAAAATTATCAGGTGCCCTCAAAAGAAGCCACACTGGCAAACGTGAAGTTGCCTAAGAATCATCAGATTAGTTTCCGTAGATTCTCAGACGCGCCCCCAGCAGGTCTGACTCAAATCCCTGCCCCGGGGTCTTGCCCTTGCTACTGCGTTTTCTCTTATTTTTTTTTTGAAAATCTCTGTGTGTGTATGTATGTGTTTTATAGTTCTTTTAGGGATCTCTCTCTCTCTCTCTCGTATTTATAGTTGTTTATTTATAGTTTTCTTTTCCCCATAGAGTCGTCATCATCTTTATCCTAGCTGCTTTTTTCTATTTATTCTGTGTCAGTTTTTCTTATTGATGCTTTCTTCTGATTTCTGGTGATCCTCAGCTGTCTGCTGATTTATGAGTGGAGCCATTAAAAGGCTGATGGAAGCTTTGTATACTTAAATAGGGCTTGTTGTGGGTTAATGCAGGTAAACCTGGGGACTGCCATGTGTCCTTGTAATCAGCTCTTTTCTCTTGGGCTGCTCAGCTTTCCCAGAGAAGACTCCTTCAGTCTCCTGGAGGGGATGGGCCTAATCGCCAGTGTTCTGATAGCCAGATAGGGCAAGTGTACAAACTTCCACTGAAGTCCCTTGTTTCAGCAGAGTGCGCCACCCTCAGACCCTCTACGGGGAGGGGATCGGAGGGCTGAATGCTTCACCAGCAGACATTCCCACTCTTTCTGTTCTTATACCCACTCTCACCTCCCCTCCAGAGTTACCTAGTGCCCACATTTCTGAGTCTCTTGATGGGTTCCACAGGGTAAATCATGTTGCCCCATAGCTTTTCATTACTGGCTTAAATTTGAGCTTTCTGAGGACAGCAAAGCCAGTTATTGCTTGTTTCCCTGCTTTCCAGCTCCCAGCATTTTGTTGCCGTTTTCTCCTCTTCTGTTATCTTTGGCAGTGTTTTTGAAAAATCTCATTAATGCTGTTTTAGTAGAGTTTCAGGAGAGACTGGAGCCACACACTTGATCAATTTGCCATCTTTAACTAGATTTTACTCAACTATCTGCAAATAGAAAGTTTGCACCCTGTCCTTACTGACATTTTCTGTCTAGTGCATAGATTTGATGTTCTAAACCTGTGGTGTAATCAACCAGAGAGCTTTCTCATTACTTTGCTCTCTGAATATTAGATACATAAGTAACTTCGGCTTTCTTGTTTATTTTAGGCCTTGTTTCCCAGAAAATAAGAGCTTAGTCACTGAGTTAACAAAGTCTCTCAAGGTAACAGTTTAAAAGTCAGCAGGCAGCAAACCTGATTGTTCAGCAGGTGGTGGGGAGACTGCTCCAGGTGGCAGGTGGCGACCCCCCCAGGGCAAAACACAGGGGCAGTCGGTGCTTCCCGCCACGGAGAACACATGGTCTCAGACGCCTTAAGGTGGAGATGTCTAATAGGCTGTTGAATAAGTAGTTCTGGAGGGAACACAGAAGAACTTTTTGTGGAGGTAGATTTTCACCAAACCAGTTTTGCTCTTTCTAATTTAGCAATGGTTTTCAGTGAGCTACTTTTATCTCCACCACAACCTCCTTAGCCCAAGCCCCCCCGGGTTTCAGCTAGACTTTCTAATCACTTCCTCCCAGGTTCACCATCTCCCCAAGCAGAAAAGAGCTCATTCCTCTGCCTGGGAGTGATGGGGAGAAGGAAGAGTTGGCCAGGTGGGCAGGAGTGGCAGGACATTCTAGGAAGGGGCGTCGTGTGGAAGACACAGAGGAGTGACAGAACGTGGCACAGTAAGGAAATAGCAAGTGGGTTGACCTGCATCTTGGCTGCCGTTGGGCCTTTGTAGGAAAGAGGTGTGCAGACACAGCAGGGTATCAACGCCTTGTGGATCTAGCTTGAGTTCATCCCAGGTGCTGTCAGCTCAGGAGTTAGTGGATATCAGTGATGACATCTTAGTACTTTATTGAGGACAAATACATGCAGACATTTTTCATATAAAAGATTTTTCAAGGTGCTGACAAATGAACCCCTATGATTTTGAGGGTAGTCTGCCCTCTAGGCAGAAGGTAGGCCTGTCTTACATGATAGTTATCATCTCTAGTCATAATTTTTAACCTGTTTTTTAAAGTTTTAAATTTTTTATGTAATCTCTGTGACCACGGTGGGGCTCATACTCATGACCCTGAGATCAACAGTCGTGTGCTATACTGACATGAGCCAGCCAGGTGCCCCCCCCCCCGCAACAGTCATATTTGAAATGAAATTTGTACAAGTTGTTTACTGCTTGAATTTCAGAAGGACATAATTATAGAATCTTTTTTTGGTTTTTCTTTTACTCTAACCTGATAAAGTGCAGTGATTAAGACACAAAGTATATGGCCCGTGGATTAGGAAATCTCAATGACTTGGTGAACACACTGAGTTAAGAGCACCTAGAGGGTTGGGTTTTTTTTTTTGTTTGTTTTTTGTTTTTCCTGTTTTCCTCTAAGTCAGTGGCCTTTAACCTGTTTGAATCTTGGAATCCTTAGCAAATCTGAAGAAAGCTTTGGTCCCTTTCCCCTTAAGAACTCCAATATACATGCCTCCTGATCTTGCAGAGAATTTCAGAGAATTCACAGCCACTTACAAACCCCTGCTCTAAGTTAAGAGTGAAAACCTAGCCACGGCCATCTGGTAAGGTACTTATCAAGGCCTCACATCTGTTATCCTCAACCAAGTTAGTCCTGCCCTGTGAGCACCTGTTTTGCTGATTAGACATACACTGAGCCCCCACTCGTCTGCCATACTCGCTCAGATACAATACCTACCAAATTTTACAGTGCTTTTGCATGATAAGAAATAACTATCTAGAGGTTCTGAGAATCATTTTATCTTGCTGAGGTTTCTGGATAGTTTTTCTGTTGATGTTAGAAACTTGCTACCAAAGTCCTTCAAAGAACTGATACTAAGAGAAGCACCCTCTCTAGAGGGCTCCTAGAGCCAAATAAGCCATGAACTTCCACCCACCCTGCTTCATGATTGGCTGTTTCATATTTTGTGAGTATAAGAAAACAGAAACTGGTTAAACTGGTTTTTAACACATTTCTATAAAAACATTTATATAAAATTTTTAACACATTTATATAAAGACAATCCCAAGTTATGGGAGTATGAGACACAGGGAAATGTTTGGAGCAGAACCTTCTTACCCACAAAGAATGGTGATGAATGGAGTAAAAAAAAGAGCTCAGAGTACCCATGTTGGAAGATTAAAAATGGAAATTCAGTTTCCTCTCAGAAATGGGCCTTGCATTGTGTCACTCGGCACAATGGAAATAGAAGCCAGAAGTCATAGTTTATTTTGAGAATGTTGTAGAACATTTGTCGCCCCCCATTAGCTGATTGTGTTACGCAGCACTGGGGACATCCTAGAACTACACTTGTGCTCTGACCTCTACCATCGTATACCACCCGCTCTCAGGGAACACAGTCTTTCCTAGCTGTTGCCATATATATATGTTCTTATTCCAATCTGATCCTCACTCATCCCCAAAATAATCAGCATGAACAGAATGAAGCAGATGGCACAAGCCTTCTTTGGCATACTGGCAGATCTGTATCACTCACTCAGTATTTTTAGAATCAAGAGGATTGAAAATTATGTCCTGAGATGTTTTGGGGGAAGACTTACTATCTCTCCAGGGTGACAGGTGTTGAAAAATTACCATATTTAAGACTCAAATGTAATCTGTATGTCAAGTCACAGAATAGACTGATTATCATCAGGACCATCCCTTTGTCAGTTCTCTGTTAGGATTGTTGGTGGTTTGCCAGATAATAGAAAGTTAATCACGAGTCTGTTTTAAGGATGTGGCCAGAAAGCGCATCAGGTTTCAACCAAAGATTGGAATCAGCGGCAGCCAGCCAGTACTGGTCGTGTACGTGGTGATGGGGGACGTTGTATTAGCCACACGGTTTATTTTTTTAAAAATAGCTGAGCTTTGATCCCCAGCCACAATGAATTTATAGTCTGTTGAGAAAGACTATTTTTATAGGAGTTTGTGATAACATCATGAAAACAGTGTAAATATTTATATTTGAAGGTCCACATTAATGAAATACAGTTATGGTGACTGAAACATTAAAACCATTTGTGAATTTGAATTCGTCTTTAAAAAAGGCTTCCTGAAGAAATTAAGGAGTGTTCATTATCGTATAATTAATTCAGTTCAACATTTAAGGATCAACTTTGCACTTAGTGTTGGCCTAGGTGATTTAACACACAGAGTGTTGGGAAAAGACATTCATGAAATAAGTTAAATATGTATAAAAATGTTTAAGTGACATTTGTTCTTTGAAAGTTCCATGGGGAACACAGGTAGGAAATGTGTGTCACGTTTAATAAAACATGCCATGTCTAAAAATCCCTGATTATATACCTACCATCTTTGAAGGGCCAAGCCAAGGAAAATGTAGGTAGTGATGTCCATGACTGTTGGACTTTGGAATCTAGGGAAGTGGCTGGAAAGTGGATCTGGGAAAATTTTATTTAGTGCTGAAGGACAGGTACTTTTTTTTTTTTCAAGTCTAAATTGAATAGATTTTACTTTTCCTTTGTATTCTTGGTGTGTTGGTAAGCTGTCAGCCAGAGTTGGTATCTGTTGAGAAAGAATACTAATTTTTACCTGCAGAGTCATAGGTCTTTTCTGCATGTGCGAGCATGTGTGTTCCTCCCACTGTGAATATGGATGGCGGGTTATGTAGAGGGAGAGAACGTGTGTTTTTCTCTCGTATCCATAGCGGAGCCGCTTGAACCCTGGGCCACTTGTGCAGCTGATGGCTTCTACTTTTAATCTCAGTGTTTCATAAACAACCTATATTTGTGTGGTGTGCTTTTAGATTCCCGCGTATTTCCGATCCCTGTTGTTCCCGTTGGTTGTCCCCAACAGCCCATTATATGCATCAGGTGGTGTCACAAATGAGGAAACACACCCAAGATGTAGCGAACAAATGGGCAGGCTAGAATCTGAACTGGGGAATCTTTCCAGGGTATTCATAGAACAAGACACTTGTTCTACATATACCCTCCCACACTTCAGGGAAACACTGAGGGTGAATCAGCAGCACAGTTGGGCCTGAAGGGAAGGGAAGCAGAACCTTGAGCAGGGAAGGGAAGCAGAACCTTGAGCAGGAAATGGAGCTGTGCTACCTGGTATGGCAACCACCAGCCACATGGGGCTATGTTAACAAAATTTCAATTTCTCGGTGTCACATTTTGAGTGTTTCGTAGCCGCCATGTATGTGACATTTCTGTCATCACAGAAAGTTCTCTGGGACATACTGGTCATCTCTCATAAAGCAAGAGTGGGGAGAATGAATTTAGTGAGCAAAGCTGAAAGAAGTGTCTCTGCAGGGGATTGGTGGAAGGGAGAGAAACCCTGCCCCCCCAGCCAAGCCAGCCCTTCTCCTGAGGGACTGGTGCTATTTTGAGTTTAGCTATAATGAGAACGAGGAAAAGATGAACTTCAAACTTTATACTCTGTGTACATTTTAATCTTTTTTGATAGACCTGGAGAGAACACAGCAATTTCAAGTGAATGCGTATATTTAATGATGACGGTAAATTCTATGGCTTTTATAGCTGGGCCAGTGTTACGGCCAGACTTGGGCTGGATGAGAAGTAGGACACATCATGAGACCTGGCAGCAAAAACTCGGCCACACGGGATAGCATTCCTGGAAGGAGTCATTTTGTCTGTGGCCACAGTTGTTGGAGATGCCCCAGAGGAGGGCCTCGGGCGTGAACGGCAATACTGTGAGGGCACAAGGAGCTGGGGGAGAGGGGCTCGATTCAAGTCACACTTGGTGACAGAGGAACAAGGTTTGTGTGTGCTGCCCTCAGAAGGAAGGTTTTGGTGCCAAGATGCTGGCTGAGAACACCCATGTCCCCAGCTTTAGATCAGTGCTGAAGCTTCCGGTCAAAGTACGCACGTTGGCTGTGAGGGTTCCAGGCAGGTGGGGCACCTCGGTGAGGGGTATCTGCCTGGTGCTGGCTCCTCGTGAGCTCTGACCAGACACTAAAAGCATCTGAGCTAGTTGATGAGGAACACAGGAAGTTTGCTGAAGCTTTTGCCCATTAGAAAAGGAAAGTCGGTTTCTCTGTGTACATGTGCTGTGAGCCGGCATGTTTAAAGAGGCTTCCACTGTTATTACAATAAAATTTCACCTAGCTAGGCTCCAGCTTTCCGATCTGAAAGTAACTGTGAAAAGGTAAGTAAAAATTAACTTTTAACAATAAAGAGCAACTCTAAAGACTGGGCGGTCAATGAATGCCTGCAGGAAACAGGCACTTGAAGACCTGCTGTGATTGGTCCCTTTACCGCCCCAGGCTCAGCTTCCTTGGCAAAGCTCAGAAAAGGCTGGTCTGCAAACAAAAGCTACCCCAGGGTGTTTAATGTAAACGTATAGTACTCTAATTTTTTTTAAGTATTGGCACTTGAAAGGTTAGTATCCACTTGCCTGAGAATTACTCTCTCTAGAAAAGCACAGGATTCTAGGTAGTCAGGGTTTTACTGCGTTGTTCAGGACCGCCTGTGACGTCCGCCTCCTCACATGATGGTCCGCCGGTAGTAGCAGAAGGGCCTGGCTTTGGGGACCTGGCCTGGGTTGGAAGGGTGGTGACAGTTTTGGTTTGAGACAGGTTGAGGTTGAGAAGGCAGCAGGCCCACCTTCTGGAAGTGGCCTGCGAACAAGTAGTTGGCCCTCCAGGGTGGGGCTGGGGAATGAGGAAATGTCCCCATAAAGCAGAGGGGAAGAGATTAGGAGAACAGTTCACTAGAAGATGCTACCTACGCCTCTGACCGCAGCCTGAGCCACTATTGTTTCCGTGGGAATATTTTGTCTCCCCTCCGCAGGCCCCACATCAGCGAGCTAAACTAGCTTTATTCACATTTTGTTGGCATTCTAGAGTTGAGACCTTCAGCCTAGTAACCTTGCAAACAAATTAACTTGGATGTATACAAATTATTTCATCTCATCCTGTGGAAGTTTAAACAGGTGTGATAAACAGTGTATGTTGTGCTAACAACAAGCGAAGACAAATAGCCCACGGTTTGAATAAGCAGAGATGATTTTTGTTTCCATAGCAGTAAAACACTCAAATGCACAGGGGAGTTATTTTTTTTTCTTTGACTTGGCCGACTGAGTCTCCCACTGACCTGAAGTCATGATCTGAAGTAGCTAATACCGTGTCTATGGAAATAGCGGTCTCTGGGGAAGGGAAAGTGTGCTTCGTGTCCCGTCCAAACACCGTGCCGGCCTCCTCACCCCTTAGGACTTGAGTGCACAGAGACCTGTGGGAGCGCATGGGGAGGAGGGGACGTGGGTGCTGCACTGGACCCATTTAAAGAAGCGTGCTGGTTCTGGGTGGTTGATGCTGAACTGGGAGGAGAGGAAGAGCACTGTTTTCAAACGGCTAATACAAGAAAACTGTTCCTCTGTTCCTCTTCTCTCCACAGACCGTCTCGTGACCCAGAACATGCGCCCGCGCTAGTGATGCAGATCACCTTTCTGCCTCTGGAGCCTCACCTGTGCCTCCGGCATTGTCCTCCCAGCCCGAGACTGCATATATAAATTGGGATGTGGGAAAGCAGGAAGCAAGGCTCATGGTAACTGAGAGGCCCATATCTGGGTAGATCCAGGCCAGGCCCACGGCGCGGCCTCTCCCCTGCTCTGGAGCTCAGGCCACCGTGGCTCCGCTCATGTGCTCAGGACCGTCCCTCCATTTGTGCCTAAATGGCACAGCATTTGGTCAGCGCATCTGAAAAGGAAGGTGTGAGAAGTAAAGCCCATGGCCACCTATCCCTGCCAATTATGTGGCAAGACGTTCCTCACCCTGGAGAAGTTCACTATCCACAATTATTCCCACTCCAGGGAGCGACCTTACAAGTGCTTGCAGCCAGACTGTGGCAAAGCCTTCATTTCCAGATATAAATTAATGAGGTGAGAGGCTCTAGAAAAGGTATGCACTTTTACACATACCTTTAAATGGCTCAGCTAGCCCTCTGGCCAGACACCGCAAGGGAAAAGGGATGCAGGATGCAGATGCACGTTAGCCCTTAACACGCCACTGTTCACTGTGGTTTTCTGTGCCAGTTTTGCATGTAGCGTCAGTTCATTCTTTCAGCAAGTATTTCCCAGGGTCCTGCGATATGCCAGGCATAAAAACAGACAAGATGAAAAGACCCATGCTGGACAGAGAGTCATGCAAACACAATTAAAATGCAACATAAGTTCTTTGACAGAGCTACGCAGGTGGAGGGAGCTGTTGTCCGTGACTTGGAGGAGCGCTGTCAGGGCTTCTCAGACAGGTAGTCTCAGGCTGTGACGTAAAGAATGACCAGAAGGTGGACACAGAGGAGGTTCTGGGGAAGCTCAGACTGGAGGCAAAAAAAGGAAGCCGCTCCTAACAGGCCTTCTCTGCTGTCCTAAAGGGTTTATTTATCCTACTGAGTCTAAGTAGTGAAAAACAGGATTTTGACTGGGATGTTAGAGAGATGGTTCACAGTAATTTAGAGAAGAGAGGAGGCAAGTAGATGGATGTGAAGTATGAGTTAACAGTCCAGGTCCTGACAGTGAGGATGGAGAGAAGGAACATCTCCCAAGTGTCAGCTTGTGGAGCCTTTTCTCACCTTAGGAGCAGTCTGTCCAGCCTAACAAGTAGAATTCTGTTGGGTATACAGGTGTTGAGGATATGCATTTGACTGGATTTTCGAAGGCATCCATGATACGCAGAAGAGTAGAAAGTACTGTTTTAGCAGACCAGTCCTTTAAAAAAAAAAAAAAGTAGTCTGAATTATTTCTTGAATGACGGTTAGGTGCTCACTTCCACGAGGGTAATGAATATGAGTTGTAGCTTCTGCCTCCAAAGGTTTTTATATCCTAGAAAAGACAAAACCTATATAACATCCCTCAGTTGTGCACTAGTCTTGAGAACGGTAGTTGAGCATGAATGTTGTGTGCTGTGTATGTGGTCCACACGCAGAATCCCCACTACTATGTGCTGCTTTGGATGCCTGGTTAAGGGAAATCTGTCATTTGCCTTTCATCTTCATGATGTGAACTTCAGAGCTGCAACCTTCAGACTACCACAGGTGAGAGTAAAAATTCGGCTGGAGAGGATTTCCCTCTGAGTGGTATTAACATGGACCACATTATTATTAAATCTTGGAGTGCCCTTGGAGGAAGGCACCTGTAAGTTTTTAAAAAGATCAAATTATGCTCCTGGCCCTTTAGAATACCACGGTCAT
Source organism: Callorhinus ursinus (assembly GCF_003265705.2). Taxonomy (NCBI): domain Eukaryota; kingdom Metazoa; phylum Chordata; class Mammalia; order Carnivora; family Otariidae; genus Callorhinus; species Callorhinus ursinus. The sequence goes on along the minus strand of NW_027397068.1, from coordinate 59,022,560 downwards.
AGATAATTGCAATATGATCTAGTTTTTTAAAATAAGCCTATAAACGCACAGGTATTTTAAAATTCAAATGGGTTCTGTACATAGGCCAACATTTAGTTGCCATAAATATGTAAGTATTGAGTGCCTACTGTGTGCACCGATTTTGTTGCAAAGCCTTCCTGTTTTGCAACCAGCTGCTTCTGCGGCCGCGGTAATTCCGGCCCCAGCGCCGAACGCGAACGCGGAGCTTGCCGCAGTCAGCCGGTGGTGAGGCCGTGCGGGCGGTGAATGAGGGCCGAGACCCGGATAGGAGAGAAGTATGTGCCGAAGACAGTGGAGCGAACAGATGGCTGGAGTGGCAGGAATTAGGCGGGATTACTGGAGTAGAGCGCAGAGAAGAGGTCTTGGGCAATCTGTCTGGGAGGTGGTGGCTCCGAGTAAGGGAGACAACTTGCCCAGGGAAGGGTGTGAAGTGAGGCCGAAACAGGTGGGCAGCAGCGCGCTTTCTACAAGAAGCACCTGCCCCACAGCGGCCACCAGCCCGGCATTGCCTCTGGGCCTGAAGCGGTGGGTCTGAGACGGGATGGACGCGGGGCGCGGTGGTGCGGATGCTCTTGGCTTTTGGTGTTTAGACTTTACAACGGGCAGCATTCCCTCCCATTTCCCTCAGTTGCACCATAAGCTCCATTTTATAAGCAGAGGTAGGAGAAAATAACTTGCTTCACTAGAGAAGAGAACGCGGGCCCCAGCACAGCGAGCAGGGAAAGCAGGTGGAAACAGCCAAAGGCAAGAAGGAGAGCTGATTTGGCAAGGCCGGTTGGAAGTCTTCACGTCAGCAGGCAGCCCTGAGCAACTCTGAGGTCACTGGCACAGCCCAGGTGCCGCACTTGGCGCTGGTGGACACACAGACTGAGACCGGTGGTTTCTAGGGTTGTGAGGCAAGAAGAGAAGTTGAGGGAAGGAAACCAGAGGTGGAAGTAATTTCAGCTCTAAGCTGATCACGTTCTAGATTGGGGCTATTGCAGGAGTCAGGGATCAATTGAAAGGGGGAAGAACTGGATGCCAGGCAAAGGAGAGAGTCAAAAATTCAGAGGAATGGCAGCTGGTACAACGTGGAAAGTGCTATTGTTGCTCAAGGAGAGCTGAGGTAGTCACGAGTAGGACAGTCCAGAGTTGTTAACTTGGCATTGGTCTGTCCACGGGCAATAAATGGAATTGAATCAGATCACAGTCCTCCACAAAGAAAACAAGGGAGGCAGGAATAGAAGAGCCAGGGCAAAGCTCTGGGGGCCCTACTCACTAGTGCTGAACCAAATCGAAAATTGTTTAAATGCCAAGTTTGTAAATGGCTGCCCCCTCACCTCTATTCCTGATGGTGGATCTATGGATAGCTTGTATAGGAATGGGGTTGTTTGCCCTCTAACTAGGCTTGGAAAACCCTGGCTGCAGTGTATTTCAGTACATGTGGAACTCAGGGCCCCAGCATCTGTTCCCATCTCTCAGATGCCTCGTGCACTGGCTCCCGTCCCCCCACATTGTTCGTACCATGGTACACACCCGTGTGTATGCTGAGCTCCGGCGTCGTGGAGCGGGGGGTGCAACTGCCTTGTCTTCCTGTCCCATGCGCATTGTCAGCTCATTTTTTGTTTTTTTTTAAGGGAGAGAGGCAGAGAGAGGTTTTGCTTTATTTTTAAGAAAATGACAACTCATCTTTATATTTTTGAACTGGCTACTGTAGACCCCTTACCAATTCTACCTCCAGAAAAGGATCAGGAATCTAGGGCAGAAGGGGCGCCTGGGTGGCTCAGTCGTTAAGTGTCTACCTTCGGCTCAGGTCATGGTCCCAGGGTCCTGGGATCGGGCCCCGCATTGGCTCCCTGCTCAGCAGGAGGCCTGCTTCTCCCTCCCCCACTCCCCTGCTTGTGTTCCCTCTCTCGCTGTGTCTCTGTCAAATAAGTAAAATCTTTAGGAAAAAAAAAAAAAAGGAATCTAGGGCAGAAGGTTGGGTGAAAGGTATGATTAGTACACTTTTGACTTAAATCCTTTTCTTACAGAAATGAGTTGTTAGAAATTCTTTTGTATCCAAAGCCACAAGTTCAATTGCCTCTCAGAGGCATGCAGCCCCATCTCCAGTTCTTCAAGATCCAGCCTACTTCCTGAAGGTCACTGGTAATTTCACTGGTAATTCCAAAGGACTTTTTCTAGGAGGGCTAAGCTGCTACAACAGTTGAAAGTTTTTCTTTGAGCTTCCGGGACAAGCCATAATCATCCTAGTTGATCTGAAATTTCAGAATACCCGTTTTATATTTGTGAAGCACAGATCAGTTCTGGAAAACCATCACAGTTCCAATTCTGTTGTAGTTCCACAGATTTCCTAAAATCTAAACTGCTGGTTTTAAATCCCAAGTTCAATGAAAACTTTAGTCATCCTTAAAACTTGAAAAAGGTCCATTTTAATAAAGTGTATCATATAAAATGCCAAGTCCTGTATGTTAGTTTTCCTTCCAAAACAGCATCCGTAATTACAGCTTGTGGCTTGCAGGTACAACATGGGTTGCTTCACATCCACTTCGACAGTTAACTCTTTTAGGTATTCTGTCTTTAAGCCCTCTGGAGCCAGGGGCTGCACACCTCTGACATGAGAGCTGATAGAACAACACTAACTAGAGGAACCAAGCCTGAAGCGCCAGGCTCTCATAGGCATGCAGCTCAGGCCCAGGCCCAGGTGGCGGGTGGCGTTCTGGGTCTAAGTGAACGCTGAGAATAAGGAAACATTTTTCAGTGTTCTCTCCGTGGCCTGAACTTTTCGCCGCAGTAAAGACCAAGCAGGAATTATACTTAGGACCAATAACCTAAAATCTGGGAAGGGGGTGTGAGGGGGGCATGGGGTTCTGTGTAGAAGGTAAATTGGGTCATTTTTGAAAATTCAGTAACTTCCAAAGAGCCTTCTTGAAAATCACATTTAAAAAATGTTTAGAAATATTTGTATAGATGAGGAAACTATGTTCTCAAAGAATATTTTTTTACAGGTATGAAAATCAGACCTTTAGTGTAGTGCCTTTTTTTTTTTAATTATACCGTTCTGTATCTGTAGAATCTGGAAAACACAGAAAAGCTATTTTTTAAATGAAAATCTCTTATGCCAGCACCTAGAGAAAGCTATTAACATTTTCCTATCATCCCCACACATTTGACTATTGACAAAACGGAGTCTATTATGAAATTTTTCCTTCTGCTCCTAGGCACATGGCTACCCATTCCCCCCAGAAATCTCACCAGTGTGCCCACTGTGAGAAGACATTCAACCGGAAAGACCACCTAAAGAACCACCTCCAGACTCATGACCCCAACAAGATGGCCTTCGGGTGTGAGGAGTGTGGGAAGAAGTACAACACCATGCTGGGCTACAAGAGGCACCTGGCCCTCCATGCGGCCAGCAGCGGCGACCTCACCTGCGGGGTCTGTGCCCTGGAGCTAGGGAGCACAGAAGTGCTGCTGGACCACCTCAAAGCCCATGCGGAGGAAAAGCCCCCCGGCGGAACCAAGGAGAAGAAGCACCAGTGCGACCACTGCGAGAGATGCTTCTACACCCGGAAGGACGTGCGGCGCCACCTGGTGGTCCACACAGGCTGCAAGGACTTCCTGTGCCAGTTTTGTGCCCAGAGATTCGGGCGCAAAGACCACCTCACTCGACACACCAAGAAGACACACTCACAGGAGCTGATGAAAGAGAGCCTGCAGGCTGGAGACCTTCTGAGCACCTTCCACTCCATCTCGCCCCAGTTTCAGTTGAAGGCTGCCCCGTTGTCTCCTTTCCCTCTAGGAGCTCCTGCACAGAACGGGCTTGCAAGTAGCTTGCCAGCTGAGGTACACAGCCACCCCCACAACCCCTCGGATCAGACCTCCCAGCCTGTACAACCGCTGCCAGAGCCCCTGGCCCCCCTCCACCCTGTAACCGCTCCTAGCTCTCCTCCCCCGCCCCTCCAGAATCACAAGTACAACACCAGTTCTACCTCATACTCCCCACTTGCAAGCCTGCCCCTCAAAACAGATACGAAAGGATTTTGCAATATCAATTTGCTTGAGGACTTGCCTCTGCAAGAGCCTCAGTCACCTCACAAGCTCACCCCAGGTTTTGATCTGGCTAAGGGAAGTGCTGGTAAAGTAAACCTGCCCAAGGAGCTACCTGCGGATGCTGTGAACCTCACAATACCTGCCTCTTTGGACATTTCCCCCCTGTTGGGCTTCTGGCAGCTGCCCCCGCCTGCTACCCAAAATGCCTTTGGGACTAGCACTCTCACCCTGGGGCCTGGGGAGTCTCTGCCCCACAGGTTAGGCTGTCTGGGGCAGCAGCAACAAGATCCCTCACTAGCCATGAGCACCATGAGCCTGGGCCAGCTCCCCCTTCCTCCCATCCCCCATGTTTTCCCAGCCGGCACTGGCTCTGCCATCCTGCCTCATTTCCATCATGCATTCAGATGACTGGTTTTTAAAGCGTACTTTTCTTATTCTGAAAGGTGTTTTAAGAAGCATTTTAAACGTCAGTTATAATAATACAAGGAAAGATTTGGAAAGCAGGACTGGGAATATGGCTTATTCAGTGATGACTGGCTTGAGATGAGAAGAGTTCTCGAACTGCATGTATTGTGCCAATCTGTCCTGAGTGTTCATGCTTTGTACCAAATTTAATAAGTATTCTTTAATGGAACTGCAAATATTGTCATAACCGTCATCCAAACGAGGGCTGCTATATATACGTGTTTGTCAAATTGAATTTAATCGTAAGCCATGATCATAATAATGTTAACTAATTTTATGTGGCACTGCCTAGTAAGGGAACTATGGAAAGGTTTGGATTTCTCCAAAATGGGAGAATTTTTACAATAAGAAAATAACCTTTATATTGCATATTATAACTAGGCTGTGTATTTCTTTTCAGGGATTTTTCTACCTTCAGGGTTGGATGTAGTTTAGTTACTATTGCCATAGCCAACCTGTAGTTTTACAGAAACAATTTCTTGTGGAATAATAGACGTCTCCATTTTAATAAAGCATTTTAAATGTAGTTTGAATATTTTCCACAAGATGCTACAATGTGAGTTATCACTTCATTTATCTTAAAGACTAAACTGGTTGTCAGTTACATCTGACAGAAAAAAAAAAAATCACTGTGTAACCAGGTTAAGTGGTAAAATAATCCAGGCGTCAGTCAAAAAAAGCATTTTGCTGACTTTAATATTGATTATATTTTTTAACAGGAATTTAAGAAAATATTACTGGAATTTAAATATATATATATATATTAAACAAGAATTTTCTTTGCTCTGTCTGGCTTAAGATACTACTCTGCTTTATTATTTTTAATCACCAATAAATGCATTTTAAATTCATCATTTAAGTCAATATTAGTTTTATTCAAAAAGGTTAACATTTACAATGTAACTATAATCTATGTCTTGAATTTGGTATCTAATGAGTTTTAAAAATATAAAACCTAACCTTTTTTTAAAGCTCCTTTGTCTTTTGTGTTTAGAGGCTTTCTATATGAAGATATATCTTACATATAATAAACTCTACAAATCCTGCATACTTGACTTGACTGATTTTTATATACAACTACACCCGTGTAACCATGCAGATGGAGATTAAAACATTTCCAGCTCCCTACCCAGCTCCCTCATGCCCCCTCCTGGTCATTACTTCCCCCACAGAAACTACTATTCTGACTTCTATTCAGCATCTATTAGGAACTACCTTTTTTTTTTTTTTTTGAGTAAATTAGGATTTAAGGTGGAAGCTCATATGCTTAAGTTCCTAGCGCTATTAATTTATTTCTAAAAACTACTGATAGAACATTTGGATCTTTCCATAATATTATGTAATTTATTTCTGATGTGTATGTCAGAGTACTGGCCACTGGAGTTTAGTCTACCCTGGGCTACGATGTTCCAGTTTTATAATGGTCCTGACCATTAATTTTTTATACAAATTAGAAATTTGCCTATTCCTTATTGGGATTTCTTCAGAAACTATTATAACCCCTTGAATCTGACAAACCTGTTTTTGTTTCACCTCTAATGAGGGTGGGGGTGGGTGGAGAGAAGGAAGCCTTGAGTACCTCTGCCCATCAAAGAAGCCTATTGGCCGATGTGAGAAACCGTGGCCCACAGCCCTTACCAGTGATGCCGAGGACCATGACGGGCAGCAGACAAGTGGCCTGGGGCTTGGCTGTAGTATGTGGAACTGACGTGGTAGAGCCTTAATGTACAGTTTAACCTGGGGGTAGGAAATGAGACAAAGGGATAAAGGTTACCTCTTCATGAAGTAGGAATCCACTGGGATGCCTACCTCTGTTCCTCTATCTGCTCTTACCTCTCCGAGAGAAGGTGATCTGCCAGAGCACGAGGAGAGGGAGAGTACTGGCTCACCTTAGCAAAATCTCCCAAGATCCATTCATAGAAGCTTCCACAAATACTTTTATATGGCTTAGTAGTCTTCAGTCCATTCCAGGACACATACCTGATTTCCCTGAGCATAAAACAGCATTAGATCCCCAAAATACAGATCCTAAGAGTTTCAGGTGTTGTGTTTGGGGCATTACAAGTGGGAGTAGGTTGGGATTCTCTTACTTAAATTTAGACAGGAAAAATGGCTTAATTCCTAATTGAAATTCCTTGAGGTCAAAAAAAAAAAAAAGTTCTTACATGAAAAAAGCCTAAGTATAAAGGACTCTACAAAGAGAGTTTATTCACCCTGAGGACAGCAAAGAAAAGGAACAGAGCCATATAAACCAGTGGTGGAATGACCAGCTGGCTTCTGATTCAGCCATGATAAATAAATAGCCTGAGTCCACTTAAGAGCACCCTTCCCACAGGAGGGGAGGGTTTTTGTAACTGTTCCTCCACGGCAGTGTTTCCCCTGGTCTGAGACAACTGGTCTGGTCGACTGGCACTGGTCTGAGACGACTCCTCATGGTATACAGATGGACACTTAAAATAGGAGCACTTACTGATTAAGGTTCATTAGAAGCAAATATCAAAAATGGGATTTCACACTATGTAGACTGAAGCTAGGTAAAACACTATTTTCCTAGTTAAGTAAATAACGCTAGTAAGTAAAACTCCAAAGACTGTTTTCCTAAAAGGTTCTAACATCAAAGCAACATTTCTTTAAAAACCTATTAAATGTAATTAAAAAAGTCAACCACTGACATACAGGTTGATGTGTTGTTTAATATTGTTTTGAAAATTTTAAAGAGAGTAATGAAGAAGAAAAGGTGAATCTGGTTTTTACTTGTTCTCCATTATGTCTCAAGAAGAATCATGGGCTTATAAACAGCTGTCCGCCTTTCCTTCCCCTTAGGTGGCATTCCTGGGTACACAGCCATCCAGGCTGATGAGTTAAAGGGAGACAGTCTGAAAACAACAAAAGGCATTTACTTTAGAACTTCATTGTTTCCACACTGAGAAAGTTAAATAATGTAGGCATCTTTACATTTTTAATTGTTTTAACAAACTATTCACAATATCAAGAAAAAAGTCTCCACAGCAGCTCTGATATTCGTATCTATCTCAGGGAACGGTCCCTTTTGGGGGAAATGTGTTTGGAAAAAGGGACACAGTGGTAGCTTTCAGGGCAAAATGAGGACGCATTCCCCTTTCCTGTTAAGTCCAGTCAGAGGCTGAATATCATTTTCAAACTATACGTTTAACAAAAGAGTAGGTTTCAAGAGCACACAGTTTATTAACCCAACTGAAGGCTTATCCAAATTTCTCTTTGGTTTGCCTGCTATGGATTCATTCTCTTAAAGGCTTACTAACTGTATCTTGCACATTCGATGATCAGGAACACCTGGATTAGAGGTTAATTTTTTTTTTCTTACCTGGCCTCTAGGAGTTAATCTTTTTTAGAAGATTTAGCAAGTCCTTGTCTGAGTTTTGCTCCAGAAGTAGGGTCCACAGCTAATCCTTTGCAGACATAAACAGATTTGTTATTATGTAAAAGCAAACATTAGCAAGAAAAAAAGGAATGATTATGAAATCCTCACATTGGATTCAAAAGTTTCTCTTCTTCCTTTTTGTTTTGTTCTGTTTTGTTTTGTAGCTATAGACAAGTACTCAGTCTCTATCCTGGGCCAAATAATAAGAAAATAGGGACAGTCTCAGGCACCTTCTCTCCTCTGCCCCTAGCCCTTCACTTACTCACGGATGGGCCCTTTGGACCACCACCTCAGGTGGCCCGCCATTTAAACAATCTGACTCTCCCCACCTCTTCCCACTGCTGTCCTGGCTTTCAGAATGTTCCCTGAGTATATCATGTCTTCACAGTTCTTTGCCTGCTCTCATTCCAGAAAGGGTTTGATAAGCCTTATGGAAGCAAGAGATGCCTTTCCTCCCAGGGGTTATTTACATAGCGATGGACTCATTCCACTAACAGGATTCGTTTCCTTTGTGCCCAGCAGCACCATTAAGTATGAGGATGAAGGAGTTTAGATAGAAGCATGTCATACCACGGTCTGTTTTGTACCACATGGTATAGAACAGGAGTCTCAGAGATATCATTTTTTTGTAAAATGGAACAATTCCCCTCTTTCCTAGACCCCCTCCATTCTACTCATAGTGTTTTATGAAGGGGAAGTCACCAAGCAACCCAAGGAAATTGTGAATCAAACTATCAAAAGACACAGGAATAGAAAGTTTTCAGTGTTCATTTTACCAAAAGATCTACAAGTTTTAGGTCTTCCCAAGAATCAGCAACTGACCCTCTGATACTCGTTACACTGACCATAATTAAACTAGCTAAGGAAGGGATGCTAATACAGGTAAGATGCTTAGCTTCATCAAATCCACCGGCTCCAGAAATAAAAGCAGAGCCCACCCCAACAAAGTTGTACAATGCAATTCACTACATACATGATGCAACACAGCTCTAGAACCCAGAACTATATTTTCGTAGGGATCTTAGTGTCTGTGTATAAGTACTGGAGGAGCTGTTGCTCAGCAGGACATTCTCAGGAGATCAGTCCCTTGGATATCCAAACCCTCGAGAAAACAGTCACTAGTTAGAGATCCACTGACTAGGTTATAAACTCACTTTCCAAGTGAACATTAGAATCTTTGTGAGAATGAAGGAAGATCTATACCTTACTCCAAAACAACTTCCATACATATATATATATATATATAAATTACATATTACACATTAAATATATTTATAGGTTGTAAATATTATAGGTAATTATTATATTATAAATGAGTATCTCCTTAATGTTTCCATTTCGGACCCAGTTTTTCCAAAGCAGACGAGGATCTGGTCGGCTCTACCCCTTTCCATGGAATTACTTGAGCAAGTTGCTTAGCCTCTCTGTGCTTCCCTTGCCTGTAAACCAGGAATCCGAACAGCACATTGTACCCCTGTGCTATTGTGAGGATTAAATGAGTTAATATATGTAGTGCTTAGAAGAGTGTCCGATGTAAATTTAGGCTACTATCCACGTGAGTTATTTAGCACAGCAAAAAAGTAGAAGCAATCGATGTGCTCAACACCAGGAAAAGAGCTAAATAAGTCATCTTGTGATACTATGTTTTAACAACAAAAACACCACCACCTCTTTTGCCAGAGGGAAATCTTCAGAACGTGTTAGTGAAAAAAATCAGGATGTGTATAGGGCCTATAATTCTAAACTTTGATGAGAGGGGGAGAAAAAGAAAGAGTATAAATAGAAAAAAATGGAAGAAGATATTGGTGTTAACAGTGATTATGTCAGGATGTGGAATTCTAAGTGACTTTTATTTTCTTCACACCTTGCCCCCATTTTCCAACATTTTCTACACTAAGCATTCATTTCTTACATGATACTTTCTAGACATGCTCTTTCTCAAAAGCATTTTTTTGCAGACAAACAACAGAGCTAGAAACAAGAAGTTCCCAGGCCCCCACAATTGCCTAACTCACAGAGCCACGCGTGCGGGAGAATGCATCACCAGCATCTGTTTTTATCACAGATAGTCTGGGTGCCTCGCTGAGCCTTTATGGCTCCAGGGCCAGCCTTCCATTCTATAATTTCTGTTCATACCCCAACTCTTTCCTATGCTTTGGCCAAATGGGCCATTTGTTTCCAGAGTATGTCCTCTGCATTTGCATTTTCATAGCTTTATTCATTCCATCTTCAACTTTTCTCCACTGGTCAAAATCTACCTCATCCTGAAAGCTCACCCCGAATGTCTCGACCTCTACCAAGCCCCTCTCTCTCAGACTGATACCTCCTCCATAAAGCCTCCTGGGCAAAGTTGATCTCTTTCTTGTATCCCCTTAGAACTTTTATTTCTGATTGTTAAATATTCAATATAATTGTCTCTCCCCCTAGACTTTTAAGACTCTATGAGCATAAGAAATAACCTTGCATAATAATTATGTGATGAATGAATGAATCCTCTGAACATCCATGGCTGCTGTGAATCCCCTTCATACAACATTACATGCTTTCTTGCATCAGAGATCTTCCTGCACATGCTTATCTTCTCATAAGACTCCAGAATGGATAAGGATTGTGACTTACACACATGTATCTCCCCGACTATGAATTTAGAACAAAAGGCTGTACATGGAAGGTACTACATGTTTCTTTTACTCAAGAGAGTTTAAGAATGAAAGCCAGAGTTTTAGGGAGTTAACTACCAGTTAGATGAAAGACAATAATAGGATTTATGTGGAAGGCGAGTGACACCAAGTGGTCTAAACTACTGATTATCAATCTAGAAATAGCAAAGCCCAGCAACTACAATTTTTAAAAGACTCTCATATTACAAATAGAGTAAGACTGAGCAGAACAGAACCAATGGACAGTAAGATGCAAATCTCGTTCACACATGAGCCTGTTCGTATTAGTGAAAGGCAATGTTTTCCAACCATTAAATATTTTTGAGAATTCACCTCCCCTCAACATACTTCTTATATGTTCAATATGCTTTCTCCCCAGAATGACTCCAAATGAAATATGACTAATTTAAAGGCACACCAACACTGGAGACTTTCTATTTAAATGTAAGAAGGTGAGGGGCACCTGGGTGGCTCAGTCAGTCAGGCGTCCAACTCTTGACTTCGGCTCAAGTCATGATCTCAGGGTCATGAGACTGAGCCCCACGTTGGGCTCGACACTGAGTGTGGAGCCTACTTAAGATTCTCTCTCTCTCCCTCTGCTTCTGCCCCTCCCCGCCCTGCTCGCATACATACTCTAAAATAAATAAATCCTTTGGAAAAGATAAATGTAAGTAGGTGAGGCTACAAGAAAAGATAAGAAATTAAATTTTAAAAGCATCTTAAACCTGAAATAAAATAAGAATTATCTCTTAAAGCTAATTAACATGACAATTCTAATTCACATGCCAATAATTTAAGTGGGAAATTATAGAATCAAGATACCTACTTTCTCTCATATATTTCAAGTATTTATTGAACACCTTACATGTGCCATCAACAATTCTAATAGTAGGGATACAGCAGTACAATTAAAAATAGGCAGATCCTAACCTTCTTGAAACTTACATTCCTTTTTGGTGGTGGGAGACAAATATGCATTAGATATTAGATGGTGATGAATGCTACTAAATGAAACTACAAAGGATATTATGGAGGGTTTGATTAAGTTTAAATGGAGAGGTTGGGGGGCCTCAATCTGAAGATGACACTCAGCAAAGAACTGAAGGGAGTGAGCAGTGCAGATTAGTCGGGGACTGGTTTGGTTTTCAGTTGAAGGAGCAACCAGTGTGTATGGGCCCTGAGCCCAGGAGTGGCAGGCCTATTATGGTCAAGGAACAACACTGAGGCAGTGGTGGTATAGAATGTGCCTTCTACTGAGCAACATCACAGTGGTCCTAAACCACCTTATACACAAACAATGAATCATGGAACACTACATCAAAAACTAATGATGTAATGTATGATGATTAACATAATAAAAAAAGAATAAACATAATCCTATGTTGCTTACACCTACTGGCTACATCTATTTTTCCTATGTATCAGAATGGTGTCTCTAGAATATTCTGCCTAACGTTACATACTGGGACACATCAAGGGACGTGTCACATATACTGGGATGTGTTACATACTGGGACACAAGACTTCTGAATTCTAGTTTAGGATCTTTTCACTTATGCCTTGCTTTACTTTAAAGAAATTATTTAGTCCAAGGAAGTTTTCCTTTATTTTCAACACTATACCTGACACTCCATCTTCTTCCATTCCCGATCTTTTTGCGAGTTTACTAGACCAGGGAATGAAGGTCCTAGACTCCACTGCTGTACTCGGATTGGACTTTTGCACATTGTCAGAGTTCTCTAATCACAATGAATTAAGAAATATTTCCCCTAGGGGCACCTCAGTGGCGCAATTGGTTAAGCTTCCAACTCTTGATTTTGACTCAGGTCATGATCTCAGGGTCATGGGATCGAGCCCCGTGTCAGGCTCCAAGCTCAGCATGGAGTCTACTTGAGATTCTCTCTCTCCCTCTACCCCTCCATCCCCCACTCTCTCTCTCAAACAAATAAATAAATCTTTAAAAAGAAAATATTCCCTCCTGGCAAGTAAGCTTTAACCTCAAACTTAAAGGGGGGCTTTTCATTTTCGGGAAGCATTATAATACAATCGTTGAATAAAATAAGAAAAGAAACCATAATATAAAGAATTTGTCTCTTCTGAAGGACACTAATCTTTATACTTGAGAAATATAACTTAGTGAAAGTTTTACCAAATAAACTCATATATGGTTTGAATTTATTTTTTTCTAAGTGAAAACTAAAACCCCATTGTTAAGTTTTCATAGATCAGGAAAAAACTAATGACTTGGGTTTAAAGGGCTATGGGGAATCTTTTTAAAATGCCCCATTCCATTTTTACCCCATGATAAATCACCCATGAGGAATTTAAAAACTAATAATAAGGCTTTCTGGTGACTTTATGGACTGTGAGACTGGCAGTTAGTTCCTACTCTGGTTCTGATAACACCTTCAAAATAAGACACCTGATCAGAGGCGCCAATATGGTCATGACTTAATTCACATTGCCTTCATAGAGCAATGTTGATCATAAAGAAGAATGACACATTGATTAAGGCAACTCAGTGAAGAGAAGCAGCAAAATAGATTATTTCATTCAGCTCTGGTGTTTACCAGTCACGTGCCTTGAACAAATAACATCCTCTCTGAGCTGTTTCCATTCCCACAGATTAAAACATTTGGAAGCTTACTAGGAGGATAAAATGAAATGGGTCTAGCACATGGTTAAGTACTGTAATAGTGGTTAGGCCTTCCTGCTACTTGAAAGAAATTATTTAGTTCAGCAAGGACAATTTCCTTTTTCTTCCCCAGCTTTACTGAGATATAAGTAAAGAGAAGATTGTGTAAGTTTAAGGTATACAATGTGATGATTTGATACACATATATATTGCAAAATAACTACCACAAAAAACATTAACAAATCCATTACCTCACACGGTTACCTCTGGGGGGTATGTGTGTGTGTGCACTTGTGTAGTGCGAACATCTAAGATCTACTCTCTTAGCAACTTTCAAGTATACGATATAATATTGCTAACTATCGTCAGCACATGTACAGATCCCCAGCACTTACACGTGGGAGTCTGTACCCTGAGACCACCGTTTCCCCCCTTCCCACCCTTACCCCTGGCAACCACCATTCTATTTCCTGTTTTTATGAGTTCAACTTTTTTTAGATTCCATATGTAAATGTGGTCACACAGTATTTATCTTTCTCTGTCTGAAGTAGTTCACTCAGCATAATAACCCCAATGTCCATCCATGTTGTCACAGAAAGCAGCATAATAACCCCAGTGTCCACCCATGTTGTCACAGAAGGCAGAATTTCCTTCTTTTTATGGCTGAATAATACCCCACCGTGTACACATACAACATCTTTAACCTTTCACCCATCAGCAGACGCTCAGGTTGTTTTCGTATCTTGGCTATTTGCTTTCTTCTTATTTCCGACACAATACCTGACACACCGTTATCTCCCATTCTTAACCTCTTTTCAATTTTACTAGACCAGACAATGATGATTTAGACCATGCTGCTGTAATGTTATTCTGACTCTGTATATTGACAGAGTTATCAAATCCTGATAAATTAGGAAAATTCCTTCTTGGCAAATATGCTTTAACCTCAAACAAACCCATATATCTTTAGATCCAAAAGCAACACTTGATGTCAAACCTCTGCCGGCTGCCAACAAATTCCAAAGCTGAGAGTGGCTCCCCTCTGGTCCCTCATTTGATCGTTGACATGCTTACTCCGACTCACCTGGCCTTGTTGGGGCCACATTTGGGACCGCCAGGGCCCTGTTCTGCAGCAGGGCTCCCACGGCACTGGTTACAGTTGGCTCTTTTTTTGGACTCATTTGAGCCCTAGCCTACAGAGAGAGCAAGAGAGAGGGGAACCAACTCTGTAACCTCAGGTAGCACACAGGAGGTAGGGCTGTTTCCACTTAACCAGCAGCAGATTGGACTCATCCCCAGGTCCTGCTGTACCCAGGGGAAGGGGACATGCACACCCTGTGCCCTAGCTCGCCTGTTGTCTTGCTGTTCTCAGAGCCATGTCTGGGTTTCGGCACTTTCATTCCATAATCAACCCTTGAGGGGAGTGGTGATATGTTAATCCTGTAAAATTAGTTGTATGGAGACATAAGAAATCACTTAATGTCAATAAGGATAGTTATGGAACATTTTAGTTTTTCATTTTACTTGAAGATGATTTTGTTTTTAAATACATGAACAGAGAAGAAAAACAGACATTGGCAGGCAGCAAATGTTTTAAACATGGAATTCCATCATCTCCACACCACGCCCCTGTCTGCTGAGCAGCAGTAGCAGAACAGTTACATTACTACAGAATAAGGACCAAAAGGTCCTCTGGGAGCTTCTTACCTAGCTACTGGTCCCAACATTTCCATGGCAACGACTGTATAAAGATAACCTGTTACTCCAAGTGAGAATTCTCACTTGGACAAGGACAGCTATGAGGTTACAGCAGGCAGCTCATCCCCATCCAAACACAGACAGCTATTTTCAGAGGCCCATATTGGTCTCTTTTGGTTAAGGGTATAACACATTTTTAAAGTTGATTATGTTTAAAATAGAAACACATTTCAGCTGTGCTGTTAACAGCCCGTCAGAAGTAAAACAACCCCTCCCTCTTTGTTCCACTCTGAATAAGCCTCACTATTAGCCAGGGCCCGAGTGGTGAAGCTGCCACAAGGGAAACAAGGACTGCCGTTCAGCTACGGTCTACAGTGAGTTTCCTCAGAAAGCAACTAATTTTTCCTCTGTGTTCCCAATTACCACTTAGTTCTGGAAAACAAGGAGAGGAACAAGGCCAAGTCACTGGTTACACTCAGGACGGCCAGCTGGCCTCCTTCAGGAATAAAAAGCACTTCCGTTTGCTGCTTCCCTGGGCTCCCTTTGGCCCCACTAATGTGACTAACTTCGTGGACTGGTTAGAACCATTCGAAGAAACGTGCTGCTTTAGAAGGTATAGATTTTACTTAGAAAATGTTACCAAAATTCAGTTGAATTCAAGCCCAAAGCAGTCATATACCCCCCAAATTGTGGTGCCTATCCCACCAACAAGAAAGGACCACCAGAGAGGAGGAGGAAGGAGGATCGGACAGTATGGAAACAGGAAACTTATGTGCAAGGCACTTTGTTTATATTGTCTATAATCCTCCCAACAACACAGCAAGGTATAGATTAAAGTGAGTCTCAAAGAATTTAGTTGCCCTAAGTTTACCGACAGATAACAAATTACAGAATTGAGAGTCAAACCCCGGCTACTGATTGCAGAATCTGGGCTCCTTCCATACTGCATGGCTCCCATGCTAGTTCAGTGTGAAGACTGAATCTCTAACAACTGTATTTATTGTAACCACCCTGCCCGCCCCACCAACACACCTATTTCCTCCTTCCTCTGTTTCTTTATCTAGATGCATAGTATACTACATTCCGAGGCTCTGCAGTTAAAACCCTTCTTGTCACCCCCATGTCGTAGCAGCTTCTCAGTCCCACCCATTCTTTCCCAAATTCTCCTCCACACACAGCCCATTTGTCCTCCTCTGGGCCCTCATTCTCTATCTGTTGCTGTGGCTCCTGACCATGGCCAATCCATCTGAACACTAGTGGCAAAGGTGATTTTTCTAAAAAACCAATTCTGTGTCACTCCAGTCGGTACTATTCAACCAGTCTACACCGCCCACAGAATGACACATGAGGCAAATAACCAACTACTAGCCAGGAAAGCTAAGAAAGTCGATCTGCAGTGAGAAGAACAAGCAGAAGCATAGCAGGATGAAGAGACAAGATGGGAAGGTGGAGAGGAAGACTTGCTGGGTTCATGGGGACTTTCCAGGTCCTGCTTCAGATCCTCGAGCTTTTGGGCAACTATCCACTTCCTCTTTTCCGTTTCTCTGAACTGACTCAAGTGAAAGCTCATCTAGATCTGATGCCCCCTGCCTGTCCCTTCTCCATCACATCCCACAGGCATTCCATCCATTAGCCCCACATGGTGAACTTCTCAGGCCACAAACTGGACATTTTGTGTGTAAAGTCCTCCCCAACTCCCACTCTAGGCTGGTGAACCTATCTGATATTCAAGGGGGAAATGCTGCCCCTCTTTGAAGACTCCCACGGCTCACACTGGTCTCGTCCTCCATAGTGCTCCATATACGTCAACTACCACAGCTTCCCCCTGCTTTGTTTGCACGTCCTCCTCCTTCGCTGAGTTACAAATGCTGTAACAACCACCACCCAGCAGTGTCTGGGACAGAGCAGATATCCAGTAACTGTCTAATGTATGTGGAGATAGAGCTTAAGAGTTCACAGTCCGTGGGATACGCTGTTGGAGAGGCTCCCACCCTTATTACATAGTGGATTTCATGGAAATCTTTCTAAATATGTTTCATACCCTCAAGTATTCAGACCAATTTAATCTTTCCTTGGTTTCTGAGCCATGTTTATGAAACTAACAGCTTTTGCAGTATACTGTAAGTTATATCCCTGGGACCTCTGATGTTTATGAAGCTGTTTGCTGGACTCCAGTTCTGTTTTTATAAATCTATTGTCTTCCTAGTCAGGCAGTCATTTTACTTATCTGTACCTATTTAAAACAGCTGCTTCCATTCATTTACTTTAACTTGCTGATTCTGTGGCTTTAAATAAAAGGCTACCGACCCTCTCCTCTATTGTAGAGCAAAACACACGACCTATAGAACAGTCTTCCTTTGATAGCTTCCCCACTCAGGCAGCTTCACTTCAGGTTCACATTGCTTTTCTGGATGGTTAAGGCTGATAACTACCGTTGTATAAGACAGAGTTTTACCATAATACTACAGAAAAACTACTTACATACTCAAGACTTCATCCTAAGAAGCTTCAAACACTGTAGAAATATTTTTTCTCAACACCCAAAGGTGCTGTTAGCTACAAAGCCTCCAAAGAAGGCAATTTCCAGGAGGATGAGTGACAGTGATCAGCTATCTTGATCCTTACACTTTTCAGGATGGGTAACTTAGGTTCCCTAGCAAATTCTACCTGCTAGCCCCGACCACGCAAGGCACAGAGCCAACACTTGGGGAGAGATATTTACCTGTACTCTCGATGCCAGCTTGGCTGCTGTTTGGGCTGGATCAAAGACTCGGCGAGAAGACTGACCCTTGCAGAAATTAATATGTCGGTTGGCTGCAGTCTCATTAAATCTCCTCAGACAATATGGGCATTGAATATAATCTAAATGCAAAGATAACAACAAAAAGCAATTAACATTTCAAAAACAACTCTGGAATGGACTATATGACATGAAATAAATGGGATATGAACTCTGCTCCAACATAAAAGAATGAAGTCCCAGCCTCTGGTTTGAGAAAACTTATGCCAGAGGGGAAGGTATGCAAGGGCGCAAATAAAGGACATAGTAGGGGGGACATTTTTCTGTCTATACACTTATTTCAATTAAGAGTGTGCCCTTAAAATGTTTACATTATATACTTTTTAGAAAATAGACTCATTATACTTAGGAATTTCCCAATTAAATGAATTATTTAGTGAATCCTTATGTAAAGAAAGTAGTCCTAGAACCACAGAATGTTGGTACTGATGATGCCCTGAAGGACACAGAAGATTCAGAAGCCCAGGCTGTGGTACCATGTGGGACAGGTCACACAGAAGTTATGGAACTACTCTCCTTCCCTATGGAAGGAGAAAGATGTTTCAAATTTGGGGGTTTGGGGGGATGGGATTTTTTTTTTTTTATTTGACAGAGAGAGAGAGAGACAGAGACAGAGAGGGAACATGAGCAGGGGCAGAGGGAGAGGGAGAAGCAGGCTTCCCACGGAGCAGGGAGCCCAAAGCGGGGCCCGATCCCTGGACCCTGGGATCATGACCTGAGCCGAAGGCAGACGTTTAACGACTGAGACATCCAGGTGCCCCTGGTGGATGGGATTTGAAGCCAGTGTCACTGGCAGAAAGACACACTGCTTCTGCAGGGGTTGATTTTTTTAATTAACTCCTAAGTGAGGAGGCAAATAATAAGTTCAGGAAGGAGGTGAAATAAAAGGAAAAAGGTGGGGTTCAAAAAGGAGAAAAGGGAAAGAAGGAGGGGTGATAGGAAAGTGGCTCCAGAAACAGCTTCAGCTTCCAGTGTTAGAACCTCCTAGGCAGCTCTTGTGGGTACTAGACCCTCTGTGCTTCTGTGGAATACCCACTGGTTTCAGTGTGGCTCTCATTTGTAATTAATAAACAGTGAGAAAAATGGGAAGTGAGAAAGTTCCACAGTCTTTTTAGAATGAGGAGAGGCTCACAGCAAAGCCAGTTTGGAGCCCACCCCACTAAATCAAGCAGGAATGTGAGATTTGTTTTTGTTTAGTTTTGTCTTGTTTTGTTTTAGGCACCTCTAAGGGATGACAAAGTGGGTATGAGCCACATAAGAAAGATCTGAGACAGCCCCAACCTCAGACTCTGTATGGAAGTTTGGGTTAGTGTACAGTCAAAATTCCTACATGTGTGGATGAATATTTGAAGCAGTGATGTCTTCAAGGTTAAGAATTTTTTGAAGGCATCTTTTTAAAAAATCTGAGGGGTTTTCTGTTTGAACAAATCATTTCCTAAAATGAATATTCACAGAATTAACAATTGGAATACATAAGAAATTGGAATATAGTAAAAGATAAGCACTTAGCCTAACCTTTTATTTCACATTCTGAAAGGCAGTACTTAATCAATTCGATATGTATTGAACACCTATTACGTGCCAGGCACTGGTTTATACTTGGGAGGTACAATGTCTCGGTCATCAAGGACTAAGCATTCCAATACAGAAAGAGTTTTCGCACGGTGATAAATTCCTTGGACAAAAATAAAATAGGATAGCACTGGGAAATGATGAAGGCCCCATAGCCTGCCTGACTGGTTTTGAGCCCGAGCTCTTCACTTGCTGTATGTGTGAACTTCGGCAAGTTACTCAATCTCCCTAAGCTTCAATTTCCGCAGTTCCTACATACCACCTATTTCACCAGGCTGTTGTGAAAGTTAACTTAGATAACCCACACTCGGGCTGGGTATAGTGGGTGGGTGGAACATCTTATTACTCCGAGGAAACAGGCCCAGCAAGGTTGTGTTTCTAGGTACCAAACAGGAATGCAACCGCTTATAAAAGTAAAATCGAAAGTGCCATTGTTGTGCAGAACTCATTTACAACGATGTAGAAAACAATCTACAACTCTGCTCTTGGTTTGGTGGTTTCTTCAGTTTGACCAGCTGAGAGTCAAGGCTCCTATCAGAAATGCTGCTACCCTTAAACCTACTCAGGGATGGGGCGCCTGGGTGGCTCAGTTGGTTAAGTGACTGCCTTCAGCTCAGGTCATGATCCTGGAGTCCTGGGATCGAGTCCCGCATCAGGCTCCCTGTTCAGCAAGGAGTCTGCTTCTCCCTCTGACCCTCCTCCCTCTCATGCTCTCTCTCAGTCTCTCTCTCTCAAATAAATAAATAAAATCTTAAAAGAAAAAAATTAAAAAAAAAACCTATTTAGGGTTAATGTGCACAGACAATGATTATAGCAGTGACTGCATGGCTTCCTTACTCCACCTGTTGGTTCATGGACTCACTGCCACCCTTCTGTGTGTTTGGCACTGTCACCATGGAGACAACAAAGCTGAAGTGTATTTCCCTCCCAACAAGTCTCAGAGACAGCTAGAAGGCAAGGCAAAGAAGCAATTACTACTCGTGGTATAAGCTTTGAAAGGAGGAAGGACTGGGTCCTCCAGGAGCCCAGAGGAGGGACATGAAGCTCAGATTTAAAGGGGCAGAGAAAGGAAACTTAACCACTCTGGAAATAGGAAAAAATTTTTTTTGCAACAATAATCTGAACACAGCGCGACTGAGTAGCATGTTCTACCCTCATCTCAATCTGAGTCACCTCTTCCTCTATCAACAATGGTGTCATGAACACCATTATGTGCTATTTATTTCAATACATTATGATATTTAAGGTCTGACTACAAATGGATTCTTCTGACAGTTATGGGGAAGGTGGCCAGACCTCAAAAACATTAAAGTAGACAAACAAGGGTCATTTTAAAATGCAAGCGTTTTGTTGAGTACCCATGTCTATGTAGCCTGTGAAACAGAGACCAAATATCCCAGACCTCACTGAGAATCTCAATTATAAATATTCTATATTGTTGTTCCTATAAAGTGTCACAACATGCTAGAAAGTTGAATGACTGGCAGACTTATTTAAGTCAGTAAGAATTAGAGTAAACAAATGCATGTCACAAAAACTGAGTCATGAAGGAATCATGCTGAGAAAAAAAAGGAAATGACCTGCAAAGTCATGCATAATAGGCTCCATTATATATAACCCCAGTTATGTCTGTATAAATTTTCTAGTATTTAAGTCTGAGAATATATGGGCTAATATAAAATCCCCACGCAATCTAACTAATGGAGTAGTAATGAAAAAATGCTATTTTAGATAATCACTTTGTTTGGTGCATAAAATTATAATAAGGGCACAGGGAAGAATTTAATTATAAAGATGTATTTTAGCATAAAAATGTAAGGGCAGAGAAACAAATTGTACATTTGATGAGGCCTTACAAAGGGAATTATTTATTTTAAGGAAACAATAATCCCCACATTTTAAATCCAATGTGGAAATTAGAGAAATCCACACAGCAGGACAGCTGACATAGTTTCATTTATTTGCCTCAGGAACTATAAAGTAGACATCAATCCTGTAGCTTCAGCTATTAAAAGGAAGTACTGCTTTTAAATCATAAAAGATTTTTTGTTGTTGTTGTATAAGGCTTGTTGCCAAAGTATTATCAAATCATAGCCATAGATCTTTCTCCTTTCACATTATTTTAAGCTACTTTCTCATTAGCACCCAGCAAAAGTGAAGCAATTATTAAGATGATTTCCCGGCACACTAGAACGCCCATAACAGTTGTGGCCAGGCCCATCAGCCAGCTGCGTGGGAGCTAATCCCACCCCCCAGTACATCCATGGCAGCTGCAGCCAGGCCTCTCAGCCAGCTATGCCAAGGGCAGCCCCACCCCCCCATGCACTCACAGCAGTTATGGCCCAGTCACAACAGGACAGTACAAGCAGCCCACATAGAGCACACTCCTGGAGCTCCTGGTTCTGGTGACCAGAGCGGGACTGCAATACTAGGCCCCACCGGATGTGTTCTACATAAGGCCACTATCTTCAAGATCAGGAAACATAACTGACCTACTAAATACATAGAAACAAACAGAGAGTAAGAAAAAAAGAGAGAAATATGTTCCCAACCGAAGAATGAGAAAAAACCTAAAAAGCAAACAAACAACAACAAAAAACTAAACAAAACAGAGATAAGCAATCTACCAGATGAAGAGTTCAAAGTGATGGTAATAAAGATACTCACTGGACTTGGGAGAAGAATGGATGAAGTCAATGATAACTTCAACAAAGACAGAAAATATAAGAACCAATCAGAGCCGAAGAATACAATAACAAAATGAAAAATGCACTAGAGAATCAACATAGATTAGAGGATGCAGAAGGATGGATGAGTGATGTAGAAGACAGAGTAGTGGAAATCATCCAAACTGAACAGCAAGAATAAAAAATAATTTTTAAAAAAGAGAATAGGTTAAAAAGAAAAAGAAAGAAAGAAAAAGAGAATAGGTTAAGGGACCTCTCAGGACAACGTCAAGCATACTAACAGTTGTATCATGCGGGTCCATGTAGAAGGAGAGCAAGAGAAAGAGGCAGAAATTTATTTGAAGAAATAATAGCTGAAAACTTTCCTAATCTGAGGAAGGAAACAGACATCCAGGTCCAAGAATCAAACAGAGTCCCAAATAAAATGAACCCAAAGGATTCTACCAAGACACATAATAATTAAAATGTCAAAAATCACAGCTAAAGATTCTTAAGAGCAGGAGGAGAAAAGCAACTAGTTACATATAAGGCAATCCCCACATAAGGCTATCTGCTGATTTTTTAGCAGAAAATTTGAAAGCCAAAAAGGAGTGGCATGATCTATATTCAAAGGGCTGAAACGAAAAATACCTACAGCCAAGAATACTCTACCTGGAAAGGTTATCATTCAGAACTGAAGGACTAATAAAGAGTTTCCCAGACAAACAAAAGTTAGAGTTCATCACCACTAAACTGTCCTTACAAGAAATGTTAAAGGGACTTCTTTAAGTGGAAAATAAAAGGCCATAACCAGAAGTAAGAAAATTATGAAAGAAACAATTTCACTGGTAAAAGCAAACAGATATTAAAGGTCAATCACTTATAAAGCTAGTATGAAAAGTTAAAACACAAAAGTAGTAAAATCAGTTATATCTATAATAATGTTAAGGGATACACAAAATAAAAAGACAAATTATGGAGAAGGGGAGTAAAAATGCAATGCTTTTAGAATGAGTTCAAACTTAAGAGACCATCAATTTAAAAAAGACTGCTATACACAGAGGATGTTATATATGAACCTCATGGTAACCACAAACCAAAAACCTGTAATAGATACACAAAAAATAAGGAAAAAGGAATCCAAGCATAAGAAAGTCATTGTATCACAAGAGAGCAAAAGAAGAAAGTAACAGAGAAGAACTACAAAAAACAACCAAAAAATGATGAACAAAATGGCAGGAAGTACATATCTATTAATAATTACTTTAAATGTAAATGGACTAAGTGCTCAAGGGTGCCTGGATGGCACACTTGGTTGGGTGTCTGCCTCTTGGTTTTGGCTCAGGTTGTGGTCTCAGGGTCACAGGATTGAGCCCCTTGTCAGACTCCATGCTCAGCATACAGTCTGCTTGGGTTTCTCTCTCCCTCTGCCCCCCCCACCCCAGATCTCTAAAATGGATAAATAAATCTTTAGGAAAAATAAAAGGGGGGGGTGCAGGGTGGCACGGTCAGTTAAGTGTCCAACTCTTGCTTTCAGCTCAGGTTGGGATCTCAGGGTTGTGAGACCGAGCCCTGCAATGGGTTCCATGCTCAGCATAGAGTCTGCTTGGGATTCTCTCTCCCTCTCCCTCTGCTCCTCCCACTCATGCACTCTCTCTCTCAAATAAATAAATCTTTATTTATTTTTAAAGATTTTATTCATTTATTTGACTGAGAGAGAGTGTGAGCACAAGCAGGTGGAGGGGCAGAGGGAGAAGCAGCTCCATGCTGAGCAAAGAGCCCAATGTGGGACTCGATCCCAGGACCCTAGGATCATGACCTGAGCTGAAAGCAGACACTTAACTGACTGAGCCACCCAGGCATCCCTCAAACAAAATGACTTTAGAACAAAGATTATAGAGACAAAGAAGGACATTACATAATGGTAAAGGGATCAATCTAACAAGAGGATATAACAATCATAAATACCCATGTACCTAACATAGGAGCAACTATAACAGAGAGAAAGGGAGAAATTAACAGTAATAAAGTATCAGTAGGGGACTTTAACACTCCCCTTACATCAATGGATAGACCACCCAGACAGAAAATTAATAAGGAAACAATGGCTTTGAATGACATTATCAGACTAGATGGACAGATACAGAACATTTCATCCCAAAACAGCAGAACATACATTCTTTTCAAGTGCACATGCAACATGTTCCAAAATAGATCACATGTTAGCCCACAAAACAAGTCTCAACAAATTTAATGAGACTGAAATCATATAAATCTTTTCCAACCACAACAGAATGAAACTAGAAACTGAATACATGAAAAAAAAAAACTGGAAAAAAACACATACCTACAGGCTAAACAACATGCTACTAAACAACCAATAAGCCAACAAAGAAATTAAAAAGGAAATCAAAATAAACACTGAAACAAATGACTTTGAAAATATAACATTTCAAAAATCTTTGGGATGGAGCAAAAGCAGTTCTAAGAAGGAAGTTTAGAGTAATACAGGCTTACCTCAAGAAGAAAAATATCAAATAAACTATATAACCTTATACCTAAAGAAACAACAAAAAGAACAAACAAAGCCCAAAGTTAGTAGAAGGAAGGAAATAATAAAAATTAGAGCAGAAATAAATGAAATAAAGACTAAGCAATAGAGAAGATCAATGAAACTAAGAGCTGATTCTTTAAAAAGATAAACAAAATTGATAAACATTTAGCCAGGCTCATCAAGGGAAAAAGAGAGCTCAAATAAATAAAACCAGAAATGAAAGAGGAGAAGATACAACCAACAATACAGAAATACAAAGAAATATAAGGGACTACTATGAAAAAGATATAGCAGCAAACTGGACAACCTAGAAGAAATGGATAAATTCCTAGAAGCATGAAATCTTCCAAGACTGAGTCAGGAAGATATAGAAAATCTGAACACACCATTTACTAGTAATGAAATTCAATCAGTAATCCAAAACCTTGAACAAACAAAAGTCCAGGACCAAATGGATTGACAGGTGAATTCTACCAAACTTTTTAAAAAAGATTTTATTCATTTGTGAGAGAGAGAGAGCATGTGCACATGCACAAGCAGGGGGAGTGGCAGGCAGAGGAACAGGCAGGCTCCCCACTGAGCAAGGAGCCCAATATGGGACTCAATCCTAGAACCCTGGGATCATGACCTGAGCCGAAGGCAGATGCTTAGCTGACTGAGCCACCCAGGCGTCCCTCTACTGAACATTTAAAGAAGAGTTAATGTCTATCTTTCTCAAACCATTCCAAGATATCGAAAAGGAAGGCATGCTTCCAAATTCATTCTATGAGGCCAGCATTACCCTGATACCAAAACCAAACAGACACTACAAAAACAAATTATAGGCCAATATCTCTGATGAACATAGATGCAAGAATCCTCAACAAAATATTAGCAAACCGAAATCAAATTCATTCACATTAAAATAAGTAAGTCAGGGGCGCCTGGGTGGCTCAGTCATTAAGTATCTGCCTTCAGCTCAGGTCATGATCCTAGGGTCCTGGCATCGAGCCCTGCATCAGGTTCCCTGCTTCGCAGGAAGCCTGCTTCTCCCTCTCTCGCTTCCCCTGCTTGCGTTCCCTCTCTCGCTGTCTCTTTCTGTCAAATAAATAAAATCTTAAAAAATAAAATAAAATAAAATAAGTCAGAGAGATAAGAAATACAGCATAGGGAATATAGTCAGTAACACCAATAATTTTGTATGGTGACAGATGGTGACTGCACATACCAGGGGAAGCAATGAGTAATGTATAGAATTTTTGAATCAGTATGCTGTACACCTGAAACTAATGTAACATTAGTACATCAATAAAAATAGCTAAAAAAAAAAATTTTTTTTTTTTAAAGATGATATATCACGATCAAGCAGGATTTATTCCTGGGGTTCAGTATCTACAAATCAATCAATGTGATATACCACATTAAAAAAAATGAAGGATGGGGTGGCTGGGTGTCTCAGTTGGTTAAGTGTCCAACTCTTGATCTCAGCTCAAGTCTTGATCTCAGAGTTGTGAATTCAAGACCCACTTTGGGCTCCATGCTGGGTATGATGCCTACTTAAAAAAAAAAAAAGGATAAAAATCATATTATCATTTCAAAAAAATCATATAATCATTTCAATAGATGCAGAAAAAGCATTTTGACAAAATTCAACATCCATTCATAACAAAAACTCTCAACGAAGTGGGTACACAAGGAACATACTTCAACATAATAAATGCCCTATATGACATACACAAAGCTAGTTATCAGACTCAATGGTGAAAGGCTGAAAGCTTTTCCCCTTAGATCAGAAAGAAGACAAGTATGTCCACTCTCACAACTTTTATTCAACATAATACTGAAAGTCCTAGCCACAGAAAACAGACAAGAAAGAAAGAAAAAGGCATCAAACTTGGTAAGGAAGAAATAAAACTCACTATTTGCAGATGACATGATATCATATGCCTAGAAAACCTTAAAAGACTCCATCAAAAAACCTCAGACCTAGTATATTAATTTAGTAAAGTTTCAGGATACAAAATTAATATACAGGAATCTGTTGCATTTCTATACAACAATAATGAAACTAACAGAGAAATTAAGAAAATAATCCCATTTACAATTGCATCAAAAGAGGGGCGCGTGGGTGGTGCAGTCAGTTGTGTCCGACTCTTGGTTTCGGCTTGGGTCATGATCTCAGGGTTGTGAGATTGAGCCCTGTGTCGGGCTCCACGCTCAGCAAGGAGTCTGCTTGGGACTTCCTCTCCCTCTGCCCCTCACCCCCCCTCCCTGTGTGTGCTCTCTCTCTCAAATAAATAAATCTGTAAAAACAAACAAACAATTGCATCAAAAAGAATAAAATACATAGAAATAAATTTAATCAAGAAGGTGAAAGACTCTGGAAACTATAAAACACTGATTAAAGAAACTGGACAACACAAATAAGTGGAAAGATATACCACACTCATGGACTGAAAGAACTAATATTGTTAAAATGTCCATACTATGCAAAGCAATCTAAAGATTCAATGCGGGGTGCCTGGGTGGCTCAGTCGTTAAGCGTCTGCCTTCAGCTCAGGTCATGATCCCAGGGTCCTGGGATCAAGTCCCGCATTGGGCTCCCTGCTCTGCGGGAAGCTTGCTTCTACCCCTCCGACTCCCCCTGCTTGTGTTCCCTCTCTCGCTGTGTCTCTCTCTGTCAAATAAATAAATAAAATCTTAAAAAAAAATAAAGATTCAATGCAATCCCTATCAAAATAACAATAGCATTTTTCACAGAACTACAATAAATAGAATGTCTATGGAACCACAAAAGACCCTGAATAGCCAAAGAAATTTTGAGAAAGAACAAAGGTGGAGATTTCAATCCCAGATTTCAAATTATACTACAAAGCTATAGTAATAAAAACAGTATAGTTCCAGCACAAAAACAGACACATAGATCAATGGAACAGAATAAAGAGTCCAGAAAAAAAAAAAAAAAAACACACTTACATAGTCAATCTATGACAAAGAAGGCAAGAATATACAGTGGAGAAAAGACAATCTCTTCAATAAGTGGTGTTGAGAAAACTGGACAGATACATGAAAAGAATGAAACTATGCCATTTTTAAAATACCATATACAAAAATAAACTCAAAATGGATTAAAAATCTAAATGTATGACCTGAAATCATAAAACTCCTAAAAGAAAATATAGGCAATAAACATTTGGACATAGGAGTCAGTAATATTTTTTTGGATCTATTTCCTTAGATAAGGGCAACAAAAGCAAAAATTAACTGGGACTCTAACAAACTAAAAAATTTTTGCACAGTGAAAGAAACCATCAACAAAACAAAAACGCAACCTACTGACTGAGAGAAGATGTTTGCAAATGGTATGTATGATAAGGGGTTAATATTCAAAATATATAAAGAACTCCTACAACTCAAAACCAAAAAAATCCAATAAAAAAAAATGGGCCATAGGACCTGAATAGACATTTTTCCAAAGAAGACATACAGATGGCCAACAGGCACATGAAACGATGCTCAACATCACTAATCATTAGGGAAATGCAAATCAAATCACAATGAGATATTACCTTATACTTGTCAGGATGGCTAGAATAAAAAAGACAGGAAATAATTGTTGGTGAGGATGCAGAGAAAGGTAACCCACGCACTGTTGGTGGGAAGGTAAACTGGTACAGCCATGGTGGAAAAGAGTATGGCGGTTCCTCAAAAAATTAAAAATATAAGTACCATATAATCAGGTAATTTCATCTCTGGATATTTACCCAAAGAAATGAAAACACTAATTCAAAGATATCTATGGACTCCTATGTTTATCGCCAGTATTATTTATAATAACCAAGATACAACAGCCAAGATATGGAAGCAACCTAAATGTTCACTGATAGATGAGTGGATAAAGAAGACGTGGTGTACATATATAGTGGAATATTACTCAGCCATAAAAAAATGAAATCTTGCCATTTGCAACATCATGGAGGGACCTAAAGGGTATTTTAAGTGAAATAAGACACAGAAAGATAAATCGCATATGATTTCACATATATGTGGACTCTATAAAGCAAATGAATAAACAAAAAATAGAAACATACTTACAAATACAGAAAACAAACAGGTGGTTGCTAGTGGGGGAGTGGGTGGGAGGATGGGAAAGACAGGTGAAAAGGGATTAAGAGGTACAAACTTCCAGTTACAAAATAAGTAAGGCACCCTTTCAATAAAGGATTGAATCTTAAATAATAATCCTAAACAAAGGATAAAGAAAAAAGGCCATCTCACCAAAAAAATGTTTAATTAAAAAAAAAAGGAATCTGTAATTTTCCTCACATTAGAAAACAAAACAAAAACAAACACCAGATGCAATACAAAAGTATTATCAAAAGCATCCTATGGGGGGCGCCTCGGTGGCTCAGTTGGTTAAACCGCTGCCTTCAGCTCAGGCCATGGTCCCAGGGTCCTGGGATTGAGCCCCACGTCGGGCTCCCTCCTCATGCAGGAAGCCTGCTTCTCCCTCTGCCTGCCGCTCCCCCTGCTCGTGCTCTCTCCCTCTCTCTCTCGCTCTGTGTGTCAAATAAATAAATAAAATCTTTAAAAAAAAAAAAAAAGCATCCTATGGGACACATGGGTGGCTCAGTCGGTTAAGCATGTGCCTTCGGCTCAGGTCATGATCCTAGGATGCCGGGATCAGAGTCCTGCATCGGGCTCTCAATGGAGAGCCTGCTTCTCCCTCTGCCTCTGCCTCTCCCCGCTGCTCATTCTGTCTCTCAAATAAATAAAATCTTTAAAAAAAAAAAAAATCATCCTAGCCTACTCCTTTTCTCTTCCTCTGATTAAAAAAAGCATATTAAATTAATCAAGGAAGGGCGCCTGAGTGGCTCAGTTGGTTAAGCGTCTGCCTTCGGCTCAGGTCATGATCCTAGGGTCCTGGGATCAAGCCCCACTTTGAGCTTCCTGCTCAATGGGGAGCCTGCTTCTCCCTTTCCCTCTGTTTCTCCCCCTGCTTGTGCTCTCTCACTCTCAAATAAATAAATAAAATCTAAATTAATCAAGGAAAATTATACAAGAACAGCAGAAAACTAGGATGTACTCTGTCAATGGGTGAAAGACCAACGACACCCACAATGATCAATCTCAACACTAAACAGACTTTATTTTTCACATAGAACTCTAAAACTTAAGTCATTCAGCAATTGAAATAATCTCCTGTATTAAGGATTGTCAAGGTAAAGCTCTTTTCATGTTGGAAAATTATGAAAGCCAATATAATCTTTTTTTTTTTTTTGAGAGACAGAGAGAATGAGAATGAAAGAGCACATGCACAAGTGAGGGGAGGACGGAGGAAGAGAATCTTCAAGCAGACTCTCTGCTGAGCCCAGAGCCTGAGACCGTGCTTGATCCCACAGGCCATGAGATCATGACCTGAGCTGAAACCAAGAGTCAGATGCTCAACTGACTGAGCCACCCAGGTGCCCCAGCCAATATAATCTTTTACTCCACATTCTTGTGCACTTCCTTCAGTACCAAATATTTTCATCTTCCCCTCAAAACTTAAAAGTCAGTAAATAAGTCAGTCAGTCATGGGGATGAAAAGTATAGCATAGGGAATATAGTCAATGATACTGTAATAAATTTGTATGGTGACAGATGGTAACTATACTTAACACGGTGAGCATTTCGTAATGCACATAAATGTCAAATCACTAATGTATACCTAAAACTAATATAATATTGCATGTTAACTGTACTTAAAAATAATTTAAAAAATAAAGTTATTTTTTTTAGAGGTTATTTTCTGGTATATTAGTTCAGATTATTTTTCAGATGATTTTTATAGTATTCCCCTGTGGTTTTGGGGATTGGTTTTGGTTTTTTACTTTTTAAAATGAACTTTGAGAAATAATTTACATGGAGGAAGATGCAAGTATTTTAAGTGTATA
Source organism: Callorhinus ursinus (assembly GCF_003265705.2). Lineage (NCBI taxonomy): Eukaryota > Metazoa > Chordata > Mammalia > Carnivora > Otariidae > Callorhinus > Callorhinus ursinus. Next base: position 58,992,142 of record NW_027397068.1, on the reverse strand, counting down.
GGCCAGTGAGTTTTGATAAAGTACACATTTGTGCAGCCACTCCAATTAAAACATAGAACAGTTTTATCACTCCAAAAAGTTCCCTCAAACCCCTTTTCAGTCAATATTCCCTCAAACCCAGTCTCAAGCAATCAAAACTCTGTTTTCCTGTCACTAAAGATATCTGTTCTATAATTTCATGTTGCTGCATGTATGGTAGCACTTTCTTCTTACTGTGGAGTTGTTTTCTGTTCTGTTTATCCATTCACTTGCTGATGGACATTTTCAGGGTTTTTTTTTTTTTTTCAGTTTATTCTATAAAGCCACTACGAACATTAACATATGTCTTTTTTAAGAACTTGTTTCCAGTTTTTCACATAAATACCTAGGTATAGAATTGCTCTATAAATAAGTATATGTTTAACTTAAGAAAATACCAGTGCAAAGTAGCTGTAGTATTTGACACACCATCAGCAGTGTAGGAGACTTCCAGCTGCTCTACATCCTGGCTATCATTTGTATTGTCAGTCTTTAATTTCAGCTATCAAGTGGGTATGTGGTGGTATCTCATCACAGTTGTAATTCAAATTTCCCTGATAGAAATGATGCCGAGTATCTTTTTATGTGCTTATTGGCTATTATTTTGTGATGTGTCTGTTCAAATAGATCTCTTGCCTTTTTTCTTATTGGGTTGTCTTATTATTGAGTTGTAAGAGTTCTTTACACATTCTTAGTCTGAGTCCTTTGTCAGATATATGTATTGTGAATATTTTCTCCCAGCCTGTGGCTTGCTTTGCACTCTAATGGTGTCTCTCAAAACTAAAATTTTTAGCTTTGGTGAAGCCCAACTTATCAATTTCCTTTTTATTTTTTTGTAATGTAACTCATTTTTTTTTAAAAGATTATTTATTTATTTATTTGACAGAGAGACACAGCAAGAGAGGGAACACAAGCAGGGTGAGAGGGAGAGGGAGAAGCAGGCTTCCTAAGGAGCAGGGAGCCTGATGCAGGGCTCGATCCCAGGATTCTGGGATCATGACCTGAGCCGAAGGCAGATGCTTATCGACTGAGCCACCCAGGTGTCCCTCAATTTCCTTTTTAAAAATCATTAGTACATTTTGCATCCTGTTTAAGAAATCTTTGTTGATTCTTAGACCAAAGATTTTTGTTTTTTCTAGAAATCTTGGAATTGTAGCACTTACATTAGGTCCATGTTCCACTGTGAATTAATTTTTGTCAGTTAATTTTTGTCAATTAATTTTTACACAAGGATCATGGCTCATTTTTTCCAAATTGATACCTAGTTTTCTCTGTTTCATTTGTTAATAAGATTATCCTTTCCCACACTGAATGTCCTTTGTCAAAAACCAATACATGGGTGGGAGGTCTACATCTAGATTCTCTTTTCTGTTCAACTGATATACCAATATCAAATTACTTTATTAGTGTAACATCACAGTAATTCTTGACATCAGGTAGTGTAAGTCCTCTGCCTTTTTCCTTTTTTTCAAAACCATCTTGGCTATTCCAGATTGTCTGAATTTCCATACAATTTTAGAATCAACTGGTGAATTCCTACTTGGCAAGGAAAACTTGCAGGGATTTTTACTGGAATTACACTGAGTCCATAGATCAATGTGCAAAGAACTGACATCATAACATAATAGGGATTCTTCTGAATCATGAAAATGGTAAATCTCACCAATCTTATTTTGGTCCTCTTTAATTTCTCTAAACAGTGTTTTGTGGTTTTCAAGTCTTACACATATTTTATTAAACATATACCTAAGTACTTAATGTTTTTTCATAATTGTAAATACTATTTCTAATTTTGTTTTTCAATTGTTTATGCTAGTATATAGAAATACAATTTACTTGTGTATATTGCCTTTATATCCTTTTTTTTTTTTAAGAGAGAAAGAGTGTACACGAGCAAGGAGGGAGGGGCAGAGAGAGAGGGAATCTTAAGCAGGCTCCACACTCAGGGTGGAGCCCGACAGGGGGCTCGATCTCACAACCCTGAGATCATGACCTGAGACAAAATCAAGAGTCGACGCTTAAATGACTGAGCCATCCAGGCGCCCCTTGTCTTTATATCCTGAAAGTATGTTAAATGAACTTTTAATTCCAGTAGCTTTCTTACAGTTTACTAAGATTTTCTATACTTATTCATGACTTTATGTTATCTGTGAATAAAGACAGTTTTACTTCTTCCTCTCTGATAATTTATTTCTTTATTACCCTGGGTACTTTATCTCCAGTATAGAGTTGAACAGAAGTGGTCAGAAAGGACATCCTTGCTTTTTCGTGATCTCAGTGGAAAAGTGCTCAGTTTTTCATCAAGTGTAATGTTAGCGATAGATTGTTCAAAGATGTCCTTTATTGAGGTGTTCCCGTCTTTTTCTACCTAAGAGTTTTCTTTTTTAAACATGTATGGGTGCTGTATTTTGTCACAGGCTTTTCCTGTATCTACTGGGATGATCATCTGCTTTTAAAAATATTTTGTTAATATGGTGAACTACATTTACTATTTTCTTCCTTCTACTTAATTTAGGTATAATTTGTTCTTCTAACTTTTTAAAGAGGAAGAATAATTGGTTTAAACCTTTCTTCTTTTCTAATTTGAGAATTTAAAGCTATAAAACTCCCTCTAGACAGTTTTAGCTGAATCCCACAAATTTTGATGTGTTTTTCATTGCCACTCAGTTCAAAATAATTACTAATTTCTTTTATGATTTCTTCTTAAATCCCTGCATTATTTAGAAATGAGGTGAATAATTTCCAAATATTAGGAAATTTTCTAGGTGTTTTCATCATTATCTTTTTTTTTTCATCATTAACTTCTAACTTAATTCTACTGTGTCAAATAACATAATCTGTATGATTTCAATGATTTATTGAGACTCACTTTGTGGTCTTGCACATGGTCTATCTTGGATGAATGCTCCATGTGTAATTAAAAAGAATTATATTGGGGCGCCTGGGTGGCTCAGTCGTTAAGCGTCTGCCTTCGGCTCAGGTCATGATCCCAGGGCCCTGGGATCGAGCCCCGCATCAGGCTCCCTGCTCAGCAGGAGGCCTGCTTCTCCCTCTCTCACTCCCCCTGTTTGTGTTCCTGCTCTCGCTATCTCTCTCTCTCTGTCAAATAAACAAATAAAATCTTAAAAAATAAAATAAAATAAAAAGAATTATATTCTGCTGTTGCTGCATGTCACATTATAGCAATAGATCTCAATTAGGTCAAACTGGTTGATACTGTTGTTCAAATTTTCTATATCCCTAGTGATTTTCCTGCTGCTTATTTTATCAGCTACTAAGAAAGGAACGATAAAATCTCCAAATATAATTGTGAATCTTTCTACTTCTCCTCCCAGTTTTTGTTTCATGTTCTTTAAAGCTGTTATTAGGTACATAAACATTTAGGGACTGATAAGCCTTCCTGATGAATGTATTTTTAATCATTACCCTTGTTAATAACACTGATGTTTGCTTTGACTGATACTAATATTAGTCACTCTAGTTTTATGACTGTTTGCATACATATCGTTCCCCATGCTTTTCACATGCCAGTCTACAGTTGTTTTGACACTGCTGGTGTTTATTTCTTTTACCTTTTTATCCAAGAGAAAAGGCACAAATCCTAAGCGTAGGTCTCCATGAAATATAATTTATAAGTTGCACACACCCATGTAACCAGCCCAGATCAAGACACGGAACACTCCTAGCAATGCTCCTCATGCCCACTCCTGGTCATCCCCATCCCTCCAAGGAAAACCACTGCCTGACTTCCAACCTCAGAGATTCAAACCCGAAGTTTCTAAAAAACTGAGTTTCTGATAGTTAGAAATCAGGAAATCTGCAGTTTTTGCCATCCTTTGAGAAATTAGATCCGGCAGTGTGTTCCTTTGAGGCAGGAGCCCTGCTAGTGCAGAACACCTGTCCCTCAATGAGGGTGTCACTGCTTTAGGCCTACCTGCCTCGCCTCCTTGTTTTGTCACCTGACTGGCACACTTATTTGTGTCTTCATATTTAAAGTGTGTTTCTTGGGGAAAGTATATAATTGGACCTTCCTTTATTATTTAGTCTGATAATCTGCCTTTTATCTGAAGGGTTTAGGTCATTTATATGCAACTGTCCATATGGTTAGGTTTAAGTTTACCATCTTGCTTTGTCTTTATCCCACCTTTCCTTTGTTTTTTTCCCCCCTCTTTTCCTATCTTCTCTTAGACTGAATTTCTTTTTTTCATTTTAGCTCTACTCCACTTACTGTGTTATTAGCTACATGTCAATATTTTTGTGTGTTTACTCTAGAGTTTAAAATAGGCATCTTTAGGGGCGCCTGGGTGGCTCAGTCATTTAAGCGTCTGCCTTTGGCTCAGGTCATGATCCCAGGGTCCTGGGATCAAGCCCCGCATCGGGCTCCCTGCTCCACGGGAAGCCTGCTTCTCCCTCTCCCACTCCCCCTGCTTGTGTTCCCTCTCTCGCTGTGTCTCTCTCTGTCAAATAAATAAATAAAATCTTTAAAAATAAATAAATAAAAATAAAATAGGCATCTTTGATGGGGCACCTGGGTGGCTCAGTCGGTTAAGCGTCTGCCTTCAGCTCAGGTCATGATCCTAAGGTCCTGGGATCAAGCCCCGCATCGGGCTCCCTGCTCAGTGGGGAGCCTGCTTCTCTCTCTGCCTGCCACTCCCCCTGCTCATGCTCATGTTCACACTCTCTCTCTGCCAAATAAATAAATAAAAATCTTAAAAAAAATAAAATAGGGATCATTAAGATATACAAATCTACCTTCAAATACTATACCTATTCATGTTTAATGAGTACTACACTTATTCATGTAGACAAAATCTTTCAACAATGTATGTCCAGTTCCTTAAACTTGTATTGTCTTCATACATTTTACTTCCACATCATAATCCTCATAAAATGCTATTATTTATGCTTTAAATAACCCTCAGATAATATTTACTCAGTGGAAAACAAGACAAGGATGTCTGCTTTCACCACTGCTATCCAATATAGTATTGGAAATTCTAGCAAGAGGACTTAGACATGAAAAAGAAATAAAAGACAGACAAATTAGAGAAGAAGAAAAATTATGTCTGTTTACAAGTGACATAATTTTATACGTAGAAAACCCTAAAAATTCCACACCAAAAAACAACTGTTAGAGCTAACAAAATTCAACAAAGTTGCAGGATACAAAATACACAAAAGCCGGTCATATTTCTATATACTAGCAATGAACAGCCTGAAAACAAAGTTAACATTTCCATTTACAATAACATCAAAAAGAGTAAAATACTTAGGAATAAATCTAACCAAGGTGGTAAAAGACTTGTATATTCCTACACCTATTCAATGAAATATTCATTACAGAAATTAAAGAGAAGATAAATAAATTAAAAGACATCCTATGTTCATAGACTGGAAAACAATATTGTTAAGATGACAAAACTACCCAAGTCTATGTACAGATTTAATGCGACCCCTATCAAAATTCCAATGGCATTTTCACAAATAGAAAATCATCCTAAAAATTCATATGAGGTCTCAAAGGTCCCCAAATAACCAAAACAATCTTGGAAAACTTTCAAAACTTACTACAAATTTATTAATCAAAATAGGTGGTACTGGCATAAGGGAAATAGACTAGAACAGACAGCCCAGAAATAAACCTTCATATATATAGTCAATCGACTGACTTTTGATAATGGTGCCAAGATCATTCAATGGGGAAAGGACAGTCTTTTCAACAAATAGTGCTGAGAAAACTAGATATCCACATGTAAAACTAGATATCCACCTTCCAAAGTAGTTGGGATCGTACCTTATACCACATACAGAATTAACTCCACCTGGATCAAAGAGAAAACCGTAAGAGCTAAAACTATAAAACTCTTAGAAGAAAGCATACGGGAAAGGCTTCATGACATGGATTTTGCACTGATTTTTTGGATTTAACACCAAACACTAGGCAACAAAAGAAAAATAAAATAAACTGGACTTCTTCAAAATTAAAAATTTTTATGCATCAAAAGATACCATCAAGAAAGTGAAAAGATAGTCCACAAAATGGGAGAAAATATTTGAAGATCTTATATCTGATAGGGATTAATATTATTATTAATCTAATAGAGTCTCTAGCCCTAATTTCCAATTTACAAAAAAAACAGGATAGAGGAACAAGTTAAACATTAACCTGAGTTAAAAAACAGACATATCTAGCAAAAGAAGTATTCTAAAAGATAATTGGCCTGATAGGGGTGTTGTGCAAGATTAAAGAAAAGAGACAACAACAAAAATGCATGAACCCTGACTGAATCCTAGATTGTGACTAGGGGGCAAGCAGAGAGCTTTAAAAGACATTCTTAAGATAACTGGGAAAATATAAGTCTATATGTTATGCAAGGGAATGCACTCATCCTTAAGAAATGCACACTGACATAGTTAAGGGTTAAAGTGTTACGGTATTTGAAACTCAGTTTTAAATAGTTCTGCCCCCCCCGCCAAATAAAAGGACAGAGAATATGACGTCAACAACTGCCAAATTTCAGTGGAAGGTATGAGTGATCACTGTACTACTTCTTCCTCTTTTCTGTAAACTTGAAAACTTTCTAAATAAAAAGTTTAGGGTAAGAAACCTTTAGGTTTCCACGAAACTACACAACTTAAAATGGCTAAAATGGTGAATTTTATATCATGGGATTTTTATCTCAAAACCAAACCCCCACCCCCAAAATAACCCAGAGCTATGGGTATCTGACACTGTGGAGCTACCGTGGAACTACCCTGCACAGCCTCATTCTCATACACCATGATGTGAAAGGCCATGACACTGGGTACAGTGGTGTTCTCATGGAGTTAGAAGAAAACACAGAATCTTTATGCAGAATTAAAAAGAAATTAGGATAAGATATATTGTATGATAAAATTACTTTTATATAATTTAATTGCTATTATTTATTTTAGAATGCATAGGAGGAAGCAAGTCATGATGATTTGGCCCCAAATCAAGCACAATTGGTTAAGAGTAAAATGCCAAAAGCAAACCAAACTGGCCACACACCTGGGCTGATGGATGGAGGAGGTGGAGGTGGGAGAGGTCGGCCTTCTTTAATGGCTAGTGTACACTGTTTTGCCGATCGGATGGCATTAATGAAGTCTTCATGTTGTTGTCTCCAGTTAGATCTCCTCACAGGTTGAGGCTATAAAAGACAAAACCAATATATACTAACCTAGACTGTACATCTCTCCACTGCTATTTTATTTTATTTTAAGATTATTTGCTATTTTAACCTGAGATTTAAATTTATAGGAAAAAGGACTGAAATTTTGAGGGAAAAGAGAATTTGTTTTCAAAAGTACAAAAAAAGAGGTTTGGAAAATACAGTAATAAAATTTGCAAGCCACTGCAGTGAGGGAAAACACAAAATAACCATCAGAAAAACGAGCTACAAAACTTTAAAGAAAGACTTAAATTTAAGATTAAAAAGGATTCTCTTCCAAGTTAATTGCTAGATTTAATGCTAGACTAATGAAAGCATAAACGAGATTCTTTTTTTGCCACATCTGGAAAATATCTGAAATACATTTCGAAATCTAAGTGAGCATGATTAAAAAGAAAACAGTAAAGGTGGATTATACTTACATGACATTACACTGCACTATCAAGCAAAAATGAAACCAGAGAGCCAAAAAGAGGCTTTAATATACTTAAGGATGTAATCAAGAACAGTAAACAAGATATTGATAGTACCTTGGATTGAGGAGCCTTTCTCACAATGGGAATGTCAGTGCCCTGTAATCTTTGTTTCAAGGAATTGAAAGGTTTACGTTTTTTGTTGAAGAGTTTTCTACATATTGGTCCATGCCTTTCCTAGAAAAGAAACAGTGGGGATTAAAATTTTTAACATGTACAGTCACAAGGTTTGTACTCAGGCAGCCCCCACTGGAGTGACAGGGTTCACCTTCAGAGCCAAGTTCATTCTCCAACTCTCAAAGCACAGCAGAACAAATCCATCTGGCTCTCTCCACCCTTGTTACACATCACTAGATATTGCGTGAGGGTAAGGTCAAGAAGAGGCCTCTGCAGCTACAGAGACTTACTTCGAATTTGGTTTTATATATTGAATTCTACCACTTGGGCTGTGTGAGTGGTTCCAGGCATTAAATAATGTTGAAAAGGCAAACTTTCTAGTTTAAATTGAAATAAATATTTCTGATATTGAGCTAGGTACTCACTGAAGCCAAGAAAGTTCTCCTGATTATGTCTTCTGTTCTGTTCCCTGTGTCCACGATTCCCAAATTCCATGAGCAAGCCATCCAGTAACCTACCAGAGAATCTGAGTCCCAACAATCCTAATACTCAGTTTTGCCATCCTTTTGAAACAGTCCTTTGCATACAGCAGGGAGAAACTTAGTTCCTACCAGTGCAACCTTCTCAGGAAAACTCTTCTTACCACTCAGCAATTTCAAAATTGAATTTAATGGGGTCACTTTTCTACATACAGCAAATTAAACTACTTAACTTCCTCAAGAAGTGGAGAGGTTTCAAAGAAATATTTGAGAACATCTGCAAAAGACAACTGGGACAACCATACAAATAAATGAAGGATACACCAATTCCATTTACATTATGAAGATATTTTCCTTTAATTTATCCAAACATTTCACATCCATGAAGTCATTTATTTCAGAGCAAATCTAAGCATTCAATATTAAGTTTTACAATGTTACAATATTTAACATTTAACAGATGATCGGCAGGGAAAACATTCTTTACTCCAGCCAAGTAATCCTTTAAGTACTCAGCATTTCTAGTACATAAGACAGGGAATCAACACAGAGAGCTCTGCCTGTGTACCACCCTTACAAAGTCCGTTACAGCACCACTATAGGATTACACCAACAACTTCCAACTAAATGTCCTCTTCCTTGGTGGATATGTAACTCATAATAGCTAACACACAGTTCCTTCGTCCAACAAAATACAGGGCTCTATAAAAATCCCTGCACTTTGTTACAAACAAGCCATACCATTTTATTTTATTTTTAAAGATTTATTTATTTATTTTAGGGAGAGAAAAAGAAAGACAGGAGGGGAGGGGGGGAGGGAGAGAAAGAATCTCCAGCAGACTCCCCACTGAGTGCGGAGCCCAATGTGGGGTTCCGTCCCAGGACCCTGAGATCATGACCTGAGCTGAAATCAAGAGTCAGGACACTCAAAACACTGAGCCACCCAGGAGCCCCAAGCCATACCATTTTAAATTAGAGAGAGAGATCATATCACTTGATCAAATGCTCTTTGTAGCCTAGAGATAGGCCTAGATTAAAACCCAAGAGGACCCAACACATTGGGGATGACATTTAGTGATCCCCAAATGGATGGTACCTTCTAGGTCTCAAACTCATTCTTATGGGGTGTAGGCCTGGCTTGGCAAAAGGAACACACTGGTGGATTCCTGGGCCATAATAGGCCCTGGAGGTCCTGCTTCTAAGTTCAGAAGTTCTAGCTATAGTTAACTAGAACAGATATTTCATTTTTAAAATTCCCCAGAGAAAGAAAACCTACAACCTCATTGTACAGTCTTTTACCCCAAACGCAGTCAGGTGGATGGTCTAAATCCTTTAAGTTTGGTTACATCTCCTTGATCTAAAATGTTCAAACTCGGAGTTGCATTATCACCTCAAGTTTTTTTTTTTTTTTAACATTTTTCTTGGGAATCTCTTTATAATATTGGAATCTAATACCTGTTTGATTCCCTAATTTTGACATTAAGCTTTTATTCCACTTTATAGGCATCAATCAGGGGCCTTGACATGCAGTTAGTTTGAATCTGATTAACAATTAGATCTTGGAACAGGCCTTACATCCATTTTGTTCAAATTACATAAAATCCCTGAAATTGAAAGGTTCTGTCTTTATACGTGGCAAAGCAGGAAACAGAGGGAGGTTAAAGGACTTGTCAGAATTAGTGACAAATTTGAGGCTAAAAGCCAAGTTTCCAGATGCTCCAAATTCAATGTTCATTCCTCTTGACTAGCTAATTTCCCTGGTGCTTTGGCCTTAAAATTTGAATTTTTGATGCTTATAGAAAAGGCAAAAGAGCCAAAACCTCTCAAGAGACAATCAGCTGTGCCAAAACACTTTCATCTGGCATCCTTTTTCTAAAAGTACCATGGTTAATTAAGCTCCCTCTTGAATGGGGTGGCATCTATGTGCCTCGGTGTCCTCCGGACCTGCCAGCCATAGGGTATGGACCTCTCTTCCCTTGCTTTCCCTCCACATCTGTCTTTAATCTTTGCCGCTGCAGCCTCCTCACTGACTCGACAGTTCATTTAACTCCAGCGAAACACATCTACAAAATGTCTTTATGTTTACCAGAACATCTGCTGCAAAGCGTCTTCCACAGACTTCACAGGGAAGTAACTCCTGATTGCCATCTGTATAAGATCCAAAAGCACATGATGTTAGCTTCGTGGAACTGCCTGCCTGAGAAGAAATGACTAACTGGAGGGGACCTCGATAGCTTGATCGCCTCACTCTCCTTTCCCTCCCCACCAGCTTCCTTCTCTTAGGAAGACACTTCATGAACTCATCCATCTTCTTTTTCTAATATAGACTTCTCACTTCACTAAACAGGTAAATTCCATGTCCTTCAGGCAACCAGAGTACAATTCTTTAACATATTCCTAAACTAAGTGCCTAATAGCTTTGCTTTAGACATAAATGCAAAGTTAATACTTTAGTATAAAGTCATAAATTATCTAATGGTAACATTTTTAAGATTCCTACTAGGATGTAAGGCCTATGTGTGTGCTAAATGAAGGTGTGACAGTTTATCACAGATCATATGAAAAGAGTCACCTAATCATCAAATTTAAAATTTCCTGAGAATGGCACTCTCTCAATAAATGCTCTTTGCTGGAAAAACTCCTACCTGAGAGGAAGGGAGTATAAGATACTGATGAAAGGGACCAGGTAGAACTAATGGGACTTCTATCCAAATCAGGAAAGATGGCACCATTACAATGCAGAAGGATGGGAGGATGAGCAACATCCTAAGGAGGGGTGTTTGGTCCAACTTCTTAATGAGGTCAGTGAATAACACTCACTGCTAGCATTTTATATGCAGTAGTGAATGAGTGAGGGACTGTAATCACAATAAGGTCACTATTTGCTATTGTTTTTAATATTCAACTAGTGTTTTTAAAAGTTAAATGAAGAATAAAGTCAATTTAAAAAAAAAAGAGGCTGAGACTGTACCCACATGTGCCCCATGTCTCAAAGTACCTGACCCATAGTAAGGTGTGCACAATAAAATACTTGTTGAATGTGTGGGCCAAACACCGAGTTCCTACCTTAGGACCAATACTTCATTTTATAACTATTTGCTACATGCAACTCTGTGGAAATATTGAGAGAAACCATACATGGGTCCAGCAGAGAAAAGGAGAGAGAGTATGCCATTAAATGAAGTTAAGTGTCACAAGGAAAGGAAAACATTGTGGAATTCTGTAAAGGTTTCACCTTATTACTTTAAGTTCATCTGGAGTTGAGCATATGGATTAGAAAAGCTGATTTTGGAGATGACGTTATATTAGACTAATAATCTGGGCTTTATTCTACAAACAAGGGCAACAATCAGGGACACTGAGTAGGAAGAATCTGAACAGAGCTGTGGACGGCTGCATGGATGGTAGTGGGGAGGGAAGATGCTATTTCAGTTAAAAAGCTAAAGGTGTACGCCCGAAATGGAAAGAAAAGATGAAACGAGAGACACTGTGCTCAAGGAATTGACAACATGACTAGATGTAGGAGTGAGGTGACAAAGAGAACAGTGCAGGACTGAGAGGAGGGTCGGGCTGTGGACAGAAACAAAATTTGAGAAGAAGGGCCATCTTAGCAAGAAAAATGACCTCAGCTTTGGAAATACTGAGTTTGAGAGAGTCATCCAGCCAGCAGGATGGAAATGAGGGAGGTCAGGCCTAGAGACACAGATGTAGGCTTTGTTTGGAGAGTGATGTAAAGGCATGATATTGCCAGGGAAGAGGTCATGGAAAGAGAAGTACAGGGATGATCCCTAGGGAACTCCGTATTTAAGGGCCAAGAAGATGAGGATGATAAGCCAGAAGGAGAAACAGGAGAGAACAAGGTCATGGAAACCAAGAGAAGACAGTTTGAAAAAGGAAGGACTGATTAACAGGAATCAGATGGTAGCTCATTACAGACATTGTTGATTTAAATGATTTCTTCTCACATCTGCCAGATGGTATTGTATTTGCAACACAGGTCATCCATTACAGCATACAGAAATATTACTCTTCTTCTCTGTTCTTTTGGCCTTCTAACTCTGTAAAACGGAGTCTTAAATTATTTTTTTTTCAGCAAGCATATACTTACGAGAGTTAATAAAAGGACTCATTTTAATAATAAAACTGCTTTTCCTAAACCACTAATGGAAGATGATTTTTATTTTTACGAATGGTACTGTAACGTTTGTATGGTATTTTCCTGTTTCCTAAACACTTTTCGTACAATAATCTCATTTACTCCTCACAGAGTTGGGATTTTTTTTTTTTTAACAAGAAAACAAAGGTTCAAAGTTAGGGGACTTCTCAAAGACCACAGGTGGTTAAAAGGTAACATGGAGACTCAAACCTAGGTCTCTATCTCCACAAGTATTAAAACTATATTCAACCATCACCATAAATATAGGTTATGCTGGTACTAACCTGCAAAACAAATGGAAGTCCCTGAAGGATAAATAGCCTCTGATTTAAATCAGTGAGTTTTAATTAGCTCAATGAGTTTCAAAGAATGACAGATACAATAGGATTCAACTGAACACCTGAAATCAATGGACCACCACTTTCTGAACCACTTTCAGTTCTGAAGCTTGACTATAAGGAAGGGAGCACCTGCCAGAGTTACTCAGTCGAATTAAACATGGAGATCAAGGTCTATCGTGTTTGTGACAGAATGCTGAGTCACATGGAATATGTGATCGCTAGAACCTTAAGAAGAATCATTTAAAACAACCAAAATGCCTTGCAACAGGTGAATGGTTATACAGTTACATCCAAACCCTGGAATACTGGTTCAACAACAGAACACTATTGATACATGCAACACCTGGATGGATCTCAATGCTGAGAAAACCCAATCTCAAAAGGTCATGTATTGTAAGATTCCATTTGTAGAACAATCTCAAAATGACAAAATTGGAGATGGAGAATAGATTAGTGATTGCCAACAGGGAGGGATGGTCGCGGAGGGAGATGGTTGTGACCATACAGAGTAGAATGAGGGTGGAATAGTTTGAGTAGTGGAATAGTTCTGGGGGCACCTAACTGGCTCAGCTGATAGAGCATAGGGCTCTTGGTCTCAGGGCTGTAACTTCGAGCCCTATGTTGGATGTAGAGATTCCTTAAAAATAAAATCAGGGTCGGGGGTGGGGAGAGGAAAAGGAATAGTTCTAGAACCATATTGTGGTGGTGAGTGGTGGTTACACATGTAATAAAATGGTACACATTGTACCCATGTATATGTTTCCTGGGTTTGATATTGTACTAGTTATTTAAGCTGTAACTTAAGTTGGGGAAACTGGGTAAAAGGTGAGTGGGAACTCTACTATTTTGCAATTCTCATGCACTAATTTTGTCAAAATAAGAAGTTTAAAGAAATACCTGGGGTGAGCAAATTGTGACCAGCAGGTCAAATCTGAAGCTGTATGTTTTTGTAAATAAAGTTTTATTGGCAAATAATACCCATTTGTTTACACGTCTATTGCTGCTTTCACATTACAACAGTAGAGTTGAGTAGTTAACAGAGACCATATGGCCTGCAAAGCCAAAAATCATACTAAGAAATAGGTTGCCAACCAGTGAATGAGAATGTAGTGATTAAAAAGAATTTGCAGGAGAAAAACATGGAAAATGTTAGTGACACATTTTTATACACATAAAGACTAGGAGTTATATAGATATGTACGTGTGTGTGTGTGTGTACATACAATACACACAGCGATTAAGAGTAAAGGTGATTAGTTTCCTGCATTTTCAATTTTTCTACAAAGATTATCGTTTTAAGAATTAAAACAATGACATTTTAAAAAAGAACAGTTTGATAGAAAAGATGCTAAAACAATCAGTATCAACTTAGCTATTTCTATCTTTACCCTCTCTTAGTAGACTATTAAAGTGGCCATTATTTTTATACATTGGCTATTATTTTTACACTTTGGTTTAAAAATCTTAGACAATTTTTTTTAAATGAGGGAAAGAAAGTGATCTGGAAGCCATCAAAAGTTTTGTTTAGCATGTTAACAGTGAAAAATAAGCATTACAAAGATCTCAGTTCAAAAATTTTATAAGCAGCCTGGAGAGGATTATGGCTATAATGAAATTGGAAAAAATTCTACTTCTGACTAGACATTCACTTTCTGAGCTGGAAGTTAAGACTGCTTTGTACACACACCTACCAACCCACATTTCCTTATAAAGGCATGGTAGAGAGGACAAAAGGAAGACATTTTCTCATTCAGTCGTCAGCAAGTCAAAGAACTCTTAAGTCCTTTGCAATCCAGAACATACAAACATTAGCAACATCGACATCTTCCATGGCCCTATGGTAAAGGGGGGAGCATATTGGCCTCAACTTACTCACTTACCTCAGGAACGTGAGTTATGAAAGAAGAAAAGGAGTTAAGGATGGCAGAGAGAACACTCCATCAAATTTTGCTTTCCACCAAAGCCCCAAAAAACTACAGTAAAGGAAAATAGAGACAAAGAGAATCCACAAGATCAGGCAGGAAAGACGATGACAATAAAAAAAATTTGACTCAACTGACAGACATGGTAAGTGACTTGGAGGACTTAAAACTACATCAGAATCCACTTACCAAGCTGACAGTAGGGAGAACCAACCATCGATTTTTTTTATCTCAAACCCTTCAAAGTCACAGGAATCCCCAGAGCAGCATACACCTCTGGGACTGGGATGAGATAAATGCGGAAGTGCGTGCTAAAATATGGAGGGCCAAGATGAAAGTTTTCTGAAAAGAAGTTGATTCCTAGATCCCCTCCCTCACTCTACACCCCCTGGGTGACTGCCCTCTCCAACTCTAGCATAAGTCTACTCTCCAAAAATGACAGAGGCCTATGCATGAGGCACTGCTGAAGGCATGGGTAGGCAGATATAGATGTATACACATATTTATGGTTGACTCATGATTTGTAGTAGTTGTATTCCATAAAGGCACTGTGAGCACTGAATGAACAAATACTGACTTAATACTTCTAGGGGGAATATAGGATTAGGCTCCTGTGAGTCTCTGGTCACACTATTTTTATCAACCTATCAATGTACAACCTTGTTTTGTTTTTCTATTTAAAGACACCTTGCATAAATATATATTGTTGATTCAGTAACAGTGAACACTCATAGTGGGCAACACTGTAACTCATGCCTGGATGAAGCTTATCTAACAGACATATTTCCTCCATAAGGCACATCACAGCCTTCCTGCATTTCAACACAACATTTAAGGGCCATTTTAAACAGTGAAATCACCAAGAAAAATTGTGAAAACACGAAAAATGTGGCACAGACTGTGAAAAGAACACTTGTTTACAGTATGAGAGCTGAAACAAGAAGGCAGAGAGAGCATCACCCTGTTCCACTTCTGCTGAGAACATGCACGTCGGGTGACTCGACCTTTTAACTGCTATGTGCAGGTCTGTGAATGACCATGAAAACCCCATGTGTATTTTAGAGTTTCAAATTTTAGCAAATAGGCAAATTTGCAAATAAGAACTTGAGTAATGAAGTTGCTGGCATGTGTGTGTATGTAAATATACTGATTAATCTGGTGATTCCTCTCATGAAGAGTGATGCTGAAAGCAGAGAATACACCTCAAACCCCCTTCCTCTACGTGGCTCACAGAACTCTGCCAGACCCTTACTCTCAAGACAGAATGGAAACTTCCCTGAGAACCTAACCATTCCGTGACAAAATATATCTGTAGATATCAACACTGGGAAGATTCCCAAACAGCTCACCCAGACCACTCTACAATAAAGCTCAAAATCATAAAATGCCGCTTATCCATTCAGAATTTCCAGTGTCTCCTTCCTCCAGTCTTAGTCATGAGCCAACAGACAGGAATTTCCAAAGATCTGTGGAAAAACTGTAGCATGTAAGCCCAAAACAAATAAAAAAGCAATTTAAAGAAAAATTAAACTCTTAGAAATTAAAAGCCTTATAGAAGAAATGAAAAACTCAAGAAAGATTGGAAGATAAAATTAGGGAAATTTCTCAGAAAGTAGAGTAAAATGGCAGAAAGATGGGAGAAGAAAAACATAAGCAATTCAAGTACCTCTCTCTGGTCCAGAAGGTCCTACTCCAAGTAACAGTTCAAGAGAGAAAAGGAGTAAACCCAAGGCAGAAAATAAAAAATTTTAACGATTTCCAGAAGTGAAAGGACAGGAGCTTCCATTGAAAAGACACAGCACAATGGATGAAAATCTATCTATAACATCATTGTGAAATTTCAGAACTCGGGAAACAGATTCTACCAAGATGAAAAAAAATACTTGACAAAAATATCAGGAATTACAATGACTTCAGGTTCCCATACAGGAAACTTGGAAATGAATGAGGAAAAATCCTTTAAACTTCTGAGGGAGAATAATCTACAACCTATAGTTTCATACCCAGCCAAACTATTGATCAAATATGGGGGTTGGGTAAATTTCTCAACATGCAGGATTTGAAAAAGTTGACATCCCACACACCATCTCAACAATTACTAGAGGATCTGCTTCAGGACAACGTTGAGTAAAACATACAGCAAATAGGAAATTCAACACATGAGGGAGAGAAAGTAATTCCCAGGATAACAGCTGGGAACCAGAACCAGAGAGCAACTAGTCCATACTGAAGATATATGAAAAACAGACATGTTGAAGTCTGTCATGAGCATGATATTCATTGCCTTTGTAATCTGAGGTTAGTATGTCCTAGTATCTGGCTCCCACTGTTCTATACTTGGCTTGTTTGACCCTGTCCCACTGGAGTGCTTGTTTTTCCCTTCATATTCTGACATCCAGATGAGTGGAGGACACTCCTTTCACTCCACAAGAAGGTTTTGCATTGATCTTGAGATCATGATGACCTCAGAAAGCAGAAAATGTAAAATGACCATATAACCACTAAACATATTTCTACAGGAGATCCAGGATGCTGCAGCTGTGGTCACTTGTGTTCCCTAGGACTCAATCACCTAGCTCAACAACATCTCTTGGGGCTCTTGTAAATTCTAGAAGCTAAACTCAGGCTCAGAGACTATTCAGCTCAAGGATGCCTTCATCAACTGGTAGTAAATATTGCCCTTATAAAGCCAGATTTGTGTTTCAAAACTAAACAAGATATTGTGCCTAGGAATACCATACAAACTGAGAGTTGTGGAGGGATGGGGTGGCACTGGGGAGGGTATGTATTATAGTGAGCACTGTGTGTTGTGGAAAACTGATGAACCGCAGACCTGTACCCCTGAAACAAATAATACGTTATATGTTAATTAAAAAAAAAAGGAATACCATACAGCTGATGATTAATATAACCTAGATAATACTTAAGAGTTACTGAGGGGAAAGAGTGGAATGAAATTGAGGATGGAACCACAGGTGGCTTCTGTGTTCTATTTCTTAACCTGAATAGTGCAATGTTTTTGTTTTATTATACATTCTCATAAAAGTTTAACAAAACGTGCCATTACAGTGTTTACCTTCTCCTGACCCTTCACTATAACAAGCTTGATAAGACATACTAACACACAGGAAAAAGCAACATAAATGTACTGATAATGTAACTGTAAAGCTACAAGATGGCTGGAGTTGTCTTTCACCTGAGATCATTTGATGATGTCACAATGGAGGTGTGAATACAATGGACCACAGTTAACATACACAAATAGTGATAGCTTTTGATACTTAAGACTTATAAAAAAACAGCTCTAAAATATCTAAAAAAGTGATTTTCTAACAAGCATTAAGTTCTCATACAAAAGAGGTGCTTAAGGCACAGCAGGCAAATTCTTCATGACTTTGCCCCTACCTGGGATGCCTTAGGCCTTCTTTCTCCTAGCTAATATTGATTCTAGGTCCTATTGTTCCAAGTTTAAGCAATTCCTTTGGTGAAATCTCTTCCCTATGAATTCATTTATATACTACCTAGTGATCATTTACCAAATGCCAGGAGCTGTTCTAGGCCATGGGGATAAAGTAGTAAATAAAAATTCCCTGCCCTCAGTTTGTTCTACTGAGAGGAGACTGAACAACAAGATACAGCTCAGATACCAAGAGATGCCATGGAGACCATAAAGCAGGGAAGAAGCTTAAAAAATGCAAAGGAGGTATTTTGCTATCTTTACACAGTCAGCTGAAAATTTACAGTGGAGGTGACAACTAAACACCAACCTTGAGGAAGCTTTATTTGCAGTAAGAGCACTTCAGGGGGAAAAGCAGGTACCAAGACCCTCATTTCAAGTGGGACTTATCAGTGACTTGGTGTTGCTAGTTAGATTTTGCTGCACACACCCTGCCTCCTCAAAAGATGCAGTCCTTGAAGGCAAAAACCCCCTTGCTGCTCTGGATTTCCAACATTTGCTAGGACCTTATGTTAAGTTCCTAACCACTGTTAAGAGACAACTCAAATCGTAAATATTCTAAAATTCTACAAAATAATTCAGAATATGTAAGGTTTGCTCTCCAGAATAAAATTAAGATCTTTAAATCTGGAGGCTAATCAGCCTAAATCACAATGCTTTCAGTAAGACTAATGACTTAAGAGTCACCTTTCCTTGACTGCAAAATATATAATGTGCTGATTTAAACCCTTTGGATAGGTGAAGTGATATTAGAAGCTCCTAAGAAGGAATTTGAATAGCATCAAGTCAAAATAATATTCCAAGTCTTTAAGATTCTCGCTGGTTTTAAGAACCTTCAATTGAGATAGCTACCGAAATAAATGGTCAATCTTCTTAGGATTTAATATATTCACAATACTAACATAAACCATCATCTGACACTTGGCATCTGCAAATCAGCATTAAAATATATACTCCCCAGTTAGATTCTACTTCTATAATGACAAGCTCTTCAGCTGAGTTTTTTGTAGCAATGTTGGTTGAATACCTAAGGCTACTGTTTTTCATAGCTCCTAAAATTCCTAGAATACTAAGATTTACAATTTAAAACAAACAAGGTAACACCCACCAACTTTGGAAAAGCCATATTCTAATGAATTATAGAAGACACATTCTAATAATTTAGTTATCAAATGCAGCTCACCAGCTAAAAATGGTTCTGCCTCTGCCATTCTGTTCCCAACTCAGACCAACAGTGTCCACAGTTTTTGTTTTTTTCCCCCCCCAGAACAGTCCAGATAGCAACACATTAGTCATGGACACATGAACAAGGGTCACTAACAACTCGTCTGTTGCAAGGGAGTCACAGTTTACCAAATAATTAACAATTGTGATGGTGTCATTGCTTGAGCCTTGAAAAAGTTTACAGGAAAAAAAACAAACACCAAACAAACCTCACCAAAAAACAAGGAAAATTTTTAACTACATCTTTTAATCAAATATGAATGGTTCCAAGCATTAAATAATGTTGAAAAGACAAACTTTTTAGTTTAAACTGAAGTAAATATTTCTGATTTTGAGCCAGGTACTCACTGAAGCCAAGGACGTTTTCTTGACTTCTGCTTCTGCTTCCTGTCTTCACTCTTCCGAAATTCCAAAAGTAAGTTATCCAGTAATTGAGTCCCAACAATCCTAATAAATATTCATTTTTACCATCCTTTTGAAACAGCCCTTTGTATACAGCAGGGGGAAACTTAGTTCCTACCAGTGGAATCTTCTCAGGAAAACTCTTAACCACTTAGCATTTCAAATGGAGTTTAATGGGGTCACTTTTCTACATACAGCAAATTAAACCACTTAACTCCTGAAAAGGAATGGAAAGGTTTCAAAGACATATTTGAGAACATCTGCAAAGGACAGCTGGGACAATCATACAAATAAATGAAGAATACACCAATTCCATTTATGTTATGAAGATATTTTCCTTCAACTCATCCAAACATTTCACATTTGTGAAATCATTTATTTCAGAGCAAATTCTAAGCTTATAATATTAACTTTTAAAATGTTACAATATTTACAAGACAGATGGCAGAGAAAACTTGGTGGTATAAATACCTGCCAGTAAAAATGGCAGATTAAATAGTTTTGTCTCTCTGCAGATCCCTGTTCAATACTGAACGAGGAGCCCCAGTGGGGAAGGCACCTTATCCTAAATGTTCTACCGTCATAGCTTTAGCCCCTCAACGTTCTTCTTCAAGTTTAAGAGCTCCTTTTCCTGCCTTCTTTTCTCCAGTTTGAAGGCTAATTTGTTAGCTTTCTTCTCCACTCTCCGTTCCTGTGTAAGAATACATTCGGGTTACTCAAATTTTTAATTGATGAAGACTAATTTTACAGAAGAAAATTTCCACGACCATCCCCCCACCACGAGCTCTTTGTACATCTCCCATTACCTTGCGCTCCTCTTTTATAGCTTGTTTTCTTGCTCTTCTATCTTCTTTGCTTTCATTTTTAGATCGAGGTTGGGTTGACACCTTTGGCAAATCACTGCCATTAATCATCTGCATTCGTTCAACTTGTTTTGCTGTGAGTCCTTTCTTAGGTAAGACATTGAGAGGCATTCCTGTTTTAGAAGATATTCGGATTTGTTTGGGCTGAAATAAAGATAAAATCATACTAAGGTCATTTCCCATTCCTATTAAAAAACAGTTCACTAATGACACACTGTTGTTGCTTTTCCTAATAGGGCTGCCAGCCACAAAGGGATACAGCCACTGTGAGAAAATAATCTGTACCTTCCATTTTCTGCATTGCATACTTCAAATAGCTCAGGACCCTAGGACTTACCTTTGGCTGATACTTGATAAGCTGTGGATGGTTATATAAATTTGAGTATGTACCTTTAAAAAAACAAACATGTACCAATAAGTACACTTTCAATTCAGCAAAACATTACTGAGTTCCTACTATATCCCCAACTTTGATGTTTTCATAGTTTAAAATAACAATGGTCTCTCTTCTAAATGTTTTTAAATTGTTTGCAACTTAGTAATGGGAATATTACTTTTTCCAAATCATTTTCACAAAACATGTACTTTTTCAAACTGATGTACTCAATACTTTAAAATTACTACCATACCTTTAGCAGTAAAATGGACACTACAATACTTACTACAAATAGATTCACAATCCCACTTCTCTTTGGCTTCTTCAAGAACTACAGTAATAACCTCTTCCTCCTCAGACCCATCAAGTTCATTCATTAGCAAGTCCTGATCCTCGAAGGGTTCAAGAGTATTCAGTTTTACACAACTTGTGGTTGAGTTTTCAAAAATGAAGACAGAAGAGGGGGAAAAAAAAACACCGATTATTATACTGTTACTAAAACTGCACTTGGAAGAGCTATGGAAACAAGAGCATTTAAAAAAAATCCTAGCTCTCCCCAGCCCCAACTCTCCCCTCTAGCAGGTTTTGGACATTCATTCTGCTGACAGAGAAGGGATTTTTGCAGGGTTATAACACACTGAACAAGATGGCAACTTTCCTAAAACATGGTTTTTTTTCAAAGCCTCAAAAAGCATTACCCCATCTGTCTCTCCAAAGTAGTCATATATCCACTCAAAATGCATACCCCTTGTCTTAGTAGGATCTGCAAATGATGGTGATCATGGAATACCAGACCCTTGCAGCAAATGTAAACCCCTCATTAGTTTCTTGCAGAAAAATCACCTCAATATGGATGCTGAGCTGATTTGTCAAATATTTGGCTGTAAAGTTATGCTAATATGGCTGGAGAGACAGACTCTTATCTTTCTATGAGCCATAAATATCAACTTCTCAGAATACCTGGCATTTTAAAAAGATGAAAATGAGGGGTCGGACTAACTTTTCAGCCAAAGAGGCTAAAAGCACCACCTCATTCTCCAAGTGGAATATGACCTCGCACCCCCAACTCTAACCCTAGCTCTTCCATCATGACTCTTAGGTCAGAGCCATAGAGGAAGTGGTTCTCAGTAGGTTCCCACTCAGTGTTACAGACAGCTTCAGAACCTTAATATCAAAATGTGAGTCAAAGTTTATGGAAAAACATACCATTTTTTTATTTGTCAGATAGCAAAGAGAGCACAAGCAGGGCAAGTGGCAGGCAGAGCAGGCAGAGGGAGAAGCAGGCTCCCCGCTGAGCAAGGAGGACTTGCTGA
Source organism: Callorhinus ursinus (assembly GCF_003265705.2). Classification (NCBI taxonomy): domain Eukaryota; kingdom Metazoa; phylum Chordata; class Mammalia; order Carnivora; family Otariidae; genus Callorhinus; species Callorhinus ursinus. The sequence goes on along the minus strand of NW_027397068.1, from coordinate 58,969,808 downwards.
TGGGGGACTCCCTGAGCCAAAGGCAGCCACCTAACAGACTGAGCCACCCAGGCGTCCCGAGACATACCATTTTCTCAATATAGGTTCTGACTGGGTAATTTTCTAGATTCAGATGTCCAAATACAGACTTTATTTAAAAATGCAAAAAAGCAAGTAAGCAAGGAAAAGTCATCGTACTTCTCTGCCTTCTCTTTGTAGTAGTCATTCAAGACTTCCTCTAAGCGATTGCTGTCTACTTGAATGGAACCTTCCAATTCAGCATTATCCAGAGCTCCAATTTCATCATCATTATATTGCTCATAAAACTTGAATACAGAGAGAAAAGATGCCATGAAAAATAATGTATTAAGACTATAACATTTAAAATGTTATTTTTACATTAATCTTTAAGATTTTTTTAAATGATCTCTACACCCAAAGTGGGACTCAAATTTCCAACCACAAGATCAAGTCACATGCTCCATCAACTGAGCCAGCCAGGCACCCTGATTTTTTACATTATTTTTAATCCTACACAATATTTAAGCACTACCATTGAGATCATAAATACCATTATAATATTAGGGATTAGCACAATGACAACAGAATGTGGAAGACATTCTACCCAGTACTTTAAGACTTACACTTAGCCTGAAAACAGGCTGCCATTTAAAAAAAAAAATTATTTATTTTTAAAGGTTTTATTTATTTATTTAATTGACAGAGAGAGGGCGCGAGAGAGGGAGGTAACACAAGCAGGGGGAGTGGCAGAGGGAGAAGCAGGCCTCCTGCCAAGCAGGGAGCCCGTATGTGGGACTTGATCCCAGGACCCCGGGATCAGGACCTGAGCGGAAGGCAGTCGCTTAACCAACTGAGCCACCCAGGCGCCCCCCCCAAAATTTATTTATTTTAAAGAAAAAGCGCAAGCAGGGTGAGGGAGAGAGGGAGAGAGAGAATCTCAAGCAGACTCCCTGCTGAACGCAAAGGACGTGGGGCTTGAGCCCACAACCCTGGGATGGTGACTGAGTTGAAATTAAGAGTCAGACACTTAAGCAACTGAGCCATCCAGGCACCCCCAAAATAGGCTGTCATTTAATAGGAAAATGAAAGACAATCGTTCTGCTCAGCTTGGAAAGCAAAGCTAGGTAGAAATCTTTACCTCAGAATATTTTACAGATGCTTTCAAATTCACTAATTATGCAAAGTAAAAGACCATATAACTGAACAGTCTCCTTTAAATGTACATATTTCAGGGGTGCCTGCCTGGCTCAGTAGTTAGGACATGCAACTCTTGATCTCAGGGTGGTTGAGTTCAAGCCCCAGATTGGGCATGGAGCCTACTTAAAAAAATAAAAAATAAATAAATAAAAATAAGTACAAATTTCATTCTTGTTTAGATGATGTTTACTGTATTACTAGAATGCTGTTAAGGGTAAACAGGGGGTGTGTGACTCCTGAAGAGTGAAGTCATTTCTAACAGTTTGCCTACTAGTACTTAGTGAAAAGGTAGCAAAGTTAGAACCTTTCAAATTCACCTTGAAGGAAACCATTCATTCACTGAATGAATTTACTGAATAGTCTGAATTTGTATCATATGCCAGACACCATGTTAGACCTTGGGATATGTCAGTGAGGACACACATGTAAAAAACTGAAAGCAATGGAATTTTGTTTATGCTCAGACCAATGCTTGAGGAAAAAAGCATAATCTTGGGGACTGGAGTCAAAAATTCAGAATCAAAATGTCAAACTTCTCTGAGGAAAGTCCAGAGATGGCATTAGCCATCTCTGACCTATATGCATTCTTTCCAGAACTAAAGTTAGAATGGTTTTATGGTCTGTTTTAATAAGACATAAGCTCTTTCTAATGCCGAAAGTTCTGGCTTTGAGTTCTAAGGTCATATGAAATTTACCAGGAACTAGTATTAAAAGGCCCCTATTTGGGGACCTTACCTTCTCAAATCTCTCATCATGAAGAGTCAGCTGCTCATTTCTCCTCATAACTGAAGATGTTATAGAATATTCAGTAAAGCGACTTTTCGTCTCCTCTTCCCAGAATAAGTGATTTTCTACAGTCCCAGGAGGTTTTCCAGGGACAGACATGGCCTCATCTGATGAGCCCGCAGAGCCATAGTTATCGTCATCACTACCTCCTTCCTTCTCATCATCCATGTCTTCCCACTCACTGTCATCTTCGGCCTCAGATTTCCTAAGTCAGAGTCATAAATTAACTGTCAAAACAACTTGAGAAACAACAGAACCAAATGACTTTACACAAGTAAAATTTGAGGGTATTTCAGGGAGGATTCCTGTTTAGGCAGTAACAGCTGTGCTGCTTGACCTGTCTGGTAGGGCTGGAAAAGTAATGAACCAGCAATCAGGCAACTTGGACTTTAGCCCCACCTATTGTTGGTTTGTAAAGACCTCAAGTTTCACATTTTCTGCTCTAAAATACAAAAGTCTAACACTAAATGCTCTCAAAGGTCTGTTCCAGTTATAACATTCTATAGGTACATCCTACTGAAGAAGCAATAGTCAGGTCATCCCTGATTCGAAAGAAACCACACATACCGTATACCCGTTCCCTCTTCTTCTGTTGGCTTATTGGCCTGAAGAATAAAATCATCTTCAAGCAGATTGTCTGGATTATCAAAGTCAAAATCATCATCAAGAGCCGCGACAATGTCAGGATCAAAATCCAGCTGAGGTCCTAGCAGGAAAACAAAAATTGACCAGTAATTCCCAAGAAAACATGATTCCTTTACTTAACATAATCTGAGTAGCTATCATATACCACATTCTACTTATGTATTGAGAATTAAAAAATGATTAAAAACTTCAAGTTTGGTCTAGTGAGGAACAGCAGGGATGACTGCAAGAAAACAAAATAGGGGGAAAAACACCTCTGGTTTCAGGATCCAATTGTAAAACCTCTTGCATTATAGATCTGAGATATTAAACTGTGTCTAATAAAATTCAAGGTTTTCACCTGCAGGAAAATCTGGGCTTTAAATTTACCTGTTAGAAGAAACTCAAATTAAGCATGTGTAGCCTGGTGAACTGTCTTTCCAGCCTAGGAGATTTTAATAAATCCTAAACCTGTTTCTTTAGCTATGGTCTTTTGCGTGTAAAAATAGTGTCCACAAAAAACTTCAAGTTCAACCTTGTAAACTGACATGGCTTCCAACATCCCTCATAACATGGCCACTGCTTGACTCTCCAGACTCATTTCATGTTAATTCTTACCATTCACATTCTAGGCATGCTAAAATGTGGTTTCCTATTCATGTTCTCTCAATTTTGCAAATAGTTTCCTGTTTGAAATAGCCTCTCCTCCCCACCCCACCCTCCTTTACCCACCTACCTAACTTCTACCTAAGAAATCAACTTAGACACCATTTTCTCCAGGACACTTTGCCCACTATTAACTAAACCATTATTTATTCATTCGTAATGTAATTGTAATTTCCTATTTATTGTCTATCCTTCCCAACTGATGATAAATTCCTTGAGGTCAGGGATTATGCTTAATCTGATTTAACCCAAGACCCCATCATATAGTGGCAACTCAAAAATCTACAGAAGGAATAAATGAATGAATGTTACGTGGCAAAACTGGTTAATAATTAAGGCAATTCAAGAGAAAATACCAAACATCACTTCTGTGGTTGTTCTAAAATACAATATTAATACTGCAAAAAATCCAAATAGCAAAAATCCCAAACAATTTTTCAGTGTATCTGGAAAAGATGATAAAATGGACTTCTATAAAATACTTACACTCTTGGAAGAAATTCTGAAAGTAGATTAAGTCTACATGTATGTTAAGGCTAAGTGAATATCATCGTTTCCTCTGCAAGAGTTTAGGTCAAGGTTAAAATTCCCCTACTAGATCTTCAAAACCAATTTTCCCACTTTCCTCTGCAAACAGAAACTCCAAAGACTAAGAATTTGATGGCAATAAAAAAAGGACCCCATCACTCATCCCTTCCTAATGACCTCTAATCTGAATTCAGACATCTCAACTGTTTTAACACTTTATTAGAAAGAGAAAAGCTTTATCATTACTATGCTTTCCTTTTTGTTAAACACAGATCAAGTCACTTGAAAAGTTCAAGAAATCAAGCACACCTGAAATAGGAGCTGCTTTATTCAACAATCCAACATCTTCCTCAAATTCTGATGCAAATACTGATGAAGGCAACTTAATTCCCGTGGTCTTGAAAGAGAAATTACACAATGTTAGATTAAGAAGTACTTCTGACCTACTATACTGGGTTGAAGTGTCCCCCACAAAATTCATGTCCACCCAGCAGCTCAGTGTGACCTTATTTGGGAACAGGATCCTTGCCTATGTAATTAGTTAAAATGAGGTGACAGTGGATTACAGTGGGCCCTAATTCATAAAGATAGGTGTGTCGCTGTAACAAGGTCACATGATGACACAAAGATACACAGGGGGAGAAAGCCATGTGAAGATAAGAGCAGACTGGAAAAATGGATCTACAAGCCAAAGAACACAAAGGATTGCTGGCAACCACCGAAAACAAGGAGATAGGTGAGGGACAATGTTCTTGCCCTGAGCCCCCACAATGGAAGCAACACTGCTGAAAGCTTACTTTCAGACTTCTGGCCTCCAGAGCTGTGAGAGAATAAATTTCTGTTGTTTTAAGCCACCCAGTGGTAAGGTGTGGTAAATTTGTCACAGCAGTCCTAGGAAAACGAATACAACTAAGTCCTGCTTTCTCGCTCACTTGTACTCCAGTAAAATATTTGAAACCTATATATCCCATCATCCTCTCACAAGCGGTTTCCCTGGAATATTTCACAAAGCCTTCTCCAGCGTATTATTCCATTTAATCCTTGTGAGATACCAGCATGCGGTAGTCAACAAAAGCTAAGAAAGGTCAAATGCCATGCCTGCCTCAAATTGGCAACTGAGGTCCCGGGATTCAAATCCAAGTTTTGTAATGCCTCAAGTTTCAAAATGTAATCTTTTCCCTCTTAAAATGAGATAACACGCCAATCTCTGGTAATGGCACAGCATTTCTCTGAACTGGCCATCTTAAATCCTGGGGTGGTCATAAATCATTTCTCTCCATCTCTATAGCCCTTGAACTCTCTTGTATACCGAGATTGCACATCAGTCTTTTGGGCACCATCTTACTCATGGCTAACACACAGATTACTACCACCGTTTAGATAGTCCACACCTAATCCAACCTTCATATCACTTCCAGATTAAAACTCCTTTATTATTTTATAATGTGACCTTCTTGAACTTGTAACAGGTTTTGATTTTTCACTCCTGATTTTCAGTCTGTAAAATCAAGGCTTACTTACTATTCCATATATCCAAATTTATTACTTTATAACCTCCATGTAAATCACATCCAGTTCCTCACATCATGGAATAATTCAAAGTAATTTATGGAGCACACATACGCCAGACACTATGATCCACACTACTACCTATGTCCCTTCTGACTGGAATGTTTCCTTCCTGTCTTCAGTACAACCCACCCTTGAGTGCCCAGCTCAGTTCCTCCCTCCTCCATGAAGCCCTTCTTGATCACTCTTCTAGAACTTTCCTTCGGGTAAATCCCTTCATTCTTCACACCATACACAATGCACCTCAAATGTGCTGGCACATTATCTGACTGACTGGTCCTTGTGCTTTAGTGTGATCTTTTCAACCAGTTACCAATGTGAGGGTCACCACATGTCATCTGTCTCTTGTACCTCACCACCCACCTCATCCTCAGTCTAGCAGCAGGCACAAAGCTGAGATGTATGTTCTTACTGGCTCATGGGAGCATGCGGAATTGGAAACCTCTGAGGAGCATGACTAAAAAGCTACGTACAGGAGTGCACATCCAGCAAACTTAGCTTCCAAAGTGTGTTTCTCGGTGGCATAAGCATAGGAAAGATCTGGTTTTCCACTATAATGTCCTTTTTTTAAAAGAGCTTTACTTAGAATTAACCATACAATTCAGCCACTTGACGTGCACAATTTAATGATTTTTGGTATATCACATTATTACTTTTTAAAAATTATAAAATATGTGATTTGGTTTTGCTGGTTTTGGTTTTTAAGAGAGAAAGAGAGAGCACGCATGCACGAGCAGGGAGAGAGAGAATCCCAAGCAGGTTCCACACTCAGCTCGGAGCCCAATGTGGGGCTCTATCTCACAACCCTGAGATCATGACCTGAGTCGAAATCAAGAGTCAGACACTTAACCGACTGAGCCACCCAGGTGCCCCACTGTTTTGCTTTGTTTTAAAGATACTCTGTGATTATCTATCTTTGGATTGTGAGGTTATAAAAAAAGGGAGGATCAGCTTGTGTTTAGTGAATTTACCTTTGGAGATCTTTTTCAAGTCTTGAAAAATAGTCAAAGAATCACGTACACAGGGGCGCCTGGGTGGCTCAGTGGTTGAGCAACTGCCTTTGGCTCCAGTCATGATCCTGGAGTCCTGGGATTGAGTCTCACATCGGACTCCCTGATGCTTCTCCCTCTGACCCTCCCCCCTCTCGTGTTCTCTCATTCTCTCAAATTAAAAAAAAAAAAAAAAATTACGTACACAATTAGAGTTTAGTTAAAAAAAGAAGTGGGTTTTTTATTTGCAGTAGTTCTGAACTCTGTTCAGAGTTTGCCCAGCTGCTTTCTACCACAGCGGTACCTGCTTTCTTTCATGTGACAATTGGGCTGCTTAAACAGAACTACTTCTGTACTGCTTTATTTTGTTTCTAGGGTTTATTCAATATTTCTGGTTTACTCAATTTGGGTGGTTTGTTACAAATTATTTTATTGATTTATTTATTTTTTAAAGATTTTATTTATTTATTTGACAGAGAGAGAGACAGCCAGAGAGAGAACACAAGCAGGGGAAGTGGGAGAGGATGAAGTAGGCTCCCGAAGAACAGGGAGTCCGATGAGGGGCTTGATCCCAAGACCCCGGGATCATGACTTGAGCCAAAGGCAGAAGCTTAACGACTGAGCCACCCAGGTGCCCCTACAAATTAAAGTCAAAAAAGCACATGGGACTCATCATTTTTTCATCATGCTACAGAAAACAGATGGCATTTTTGTTTTCAAACATAATTCACTCAACCTTATAAACATCACTGAAGTGTCCATTTAAGAGTCTTATTCTAATGGAACACTACATCAAAAACTAATGATGTAATGTCTGGTGATTAACATAACAATAAAGAGCCTTATTCTATTAAAAAGCCAACTAAATAGTGATTACTTTTACCGAAAATGAATTAAGGATTAAAAGCTAATCTTTCAAAAGCCAATACAATTCAGCAAGAAGAATCTTAGAACTTTTTATTAAGACTTTTCTCCCGGGGTGCTTGGGTGGCTCAGGTCATGATCCCAGGGTCCTGGGATCAAGCCCCACATCAGGCTCCCTGCTCAGTGGGAAGCCTGCTTCTCCCTTTCCCACTCCCCCTGCTTGTGTTCCCTCTCTTGCTGTCAACTAAATAATCTTAAAAAAAAAAAAAAAAGAAAAAGACTTTTCTCCCTAAGATAAACTTGAACAACTACTGGACACTCTCCCCTCCCTGTGTCTTGGAAGGAGGTGAGCCACTAAGATCTATACCCTACTCCTGATAGTGTCACCTTGGGAAAGAAGAGTACAGAAGCTGGTTGTTATGACAGGGATGTAGGAGTGGGGTATGCAGCCTTACAAGAGAGCTACAACCTAGGAAGTGAAGTAACAGCTGCGTTCATTACCTTCCTTTGGGATAATACCCTGAAACCTAACCCTTTTGACCTCCCGTAAGCAACAAACTATAGACTGGAGAAGCTATGATTACACTTCCCTGAGAAAAAGAATGCCTAGACCATGAGAGGAGTGGAGAATGAGAAGCGGGAGAAATTGGTACCCTTTTTAGCTCTTCTTTTTTGTTAATAAACCCAATAAATCTTTTTTTCTTAAATGCCAAATAATACAAAGTTTCATAGAAAAATTTACTGTATACTAACACTAAATAAAAAGATAAAGGCGTAAGACATGGACATCTTTAACATTAATGGGAGAAAAACAGAACTTAGTGTTAATTTCATATAAATATGTGCTCTCATTTGTATTTAAAAGAAAATATTAAAGTGGACTGCATTTTAGTTGAGACAAGTCACAGGAACTTCATTACAATCTACTGCTTCTATTCTTTTATGGTTAACCTGCAGCTTTTTACGACTGTTAAAAATCTGAACATTCTGCAAAAATTAAGTTCTTAGAAGATACTTTATGATATTGATTAGCTGTTAACATACACAATGTCAGCTGTTTTTCTTCTGCTGAAAGGTGCTAACATGACCACAATTATTAATCAAAATTTTAACCCTGTCAAAGGTTGTTTTTTTTTTTTTAAAGATTTGAGAAAGGGAGAGAGTGCACACGTGCCTGTGAGAGGGGGAGAGAAAGTCCTAAGCAGGTTCTGCACTCAGCGCAGAGCCTGAATTGAGGCTTGATCTCATAACCCTGAGAGCACGACCTGAGCCAAAACCAAGAGTCAGATGCTTAACTGACTGCACCACCCAGACACCCAAAGGCACCTACTTTTGACAGCTGCCACCACAGAACAGGCAGCCTACTCTCTACTGATGCTACATACATGTACACACTAGGGCATGGCTTATTTTTTTTTTATTAAAAAATTTTTTTTAAAAGATTTTATTTATTTATTTGAGAGAGAGAATGAGATAGAGAGAGCATGAGAGGGGGGAAGGTCAGAGGAAGAAGCAGACTCCCTGCTGAGCAGGGAGCCTGATGCGGGGACTTGATCCCAGGACTCCAGGATCATGACCTGAGCCGAAGGCAGTCGCTTAACCAACTGAGCCACCCAGGCGCCCTATTTTTGTGTTCTTGAAATTGATACCATCTCTTGCCTCACTTATCTTGATTTGTAAGTGGTTTCTTCACTCACTCCCAAATATATTGATAAGAAGTCTTACTGAAATTACTAAAGTTTCCTCTTTTTCATCTCTTCTGTCGGGTGCACTGAAAGTACTTATGGGAATAAGCTCTGAGGGCCCACATGGTTCCTTCAGGTGTTGCAGATAGTCATAGTCATCATCAAAGAACACGCCATACTTCCTCTGTTCTGCTCGCCTCTCTTCATCATTTATCTAGGATAATAAACAAAATGTTAATTAGTACCTCTGCCAAGCATAAGCCATAGGAACCTTCCAGTGAACACAGCTTTCAGAATAGGACGCAGATGGCACATGGACATTTTGGCTGACAGGAATGAGATAAAGAATTCCTGACAAACTCAAAAAAAAAAATTTAAATAGAATGGAAACAATTCCTGCTTCTACTAGATATTTCCGTGCAACAATTCAAGACAAGATAGGGAGAAAAGAAGTAAGTGTCAGTGAGGATGTGGAAAAAAAGGAACACCTGTGCACTGTTGCTGGGAATATAAATTGGTCATGTCACTGTGGAAAACAGAATGAGGTTCCTCAAAAAATTAAAAATAGGAATAGTATACAATCCAGTAATTCCACTACTATCTACCCAAAGAAAATGAAAACAGATTGAAAAAACATATAGACTCCTATGTGTACTGCAGCATTATTTACAACAGCCAAGATATGAAAGCAACCCAGGTGTCCACTAACAGATGAATGGATAAAGAAGATGTAGTGTGTATACATTTATATACAAATATATTTGTAATATTACTCAGTCATAAAAAAAGAATGAGATCTTGCCATCTGAGACATGGCGGACCTAGAGGGTATTATGCTCAGTGAAGTAAGTCAGAGAACGACAAATACCATATGATTTCACTTGTATGTGGAATCTAAAAAAACGAAAAAAAACAAGCAGAAACAGATCCATAGGGGTGCCTGGGTGGCTCAGTCGGTTAAGCGTCTGCCTTCAGCTCAGGTTATGATCCCAGGGTCCCGGGATTGAGCTTTGCGTCAGGCACCCTGCCCAAGCAGGGAGTCTGCTTCTCCCTCTCCCTCTGGCTTGTGCGCACGCTCTCTCTCAAATAAATAAAATCTTAAAAAAAAAAAAGAACAGATCCATAAATACAGAAAACAAAACTGATGGCTGTCAGAAGGGGGGGGCAGAGGTGGGGGTGGGGTTAGGGATGGGCAAAACGGGTGGAGGGGAGTAGAAGATACAGGCTTCCACTTATGTAATGAATAAGTAATGGAAATAAAAGGTACAGCAGAGGGAATATAGCTAATGGTACTATAATAATATTGTATAGTGACAGACAATAACTACACTTGTGGTGGGCACAGTGTAATGTATAGACTTGTCAAATCACTATGCTGTATACCTGAAACCAATGTAACATTGTATATCTAGCTATACTTCAATTAAAAAAAAATTCAAGCCAAGAAACACACACACTGTTTTATCATGTACTTGGGAGGCTTAACAGACTAAAGGGCCTTGAAAATCAAGTACAATTTCTTGTATTTATATGCAAAGAAACTTCTCAACATACAACACAAACAGGCTTTACTAAAAAGCTAAATATGCCAATGTTCCCCAAGAATTCCTTTCAAATTTGCCACTTATACTCTTGACAATTATCAAATCAACCTTTTAAAGGCTTCCTGACATTTTCTGAAGCTAATTCATGAGTTCTAATGTTTTACATCTTATGAGATGAATGATGAGACAAAACAGTTGTTTGTGGTTTTGAAATGACAGGATCTTAAGAAAGCAGAGATATGCCCTAAATAATACCATGCAGCATTGTAACTGTCTTAGTAAATATTTACTATTACTGTACAAGATTGGCTCATTTAAAGATCTCCAATAAAGATGCTTTACCCTCTCAATCCAATATGCAAGCCAAAAAATCGGCACATTTACTGTAAATTTAAGTCATAGATTTTGCTTCCCAAAAGATCACAGTAGTTGCAGAACAGCAGCTAACAATTTATTTAGAAACTACTGAGAGTCCACCTGCAAACTTACTGGCTAATGAACAGGACCTACTTTCTGTGTGGGTAACAGAACCCTCTGGGGTGCAGTCTCATCTGCTGCTAAAGGATCTCGTTGACTCCGATGGACCAGGTGAAAAGACACAGCTTTCTTCTTCTCTATGAAAGGCTTTTTCTTCCTGTGAGGCTTCAAAGGAACAGAATCAGAACAAGCCATTAAACAAACAAACAAAAACACACACACAAACCCACAGTCCATATACGAATCTTCAGTAAGTTATGTGAGGGATCAACAGATTTCTAAAACTTACATTTCTATGGTAGGCAACGTCAACAATGTTCAACAAAATCCGCACTTACCTTCCTTCAATGTGTATCTGATGGCACTTACTCTGTGCCAAACCTTCTTATGGGCGCTGGGATACAGCAATGAGGTCAGAGTCCCTATGCTTATGAAGCAAATCACCAAAAAAAAAAAAATGATTTTAAGTAAAGAAGAGTGATGTGCAAATGACCGAAAGTTACTTCAGACTGTGGGCTCAGAGAAGGTCCCTGACAGGCTGAATCAGAAGGACAAACAAGCTGCCACAGGTAAATCTGGGGAAGACCATTTCAATCAAGTTACACAGCTGTCGCACAACTAAATGAAACCAGGACAACACAGCTACAGTTAAGTAAGATCCATCATCTCGTTTAACACTCTCACTACCCTACCCAACTTGACTCGCCAAACTGAGAAAACATCATCCCAGTTTTTAAGCCATTTTGCTTTTGGGCCCAACCTTAGACTCTCCCACCAGTTCCCTTTGCCCAGAGCAAACACAGACGAGCAGACAACTGCCACTCCAGCGTCTGGAGAAACCAGCCAACTCTCCCTCCTCCGAATGCATGAAGCACAGGGTTGAGCGTTTGTGTCCTGCGTTCACGGGTTTCTAGGCCCCAAGGGATAAAGGAACCCATTCTCCTCGGTCCACTCCCTACGGAGGCTTGGCTGGGGGAGACGCACTCTAAACTGCAAAGTAGGCCCAGAGTGGCGAGGGTGATCATACCGGGGCACAGGGCCGCAAGCCTCCTCCCGGCACCTCCGGGCCAGCCCTCCCAATCCTCGCCCTCAGTAGCCACTGGCACCAGAGGAACCAGCCTGGCCGTCAGCAGAACCAGAGCGCCCCGTCCCCGAGACAACGAGACCTGCTCACCATGTTGCAGCCGTGCGGCGCTCACCCCAGAGAAGGCCGGCAGCTGCACTCCCCTCGTCCCGGAGAAGTGACTCGCTACCACACGAACGCCAACAAGGCCCGGCTCACAGCGGCGTCCTTAGGCCGCTTCCCACGTGCAACGCCGGGATCCGAACAGGAAGTTAAGCGCAGACCGTGGAAATGGGCCAATCGCCGAAGAGCTGAAGGGGTCGCGGCCGGAAGTTGCCAATAGCTCGCTCCGTCCAACGATCGCGAGAAGCTATTGGGAGGAGGGGCTGTTTTCACCCCCGGGAGGGCGGGGCTTTTCCGGCCAGAATTAACTAAACTGGGAAACGAAGTCGTGGGCGTCTTTGTGGTGGTGAGGCGCGAAAGAAGTGTTGCTGTTTCTGGGGGAACTTGCTTTTGTAGCGCCCTCTACCGAGAACAGAGGCGACGTATCTAGCATCCCTGTGGACAATTGTATGCCCTGCCTAGTCCCATCCGTAACACATACGCAGGTACACAAACAGAAGGAAGGTGTCCACCCTCCCGGGTCACTGAGGTTTCAGGTTCCGTCTCTTCGGGGCTGGCGGCGAGTTGGTTGCCTTAGCAACGGAGGATCAAGGCCTCGCTACGCTGCACCATGCTTAATCAGGTCTTTGTTCAAAGGTTCAAACCCTCGGGGATTCTGTTGACAGTCAAGGCATTTGAACTAATAGATTCTCTTTGGTGTTTGCATACCTTATCTTATAAGGAGGGTACTAATGTTTATTTTCTTCCAAGTCGTTCGCCAAATGTTTTAACGTGGTTTAAGCAAATAGGCTATAATCACCCCTTCTTAGGAAGATTTCAGGCAGGTGTTGGCACATTCTCATAGCTTTTCCTGGACAAAAGAGGGTGGTAATGCATTCATAACTTTATCAGCGGATCTTTCCTCAAACTGGTGTTTCCCCTTCCCAGTCTCTGGCGTCTTTCCAGTGTCTGAGTTATCTTGGACTGTGCCTTTATGTCCTCCTATTACTTCTATAAATATTTGTGGAATGTTACTCTTTTATTACAATAAAACTTATAGAAACAATTTAGATTAGGACCACAGAAATTGTCTTAGGATGATGCTTTCTAACATATATAACACTCCTATGTGCAGGATGTTTAATATAGTTAAGCTCCCTGAGGGCAGGTTTTGTTTTGTTTTGATTGGTTTTATTTATTACTGTGTCTATCTATCCTCAGGGCCTAGAATAGTGCCTGGTACATACACTCAATAAATATTTGTTTAAATGAATTAATGTGCTGGCACTTTACCTGAATTATCTCATGTCTTCCTTACCAAACACTATGAGAGGCACTATTATTTTCGGTATCTTATAAATACTAAAACTGAGGCACAGGAAAGTTAAGTAACTTTCTCAAGGCCACACAGCTAGTAAATGGCAGAGTAGGGATTTAAACCTGAGTCTGACTAGAACCTGACCACTTAACTATATTGCTTTTTTAAAAAAATTTTGAGTACTATTCAGTTACTGTATATATTTACTGATCTAATACACATTGTATTCATTATGTCATTTAATTTCTCTGATAAAAGAAACATGTAGTTAGGCGACAATTAGCCAATCTTATAGAGCCTGGAGTTCAGAGCATTGAAGTGACTTGTCTAAGGTCACACAATAAATGGAAAAGTTTAGATGTGTGGCCCATCAGTCTGGTCAGGAAGGCCACACCCATAACCGTGTGCTACACTGCCTCCGTAAGGCAGGCAGCCAGCAAATTCTGTCCATTCTACCTTTTAAATATCCAAAGGTATCACCCCATTACCCCTTTTATCAAATTTATTATGTTTAGTACTAGCAAATTCTGTCCATTCTACCTTTTAAATATCCAAATGTATTTTACTAGCAAATTCTGTCCATTCTACCTTTTAAATATCCAAAGGTATCACCCCATTACCCCTTTTATCAAATTTATTATTTTTAGTACTCTTATCCAATCATGTCATTTGCATATATAAAACCTTTTGGATGTCTTACCCTCTGGCCTCAGGATAAAGTCTAAACTCATTTGCTTGGCAGCCAACCGTTTCTCTCATCTAGCCTCTACCCATCAATTTAGCATCACGTCTCCTTATCCCCCACACACTACTCTATGACTCAGCTCTACCAAACAGCTTGCAGTTCCCCAATGTACCTAAAAGAGATTGACTTTGCTATGCCCATCTAAAAATCTCTTCCTCTCGCCTCCCTGTTCTTCAACTGTTAGTCATTTCTGCCTCTAGGAAACTTACACTCTTCAGAACTAGGGCCCACCCCACATGTTCTCGCTGTACCCTGTGATTAGTCTACTCAGTTACATCAAACTGTAAATCCAAACAACTATTTTCATCTGTCTTTAGACTCAAACTGTAGTAACCAACTTGAGGACAAGGGTTTTTGTCTTGCCTAATTTACTTCCCCAGGGCATAGCATAGCAAGGACTCAATAAGAATTGCATTGTTCAAAGCACTTTACATATATTTACTCTTTAAATTCTTAAAGAAGGATTTAAGAGATTTACTATCATTATCCTTTTGTTATATATAGATTAGAGATTGAGAAACAGAAAATTAAGTGGACTTTTGCCCAAGAGCACAAAGCCATTAAGTGATGCAGCCAAAATGTGAACTCAGGTGTAGCTTGAGAGTCACACCCTTAACCATTACAATACACGCCATCTCAAAAAGCCAACACATATGGTAGCTAACGTGTTCAAGCCTGTTCTGGATGCTGAGTATATAAATATGAGCTCATTTAATATTTGTTGAATACAGTATCTAGAACAATGCATTTGTTAAAATGGTATATATATACAAAACCCTGGCTTGTCTTAACACAGAAAAACATTTCCTATGATAAAAACACCCATAACTGAAATATTATAGTAATGATAATAAATCCAAGCCATACTTCTCCTAGAATTTTATTAGCATGCTCTAATAAATGGCATTCATTTCACAATGATGAAGAAGAATTTTAATAAACTCATTTTAATTACTTTAATTCCTGGTTTAGTCTAGGCTTTGAAAAATTTTGTGTTTTCCATGTGAAATGAACTTGCCTATTGAAACCATGTTTACCATCTTAGCACTATTTATATCACATTTAGCAGTGGTTCTCCATCAGCATTGCCCAAGGACCCCCAGCACCAGGAAACCAATGTACACAGAATTGGAGAAAACTTGCTTGAATATAGCCAAACTAACTAGACAATGAAGCAGTAACTTGAGGAATTATAAATTACATGCTTGACAATATTAATAGAGCTTATGGAGGTAGTTAATTTATAAAAAGAGAAAGCATCAAGATGGATGGAGCAGGATGTTCACTGTAGCACTGTTTTTAATAGAGAATAAGAAAGCAATTAAAATTCCACTAGTAAGGGATTAATTGAAAAAAATTAATACCATGGTCTATTGTGAAGCTGTTCTACGGAGATGCAGATCGACATTCAGTCAGAAAAAAAGCAGGTTGTAGAACATCACGAAAATGGCATTTGTTGTTGTCGTTGTTAATAATTATATATAGAAAAACATTTTACACAGAAATATCATAGTGCAAGCACTGAAAAATACTCAACTATGCACCAAACTTGCCCATAGCAATTTTCCATGAGGAGCTGGGATTATAGGAACTTTAGATGTCTCCTGTATATATTTTTTCATTGTTTACAATTACTTGCATTGTTTTATATATCTTATTGTTTATATATTTATAGTGAGGATTTGAAGTGTTACATTTGGTGTCTAAAAAAAGTGAAGATACTTAAAAACCAAAGTAGGGGTGCTTGGCTGGCTTAGTCCATAGAGCATGTGACTCTTGATCTCTGGGCTATGAGTTTGAGCCCCCATGTTGGGTGTAGAGATTATTTTAAAATAAAATCTTAAAAACAACAAAAAACAAAAAGATAGGACAGGTTAGATACTAAAATATTGTTCAAGGATAATTTTTTTATGGTAAACCCATGACTCTCATACATAAGCATAAAATGAGTAAAGATTTTATTTAGCACATTGTTAAGGAGGGAAACATAGGATGTTACAATCAGTTCAGAGGACAATCCACAGAAGAGAAACATTTACAGAGAAGGAATATTGAGAAGAATGTGCAAATGGAGACAAAACTGGCTTCTTTCCCAGTGACCTAAGGAAGGCAACTGAACCTCCACTGGACAGAAATTATGTACGTGTCTGGAGACAAGAATTATTCCACATTCCTGTCAGCTTTCTACAACTTACAAAGTTGTAAAATAGCTCAAAGGCAAGGAAAGGTGCAAAGTCCTCCTAAACCCAGAATTGGAAGGGTGTACTCGTTTGAAAATGCATCATTTTCCAATGAAACACAAATTTTCCCCTATAATATTAAACGACAGCAGTAGGAGGCTTGGTACATTGACCAAAATTAAACTGTAGTTTGTTTCACTTTGATTGTGTAACCTGAGGCAAGTGGGCTTCTGTTTACTTACCTGAATGTAAAATGGGAATGATAGTATTATTAATGCTTACCTTAGAGGAATTGTTGGATTAAATGAGAAAATATGTTATAAATGCTGGGACCTGTGCCTGACCTGTGCTCAGTGCTCAGTGAAGATTAGCAATTGTCCACTTCCCAGGTAAGTGTAAGGATTCACCTAACTTCATTGTTGCCTCAGGGTGACCATCTCCTGAAACCAGGGCCCGTAGCCTCTGGGATTTGTCAGGGAACACGTTTTGCTTCAAGTCAGATTCACATCATGGAATCTGTTAGCTTGCATTTAGACCCAACTTGTCAGGTTCCTCTATCTTAATCCTTTTGCTTTCCCTCAAATTCTGGTACCTTTTGGGTTTTTCATATTACAGACTTAGATGATTTTACTAGCTTCTAGACCCCGGTAATCTTATGTTCTTTAAAATTCTTTTTAATAGCACAAACTCTTCATATTGCTTGGCTTTTTGTTTACTGACTCGGGTTCTTTGAGTCAAAAGTACTTACATTTCATTGGTGAGTACACTTTGGAAATATTAATCCAAATTATTGTTTTTTTATTGTGCCTTTCTAGTTATAACATGAATTTTGAGTTTTCTTTGGTATGTGTCAGTTATGCTCATTCTAGCCTTGAGCTATTAAAAGCTCACAAATCATTATTAGTCTCCTTTCTTTTGAGTGACAATCCACTACTGAAACCGGTGACAACTTTGGTAATTAGATCATGCATGCCTTTAACTTACAAATTTAACTCTATGCTTTCAGCAAATGAGAGAGAAATAAGATTACCACCACTGCTATTTTTTTTTAAAGATTATTTATTTATTTATTTATTTATTTATTTATTTATTTATTTACTTGAGGGAGAGAAAGAGAGAGTGCAAGCACACAGGGTGGAAACGGGCAGAGGGAGACTCTCAAGCAGATCCTGCCAAATTAGAAATGTGGTTTGAAGGGACAGCTGAAGGGCACAGAGCCCACTGCAGCGGGTGGAAAGGGGCAGAGTGAGAGGAAGGAGAATCTCAAGCAGAAATTCCCCCAAGCTGAGTGCAGAGCCTGCTGCAGGCCTCGATCTCACGACCCTGAGATCATGACCTGAGCTGAAATCAAGAGTCTGATGCTTAACTGAGTCACCCAAGCACCCCAAATTACCACTGTTAACTATTGAGTGATTCTCCCTGCCATTCTGTCAATGAGCTCATACTGGGAATGTGGGTGAGACATTGACCTCTATTTCCTCCATTACTATGTTCCCTATGCTTATGGTATGAGCATCTCATTGTGCTGAGTATAATTCTTATGCTTAAAGGTAAGGTTTTTTTGTTTTTTCTTTTTTTTTTTTTAATATCACATAGCACTTAGATGTAAACTAACTTCCTCATCTGTGGCTTATTAAAGAACCAGCCACATATTTCACTGTTGAAGTAAAAATGGGCTATGTGGACTTATTGAAATAGTAGATCTCAATGTTCTTTGTATTCGAGGCAATATATTTTCAAATATAATTTTTGCTTTACAACTTAACCCTCTACATAAAGCACTACATTTTACTTAAAATTAAGCTAACCAGTAAAACCCAGTTAAATTAAAAAAATATATATACCTTCCAAAGCACTCAGATGGTGTGCAAATGAAATGATTTTGTGTTCTTAGAGATTTGTCTCCTTTCTTCAGGTGAAGAAAAAATATTTTGTTAAATTTTCATTGTAGTAATTTATTTAGCCGTAAGCTACATTATCTGTTGGGAGGTTTACTCATTTCCACAGCTTGTTACACGTGCTAATGATTCTCTACTTCCTCTGTGTAGGACAGACCTTGTACCTGACCTTTAGACTCAACTGAATACATCTGTCCACATGTGGATGTCTCAACAGGCAGGCAATTCGAATTGAATTTCATGTGCAAAATTAAATGCCTCATCTCTCCGTACCTCCTACCCTCTCCTTCCCGGGCTCCCTGCCTCCCCCACCCCCAAGTCTTACAACCTCACCTTCCTTACTTTCTATTTCAGCATGTGGCGTCACCACCATCCACCAAGTTGCCCAAGCGAAAAACACAGGTATAGTCTTTACTTTTCCATATCCCTCATTTCCCATTTGCAACAATCACTTTTGCCCTTCAGTTGTGCCTTGAATTTGTTATGCTTCTTCACTCCCATAGTTCAACACCTTGGTTGAGGTCACCATCATCTACCAGTCAGATTATGGCAATAGCGATGGTTTTCACGCTTCCAATATAGCCTCCTCCAATCCAGTCTTGACATTGTGACCATTGTAATTAGGGCAAATCTGAGGATGTTTCCCCTGCACTTAAAATACTTCTTCTCAAGGATAAATTCCGAACTCCCGTAGAAAGTTTACAAGGACCTTCAATATTTAGCCATTGTTAAACTTGGTTAGTCTTCTATCCCTTTCTCTTCTTCCGTCAGCTCAGCTTTTAGATTTAATTAGACCATCCTGAGCATGACTACAGAGCTCTGGTGTTAGGGACAAACAAGACCGGACATATGTGTGGGATGAAGACAGAATCTAGTTGGTTATTATTTAAATGAGTTGTGTCTAGTCAGAGAGAAAGAATATGAAAAAAAATTGCAGAATTTCAACAAGCCAGTAGAAGATTGTTGAAGGGAGCTAACTACAACTCAGGACTTCCTTCTACCTATTAGACAAAAGAACTGTTTAGGATGTAGCTCGAATCTGTTTTAATAAGCCAATCCTATCTGAAGATTGTGGATTTGGAGACCCCAGAAGTTATGGGGACTGAAAAATGGTTCTAATATGTCTCTGTGGTTCAAGTAGATTCTTTTCAGAAGTAAGAAGCCCATAGGATGGTTTTCTCAGTCATAGAACTTTGACCATTAAGCAAATGGTGAATCATCAATCCAGTAATTTCAGCTTGTCTTTGGTTTTAAAATGTGCTTTTCTCAGTGTCTAAGAAAAGACAGTGGTCTTATTTCTACAAGCCTGGAAAGGCTTAGAATTAAACTTGGAAATTAGATGAAAGGCAAAAATATTTTTGTGTTACACGTATGATTTGTAAGTATTGGGAAAATCTGTATGTACTTGGTATTAAAATATTTGTAATTTTTTAAAACTGGAATATTGTAGAATCTCACCAATTAGCCACACAATTCTAATTTAAACTATATAACTAATTTTAGACTTGCAAAGCTGAAAAGCATAAGAATATTTTTAATTTGTAAATAATACTGAAATGTTTAAGAAAATTTGACTCCATGTATAAGGTATTCAACTTAAAAGTGTTGTTAAAATGCTTGTTATAGGGGCGCCTGGGTGGCTCAGTCGTTAAGCATCTGCCTTCAGCTCAGGTCATGATCCCAGGGTCCTAGGATCGAGCCCCGCATCGGGCTCCCTGCTCCGCGGGGAGCCTGCTTCTTCCTCTCCTGCTCCCCCTGCTTCTTTTCCTTCTCTCGCTGTCTTTATCTGTCAAATAAATAAAATCTTTAAAAAAAATGCTTGTTATAGTGACATTTGGGCCTTCGAAGTGCTTATAAAAGGAATCAAATCTGTTGAATTTATATATGGTGTTGAACACTTTAAAGAAACTATAATACAATAGCTGGAGAAGACATCTGAACCCTTCCTAGAAGGATGTTAATAAACACAGGCAAATTCTAGCTGGAGGAAATGGCACAAACCAAGCTGTGATGTTGGGAGAGTGCATAATGTATATGGAGAACAATGTGTTTCATTTGATTTGGCCCAAGTGAGGAATAAAAGAAGAGTTATCTGGAACTGTGGTCTGTGGTGAAGCTGCAGATCTTGAGGGCTAGACTGAAGCACCTGGGAGGTATTCGGTAGGCAGAGGGAACTCACTGGAAAGTTCTGAGAAGGAATAATATGAGGATTATCCTTTAGGAAGAATAATGTGGTAGCAGGCTTAAGAATGGTTGGTTGAGGAAGACTCAGAGAGGCAATGACCAAGATTTCAGAGGTAATCAGGGGCTGAACATAAAGAGGTAACAAACTTAAATTGACCGTGGAAAAGATGACTTATAACTTAAGGTCAAACTGCTGAGTATGCCTACATGATAATTAGGGACAAATTCTCCCCAATGTTGAGTGAAATGCTAGTTCTCTCCACCTTAGGATATTTATCTAACTACAAAGTTAGTATCTATAGCTTTTCTCCCTGAAAATCTAAAAATGGTACCTGTTTTTGGCAAAAGAGCAAAAAACCTTCACACAAATTTAGGTTCTCAGCTTTCTCTAGAGTTTTCTGTGTTCTACTACTTAGTGACCACCTGTTAAAGGGCAAAGAGTTCATTTAAAGATTTTTATTCATTCATCTGAGTGAGAGAGAGAGAGAACAAGCTGGGAGAGGGGCAGAGAGAGAGAGAGAGAGAAGCAGACTCCCCACTGAGCAAGGAGCCTGATGTGGGGCTTGATCCCAGGACCCTGGGATCCTGACCCGAGCCAAAGGCAGACACTTAACCAACTGAGCCACCCAGACGCCCCTTTATTATTATTTTTTATTTAAAGATTTTTATTTATTCATTTGAGAGAGCGAGAGAGAGAATGAGCTGGGAGAGGGGCAGAGGGAGAGTAAAGGGCAAAGAGTTCAGAACTCATAAACTGAGCAAGGACTTGGCCTGCATGTAGACAGCAGCATAAACACTCCAAACAGATGTCAGTTGAGGTCCAGCAATGAGTTCAATCACAATAGTCTTATGTAAATGAATGCCATCAAAGTGTTATGTAAAATGGAAAAAAATTTGTCCATTTCTTACCTCCACTGGGTTTTAGAAATTAGTGTTTCAATGCAAAACCTAGTTTAGTGTGAGCAAAAATGGAAATTAGTTGAACTATTACACTTACCTTGGGGATGTACAGCTAATTTTTAATAGCATACTTGGGGCCAATATTTCAAACCTACTTTTAAAATTCTTGGTCCCAATCTTCTCTCCTATATGTCTTCTATCTTGGATAATGGTACACAAATTGCTTTTCACACCTTCCTCTTCTACCTTTGCTTTTGTCCCAGAGTTGAGGGAGGCTAAGTTACAATTTGTAATTGCTGTTGAAAAAATGAGAAGTATATTCCAGTTCCTTTACTGGCCAAAATATGCTCCCACCTCTCTCTTTGCTTATAATACATTAAATAATAAGCATAACGAGGAAGTTTGTTTATTTTCTGTATTATAAACTCTAAAGGTACTAGCTTTTATTTTTACATAGTATAATGTCAGTAGAAACATCAACATCAAATATCCTCAGATATAAAAAAAAACAAGTTTTAAAAATATACTGTAAGTTGCTGTTTAAAGCAGTAATTCTTAGATATTTTAAATAAAAATTACAAATCACAAGGCCTTCCATACAAAAAATTTTAAATTAGGTGCAGTTGAAATAATAGACAATTAGAAGATCTGTCTTATTCTTGCTTTACAGGGGAGGAGTCGTGAGCTTTTACTTTAAAAATACCAAGCACTGTCTCAATACAATAGAATTGGAAGAAACTAAAGTTGGGGATTTCCCAATGATTTTATTGAGGTAACTTTTTCCAATTTTATACATATATGCATTTATATATACTTAAGAAAGCTAAACGATGTTCTAAGGCACTTGGAATTGTGCACAGCAAAGTATCCTATATTATACAACTAAATAGAGCATAATTTTGCTTTTTAAATAACACAAACACCAGTAAGGAATAAAAAAGATAATACATAGTCTGTCTTTCAGGTTACAATAGTGGAATACATATACATACCTGTGTATACTTGTAGGTTTTTATACCCACATACTATAATACAGTACAGATCAAGAACAACAACAAAAAAAGAGAAACTGTCATGGTAATCAGTGTACAGTTCCAGTTATTTACACTCACAGATACTGTACCTGTGTAATATGTAGAATTAGATCACTTACTGGAAATTAGGAATCATTCAGTCAGTCTGATAATGATCACAGCTTACCATTCTTAATCACTATAACCAAAGACTAAAATAACAAATGAATGTGTATAGTTCTTGATTTAAAAATCACTATTACATAGAAAAAAATGACGAGTTTGAGTTTTTGCTAGGTATTAAATCTGGTGAAACTGGTGCAGAATGTTTTGAACACATTGGCACATTTCTAAGCCACAGAAGAAATACTAAAAAAAAATAAAAATAAAAATTAGTGCCTATATTTTAAGTGATGAAAGTGGTTTGACCCTAGATTTATTCAGATTGTTTTCAAATGCTAGTTAGCACTGCAAAGGTGACATCTTTTTGTGAAGGCTTTCTAAGCAATGTAATGATACAAACTATAACAAAAGCATCCAGTATGGGAAGAGTCCCCCAAATTGGCAAGTGGCACAAATATTATTGGCATTTTAATATACCATGAAATTGACCTGAGGGTGGAGTGGCATTCTGCCTCATTTACTCCCTTTAATTTATTCTTAAAAAGAAAAAAAAATACTGGTATTTAACAAGATAAGAATTCTTAAGCACCATCTAAAAATTCACAATATAACCTCTTTTATCAACTCTGAGTTGCTCTGTCTTGAAAAAGATATTTAGAAATTTTAATATTTAGAAAAATTATAGTGGCTAAATTCTTCCATTCTATTAGCCACAGTTCATCCAAATCATTTCAAGACATATTCACCATTCAGTTTTGGTGATAAAAAGCAA
Organism: Callorhinus ursinus; assembly: GCF_003265705.2. Taxonomy (NCBI): domain Eukaryota; kingdom Metazoa; phylum Chordata; class Mammalia; order Carnivora; family Otariidae; genus Callorhinus; species Callorhinus ursinus. The sequence continues at coordinate 58,946,581 of NW_027397068.1, read as the reverse complement.
CTGAGAAAAAGTATGTTTATGTATCGTTAGCGTAGTTCCACAATGTTTCAACTAGGTAAAATCATCTTGTTTTGTGTATGACAGTCAATGAAGTATGAACAATAGGCATGCAATCCAGTTAATCCACACTTCCTTCATAATTTAGTATTGACAAATTTTAGAAAAATTGAACTGCATGACTACAGTTACAGAGAGAATTCAAGCACTTACATGTGGATTAAATGCTTCTTTAACAGGATCAACAGGTGATGGCTTTGAACCTCAAGGGATGTACCTTACCAGGAGAAAATCTAACGGTGATTTTCATGGACCGCCAGTTTTGTTTATGTGGATTGTTAGCTGTATTTGTGATTAAGCCATGCAATAATTCTTAAGACACTGACAAAGACGGTGACCAACAGTGTAGTTCTTAGGTAAAACTGTGAGGCCAAAACAGAGGAAAAAAAGTTTGCTTCATTTGAAATTTCTCCTGTAAGTACATACATGGACCAGCCAAGTGACTATGCCAATTGAAACGGCCAAGGCTGCCCAGCACCCTCCTGCCTGAAGAACTGGCAAATTAAAGCTTCACTGAAGCAGAAGGCTTGAAAAATAAAGGGGGAAGGAACTATTCAGGGCCCAAAGTAATGCAAGGCAGTCCAGATGATGTTTTGAAAGAGGTACTCTTCCCTGTGTGTCCTCAAATTGCGGTAGACAGTGGTACGCAAGGGAGGTGGTACCTCCTTAGGAGGGCCTTTGAACATGGGGGAGCGCTTCTGACTTTTGGTGTTTTTACAGTGACTGGGCATGCTACTGGAATTTAGTCAGCATGGGCTTAGGATATAAAACAGCTTGCAATGTAGGGAACATTTCTGTAAACAAAGAATTGCCCAGCTCCAAATGCCAACAGCACCGCTCCCCCCCCCCCCCGCCCGGCCCCCGAAACACTGATCAACAGCACGGTGCTCATAGGTGCAGTAAATCCTAGCATGGCTAAAAATGACCCCTGCCTATAAGGTTGGCTTTTGGTGAGAATAACAGCCACAGGATTCTTTTTTATTTTATTTCATTTCATTTCATTTTATATTTTATTTAATTTTAATTTTGCCAGAAATCTTACAGAATATGTAGTGGGATTTCTTAATTTGGAATGACCTTGTGAACTCTGCTTCCAATGTTTTCCAGATATGCTAATGGTGGTTCCCATTTTCATATAGAACTTAAGCTTAATTAATACCAAAAATAAAGGGAAAGTGAAAATGAGAACTGGTTTGGGAATATTCTACCCTTGTCCCCACCACCCTTTGGTCACTGCCAAATTAGAGTAGTTCCTCATGCTGCTCTTTGAAACTTGGATTTGAACTACCTAAAGATGAGCTTTCTCTCAGAAAGATGGTTCTATTAATGTGATGGTGACTTTTGCCATTGCATTCCCCTCTTGGACATATTTCAGTTCCAGAAAGTTCATTCTGCTTTGCCAAGCAAAATAATGTGACATATCTTGTCAATAAGAAGACAGCAAATGCTCAGTAGTGGAACATAACCTATTTCAAGAAGCCAAGGGACAACTCCGTAAATAAATTACATCTTAGTGATACCTTACTGCTCACATCATACTCTAATGATGTGAAGAAATTAGTTCTTGTCTCAAATTATATACCTTCACTAGTAAGGTTAGGGCTAATAATATGACTGGAATTTAGGAATGCTTCAGCTTCTGTACTGATGAAATGACATAAATGTGCATATCTTCCATCTCACCTATTTTGAGGAAGACTTCTCTCACTGTTTAATGTGCTGCTGGGACCACTTAAAAAAATAATAAACTAAAGAAATTTTTGAGCAAAAAGGAGGAAAAGAGATTTTACTCTTTAAATGTGTACATGCTACTATGTGGTAGACGAGACTGTCTTTTTCTCTTGTGAATACAGTATCATTTTTGAAAGCTGTGTCTGTCTGACGACTATTGAATATAAATACAATGCCTGTTATATCTTAAAATGTGGTCCATATCAGGATATGCAGTGTTAATGCAGAATTTTTTCTCTTTTAAGTGTAAGCTACTGGATTTTTTCAAAGTACCAATGTAGCACAGAATTATTGTAGGGATGTGAAACCCAAATTATGGGTTTTAGGAAATTATCTCTCATTTTCAATATCTGATGATTTTTGAAGGGTGTAGTCAATTCCTTTACTATCTTAAATAGGTTTTCACTTACATTTCAAAACTTTCTAGCAGAACATATTTACTAGCATTAGAAAAAGATAAGTGACTACAATCATTATGCCAATAAAGGACATGAAAATGAAAGAAGAAAGTCTGTTTTTCTGGGTAAATCCGAGAGATAGATGAGTTTGCTTTTTCCTCCACTTAAAACAGCTATTCCAATACCCCAAATGGCTCTCTGAATATTATAGATTTAGTTTAAATAATTTAAGGAATTAACATAAAGGTAAATTATATCAAACATAAAAAATGCAAGACATTTCACATACACAGGGAATTATCAGGCAGGGTTGCCTTAATTAATGCTCATTAGAGGACTAATTTCGTCAGACCACAAAGATGCTGATAAAGCCCATGGCGTCTCCTTACTACCTTAATGTTCTTTTGCTCCATTTCAAAAAAAGACAGAAATGGCCACTTTGTGTTTTACAGTCTGTCTGGTTCCTTCCTGCCTGAGATCTTCCTGGATATGGGTTTGTTTCCTACCCTAATCATATCTTGGGGACTCAGGAAAACTCATTCACTTCCTCTATGTCTGCCTAATGTCTCACTTTAAATAGGGAAAAGCCTGGTGTTGTGTTACAACAGCCCAATTCACACACACATTTATTTTTCTCATAGAACTGTAGCTTATTGGTTGGATAGCAGAAATGCTGGCATTGGGCAGAGGCCTAATTAGATGGAGGGTGGTCCACATCGTTATGGATGCCAGGCAAGAGACCTGGATGGGCTGCTGGGTGAATATGCAGTGTTTCCACCTTTAAAAAATTAGCTAGGAACACAGAGCCTTATTCTGAAAAATACAGGTTAGCTCACAATCCTTCGATTCTTTTCACAGCTTTTTATTTAAAGAATCATTCTAATGATATGTGGTTTCAGTTCCTAAGTAGTAGACTAGCAGTGGTAACATTTTTGACTTTTTGCTTTTGCTCTAACTTTTAAACTTTTCTCTAAATGTGTCAATCGGTATGAAGAAAAAAGTGTGGGTAGTTCATAAATCTGATATATCACACAAGCAAAACAGTATATTGAAGGACGGGAGTCTGATCTCTGTACTGGGTGCATCTCATTGTAGGGAATAAAAAAACCTGCATCACATGCACCATGAGTGGGGAAAAAAACTGCTCCTTTTATCAACCAAGTAGAGACTTCCTATGACCTGTATCCTGAATGCTAAAACAGTGATAATGTCTTACATATACCATTTTATAGAGGCCTCGTGATTAAAAATTATGACATTTTAAGATTTTAAGTATAGAAAGTTAAAATAACATTACATTCCTTGGACTTTTTCCCAAGACACAACAACGATAACATAATAGTATTTTAAGGAAAAGGCAGGCTTCGGCAAAAAAATGAGAACAAAGTTAATGTCCATGGTTGGATTTGAACACTATGAAATGGACAAAACCTTTCAGACAGAGAAAGACACTTGGACATGCAGAACATTTTTTTCAAAAGCAGAAGTACATCTTACACTAGTAATGAAATGACAACAGTGCAGAATCTGGGTTTATTACGCAGGTAGCCCAGTGCAGCAAAAGGTGCAACAATGTTGCTTACTTTTCTTAGACATAAAATGGTCCTGGCTTTTTCTAACAGGCCAATTGGGGCTAAAACTTATTAATTTTAAGCAAAATCACCCCATTTCTAGTGGTTCTACAGAATATACATGACTGACAGGATCCAAACTTATCCACCAGATTAAATGTTTGCTTTTTTGGTTGAAATCGCAAATTACAGTCTTCCTTATCATGAACCAGAAGCATTTCAGAAAATTCTAGCCCAAGCTCTGTGAATAAAATAAAGTGTACTAGGTCTTGTTATTTTAGGTCTCACGTGTTTTTAATAAAAGGAGCACAAAACAATCATGAAAGAACAATCGAATGCAAGGTAGTATTTACATCTGATCGTATGTATTTGTGAGCAGAAGCCACGCTCTGCTTGCGACTCCACGGAAAATCGCAAGATGGCAATTGAGGGTTTCTTAATGTAAACAATACTGACTGTAGGCTCACAGAGAAACCTTCCATGACTTTAACCTCACTGATTCTTTTGCATTGCAAGTCAATGCTATATTTATGGATGCAATCTGAAGACTCTTAAAATACAAAATGAGGTTCTCCTCACTTGCAACTTAGCAGAAACTTTCTGTGTTCTTTTAAGCCTTCGGGTATGTTTTTGATCCATGTACTTAATTTTTTTAATAGCAGCAATCCAACTTAATGCAGCCCTGAAAATAAGTAGTCCTTTCCATGCCCACTCAGAACTAACTGCTGGAAGAACACTTGCATTTGCTTAAGTTTTTACTTTGGACTCAGATTTTTTAGAAAGGTATTGTGATTGTCAATATTATCTTCCTTAGATCAAGTATGGTTGCTTCAACTCTGAAGATAATCAAGCTAGGGAAAGACCAAAAGATTTATTTTCTAAAGCTTCCTACAGATTTATAGGATCACATTCATCTGACTTTATTCCCAGTCCTGTTATCCTTGCAGAAGTTTGGTACATTAGATAAGGAGTATAAAAAAAAGTGTGTATAGCTATGCTACTTAAAACATGCAACAAAATTTGGGCAGGCATGCTTGTTAAGAGTCAATAAAAGTCTCTTGCATTTAAGAAAAAGATGCATGAAAACACTCAGACGTATTTCTGGCAATTGGATTCACTGGCACAACATAAAATAATGGTACTATACTGCACCAACATAACCGTGAAACGAGAATATTCTTCTAGGATCAGGTCTTTAAGGAATCCATGTTAGGTGATTAGATTCCCATATCTTAGTAAGTTCTCAGCTACCAAAAGCCTTCTTCAAAAATATTTATGCTTTGATTTTCTCTTTTCTTCATTAACATAATGAAATATTTTTTTTTTTTTTTCTGATTTTCCACCCCCACCCCTTTCAGTGCCCAGCAACTCCAGGCCCGGATTTCTCTTCAACCTGCACTCTACAATTTGGCTTTCTGGTAACAGGGAGCCAGCGATTGTCTTCTGCTCATCTTCTTTGATTAAAACTCCTGATGGAGAATAACTGGTGTGACCATGGTGTTGCTTACCATCAATACACATGCTGGACAGCAGAGTCACTGCACCCCTCCCTTTGCTTGTTGGCCCCATCTGGGCCGTGCAGGTGGGAAGCACTTTCCATACACTTCCTTCACCAGTTAAACGGAAACACACACACTCAAATCCCAGTGCAATATCAGGTTTTCGGGAAGAGAGGCTTCCCCCAAAGATGATCAGTCTGTGTTTCCAAAGAGTCTCACACTTCGTTATGGACGGTGAAACCTGACACAAGAAACAGAAACTCTGTGAGTCTGTGGTAGAGAAACACAGCTGACAATCAGTAAAACAAATAAGGTGCCAGTAATGTTTATAAATTAAAGGCAACTCTAGACATCCCCCAACTGCATTACTGTTATAAATCACTGTCGTAACAGAATACTGTTAACAAATGTGACGTTGGAAAGCAGAGACAGCCCCTATACAAAATATTATGGTTATATTGTCCAGGATACAGAGCAATCAATACACAAAACATCACTAATCTTGAGGGTCATGTTCTGACCTGTACTGAGCAGAGTGGGATGTTTCATAAAGGACTTGGTTACACCTGGTTTGTAGTTATAAAAGGAAACCATCAACAAATAGTCCCTACTGGTTTGGCTTCAGCCTCCCATTGCCTCCCACTTAAGACTCCAAATCTACCTTCTTCGCCTGAAATTTCCAAATCCTCACCGGCATTTCCATCCAAATGCTCCACTAAGCATGTCCATAGCACTTTTTAAAAAAGATTTTATTTACTTATTTGAGAGAGAGAGGGAGAAGCAGACTCCCCTGCTGAGCAGGGAGCCTGATGCAGGGCTCTATCCCAGGACCCTGGGATCATGACCTGAGCCCAACGCAACCACTTAATAGGCGAGCCACCCAGGTGCCCTTGCACTTTCTTTCTTGTTAAACAATCTACCCCTTAAAAGATTTTTAGTCTAGGACCCTCAGATTTGCAACTCATTTCTCTCCTTCACCCTCCATATCCCACGAGACACTAAGTCTTGCCTTGTTTCTGTCTCTGAATCCATTAAAGCTTTCCCATCTTTTGCTAGTGCTATTTGAACAGCATGTTCACATCCCTCCATGCAAGTTACTGAACATTCCTTGTGTTTTCGGAGCCCTGTGCTTTTTGCACATGCTATGTTTCATAATATTGCAATCCCCTCCCTTCATTTCCCATCTATGTTTTCATATTCAAGATCAAGGCCAAAAGTCATCTCCAAAAAGCCTTATCTGGTCTACTTCTTCAGCCTATTTCTGTGATTCCACACTATTTATTTATTTATTTATTTCCACTCTATTTAGTATTTCATTTGTCTTGTGTAATCTAATGTTCATTTGGCCTAATAAACCAGTCTCCTAATTCATTTCCCTGTCGCAGGCTCAGAGATTTGTAGATCAAATCTGTGCCCCACACTGTCACTAGCAATATCATCCTAGGCACTAATCTAATCATTCCAGTTCTTTATTAATATCATTGCATTATTCTCCTTTCCCTGTGAAATAAAATTTAAATTTCTTAGAGTAGTGACTGAGGCCTTTCAGAATGTGGCCCAAACCATATTTCTAGCTATATCTCCATCACTACTCCCAAAATACCCCAACTTCCAATCATTTGTCCCCAAATGCTCTCCACTTTTGCGCTCTGTCCTTTACCCTATCTTGCTTCCCGTCTCCACGTCCTGCAATCTTACTCTGTGAGTTCTCCAAACTCCCCTTTCCCCATTTCTCAGGAAAGCATTAATCGCGTTCCCTTCTGGGTTGCCATAACACTGGGTTTATAACAGTTATTTATCACAGTCAGTATATGACCTTTGTGTCGGTGTGTCTACTCAGATCCTGAGGCACTGAGCAAAGACTTGCTTTTAATTACTTTTATTTACTCATAGAATATAATATCTGGCACATTGGACAACTTAAAAAATGTTGCTGGGTGGAATCAAAGCATTAAAAAATGAAAAATTAAAGGCATAAGAATAGTTGAAGCAAGCTTGGCTATAATTTGATAATTGGAGAAGCTGTATGACGGATACATGGGGCTTGTTATATTACTTTTGCATGTTTGACTTTCCAAAACTCAAAAGAAAAATAAGATATACCAACCTTACCAAAATAGCAAACTTGTTGTGATCAAAGTAGGGATGTATCCACTTTGAATTCAATTCCTAATGCTAGCCCTGGCCATAACCTTTGCTCTACATTTGTTAAATGGAGACATGTTCTTGTTTCAGTCACCTGGGTGTTGTTTTTGCCCTCTGATCATGCAAAATCCTTATTCAACTCAGGCCCTTTGCACTAGCTCTTCCCTCTAAATGGGCTGGCCCCCTTTTGGTGGTGGAATGTTTTTCTCTCCACTGACAGTGCCTGATAGCTTCCTCTCGTCATTTAAATCACAGGATAGGTTGTATTTCCCTAAGAGACCCCCTCCCATCCCTTCCAGAGCATCCTGTTACATTTTCTTGATGGTATTTAGCACAATCTGAAATTATCATGTTGATTTATTTGTTTACTTGCTAATGGTTTGTCTCCCTCACTAGAACATAATCATGTGAGAGTGAGGACTTTATCTGACAGGTTCTAAATTCCCAGGGTCCAGAACAGAGTCTGACTCACTCTATGTGCTCAATCAAACTTGCTGAATGCATAAACAACTGAATACATATATACTGGGGCACTTAGAAAGTTATCTTCTATAAGTAATTCTTGTAACTGAAGAGTCCAATCATGAGACCCCCAATATTAACTACAATTAAATTTATACTAATCTACAAGGACATTCCATCATGCATTCTAGGAAGAGTCAACCATTACCTGAAGAAAAATATAGAAATTGTATAAAAGTATTTCAAAATAGTAATTGAAAACCTCTTAAATCAACCTTTTTATGTAAAATATAAAAAAGAGGCAAATAATAATAATGACAGATGAAATTACTACTGTTTACCATATGCCCAGCAGTAGTCCAAGTACTATACATATATTACCTAGTTCAATCCTCAAAACAATCCTAGGAGGCATCTACTCCAGTATCCCCTCCCCTCTGTACAGGTGTAGAAACAGACACAGGGATGCTAAGTCATGTGCCCAAAGCACAGAGCTGGTAAGGAGAGGCACCAGGCTCCAGACTCTATTCCTAACCTAGACCAGACTATGAGAACAAAATATGTTTTCACTCATACTTTCATTCAAAGAGTTTTCTTGGTGCTCTCTCGGCAGAATGCAAAGGAAAAGGTAATCAGTTAGATTTCTAAATCTGTCAGTTAGTTTTGATGAATTTTGACCAGAGAAAAGTCCTGTTCTAAATCCGAGGCTACACTTTTTTTTTTTTTTAAGATTTTATTTATTTATTTGAGAGAGAGAGTGAACAGGGAGAGCAGGGAGAGGGGCAGACAGAGAGGGAGAGAGAGAATCCCAAGCATACTCTTGCGCTGAGGGTGGAGCCCGAAGTAGGGCTCCATCCAGCCCAATGTGGGGAGTTCATGACCCGACCTGAAATCAAGAGTTGGATGCTTAACTGACTGAGCCACCCAGGAGCCCCCTAGGCTATACTTTGATAGCTATAGTTTTCTCATTTTTGTCACAAAGGGAACTAGATGAGAATGGGCTCAGCACAAACTTTTTGCAGTTACTAGAAAAGCAAGTCCAGTGATGTCCTTGTGGTTGCAATGAGCAGTATCACTTCTCTGCACGTCGGACACACAAGCACATGCCACACAAAGGAAGCAGGAGCTCCAGGGACCCTGACAATACAGACAAATAATACTGCACCTGCAGGGTCTTCCCACCCTGAGCTATCAAAGACCCCTCTTTGTTAGATTCAGCTTTTCTAGGAATTAAATACAAACTCACCCAATTTAGCAATTATTTTAGCCCTCTCCTAATTTGCTGGGCTCTGTACAGCAAACATTCCACAATACCCTGATCTTCATTTGGCTCTGGATTCAGAGGACAAGCACGGGGAAACACGACATGACAGGTTTGGTCTTCACACCAATAATGTTTATGAGATGAAGAAGGTAAGTTAATAAGTGAGCTGAGCAACTAAAAGTGAGTAGTCAGTGGACCAGAAGAGATTTAACACTTTCTAAAGCCCAGCATTTTCCTGGAAAGTGTCCTGCTTTTAATTTCCCGAAATTCACCGGACACTATAAAGTTTTTTGTTTTTCCTGCAGGCACTATTTGCCCACGGATCCCATTAGAGAATGAATTCCACATCTGGATGTGTGGAGAGTCACAGGCCTTCGGCATAGCTCCTAGGGCTCACTAAGAGAAGAAGGTGACCAACCAAGAGTGTGATTGCAACAATATGCTGACAAAGCCAGGGGGTCAGAAATGTAACCCTCTCTTCAAATGGACTGCCAGACCTGGTTTAAAAAACAAATAATCAACAACAACAACAACAACAAAATAAACCAAAAATAAACCAAAAAGCCACCTCATATATTTTCTTGCACTATCCAATCAGAAAAAGACATTTATATTCTGTTTACATTAGGCATCTTTTCTTCAAATTCAGCTCAGAGGTACTGAAAATGTAAATTGTTCTTACATTTGTTACTACTCAATGGTTTGCATTCATTCTGAAATATGAGAAGTTCAGCTTTACCTCCTGAGAAGTTAGCCCGACAGAATGACAGTTTGGCTTCAGGCTTCCAGTTGATGCAGCAATAAATAGAGCAATAAATAGATTTATTGTGCCCCAAGGATACTGAAACTTTTCATTCACTCTTTTTTTTGGAACTCTCCCGACACTCAAATTTGAAGTTACCTATATTTTCTTATTACTAAAACTGGAATACATCTTTTTTTATTTTCATACTGTTGAGAGGAAGTGAATGGGGGCGGAGCTATTTTTAAGTCATGGAATTCAGATAAAGATCACTGTTTTCCATAAAGATGATTCCTCCACCAATTACCATATAAAAACATACTCACCTTCCTGTAAAATCATTCAGATAATAGAACATGGAAAATTACTCACAAATGTAAAATGTTACTTTCCTATACTTCCCTGTTTGATAGAAACAGAAATCCTGAATAATTCACTTCTTTATTTGAAAGGGTTTTATCATCAAGGCATATACACATTAAACAAATGAGCAGGTTCTCCTAAACCAGGGCTCCTAGTTTTACCAGAGAAGCCAGACCACATGGTGCCCGGGCTTTTATGATTCCAAATACTGAGCTATATGCTTTCAAAGCCGGTGGTTAAAGCAGCATTTTGCAACTTTTTCAAGTTTCTGTCCAGGTACATGGAGCACCCATGGAAGAGAGCAGCCTTGCAGAAGAAGCCTTCTCATTCCTCTGTGGAGCACCCCTTATTTTTCATTGAGGTCCCACATGTAATTCCTGCCATGTCACATTTTTTAAAAAGATTTTATTTATTTAGCAGAGAGAGAGAGAGAGAGAGAGAGAGAGAGAGAGAGCAAGAGCCTGGGGTCGGGGAGGGGCAGAGGGAGAGGGAGAAGAAGGCTCCCCGCTGAGGAGAGAGCCTGAGATCTTGACCAGAGCCAAAGGCAGAGGCTTAACCTACTGAGCCACCCAGGCGGCCCCCATGTCACATTTTGATAAGCATATCTAGAAGCTGAAAAGCAGTTCAGCTGTAAATCTACATAGGACAGTAATCACTCAAAATGGTATAGAACGAGATAATTACTTTAAATACACACACCCACACACATATCTCAACCACATTAAAAAAATTGGAGTAGAGAAAAACACCCAAAAAACAATAACCCCATTCTATAAGAAACTGTTAAGAGCTTTTGAATGTTATTTTCCAATTTTTTTCTGTGCATCTGAATTTTAAATAAAACATACCATTGCATTTGTAGCTTTATCAGTATCCTGGTTTTTACACCTAACAATATGCCAGTGATCTCTTGAGACCCACTCTGAGTCTAAGAGCATCAATTTAATGATTCTTTGCTTAATATAACAAGGAAATAATAAGCTAATAAAATTATAAACATGAAAGTACTACACTGCACACTCTAAAAATATTCTTATTTACAAATTCAAAGTTTACTTTTACAAAAATAATATTCTCTCTTGATTATAAATCTAACCCATGCAGATACTTAAAAAAATTCTGGAAAACAGAGAATATCCTGAAGATGACAATGACCCATAATCTTACCACTCAGCCATAAACATTTTAAAATTTAGTTTTTAAGGGGTGCCTGGGTGGCTCAGTCAGTTAAGGGTCTGTCTTCGGCTCAGGTCATGATCTCAGGGTCCTGGGATCAAGCCCCGCATCGGGCTCCCTGCTCCGCGGGAAGCCTGCTTCTGCCGCTCCCCCTGCTTGTGCTCTCTCTCTCTCTCTCTGTTAAATAAATAAATAAAATCTTTAAAAATAAATAAATAAATAAATTTTTTAAGTGAAATTTGACCTTTCATACAATTTGTCTTTATAATTTAGAGAATCATTTTAAATTGTAGAAATGTCCTTTACTATGAAAAGGGGAGTGGCTTTATTTTGCCATGGTGGTCTCCTTCCAGAATGCAATAATCCTATTAAATAATACATTGCCCTTCAAATGGTCTTTTCGGCTTTGAACAGTGGGCTGGGTGGGCAGCTGTTGGTGGCAGAAAACACAGGAGGTAGCCAGATGAGCAGTGAGTGTTCTAAGAAGCCGAGATTAGAGCTTGGTACCTCTCAGGCCACAGGATGAAGTCTCATGGGCACCACTAGCCCTCACCCTTGTTACCTGGCCCCGGAATGTACTGCAATGCCAGACAGCTATCTAAAAGATACTGGGAGAAACCAGGGCAATTAGATGAAAGGGTGGATCACTATAATTCTTTACTGCGGGGCAGATCAAACATGTCACAGAATGTATTCCATGACGGAGGTTTCGGAGGTGTTTTCTGAGTACACCAGTAACAAGAATGTCACAATTTTAGTCCTGGCACATTATTCAGGAAAAGCTACTGTGATGGGACCCTCATTTACAGAAAGAGAACTCAGGGAATGGATCCTTTATTTTTCTTTTAAATATTTGGTTTTGGTAATAAATTCTTGTATTTCAAAAATTCAGAGTGGAAAGCCTCCTTCTCATGCCTGCCCCTACCCACCGGTTCTCCTCCCCAGAGGCAACCAATGTTACCAGCTTTTTGTGAATCTCTCCAGAGATACAGATGCAAGGGAAGATCTATACGGGAACGGATCCTTCTGGTGTTGACTGATACATCACTGTGTGGAAGATAAACTCTGGATAAAGAGGTGCCTGAGCAGAGGGCGCAGGGCTGCCTTTCTATTAACCACTCTAAATCCCACAGGGAGTTAATAGATTTAGGTTTTGAATGGCAGGTTTACTTGATACAAGGAGATAATGTCTGGCACTAATAAGAAGAGCTAATAAGTGAACTGCTCTCTATCTAGATTGCATTTAAAGGGCTAGGTAATGATCCACAGCCTGTATGGTTCCCTCCAAGGGTGGCTGGTGCTAAGAGCAACCCTATCTTCTCCATAAGCAATTTTCTAAATGTAAAACATTACCATATTTTGGTATTATTTTGATTAGACTCAGCAGTGTTTACCAAACCTTTAACCTCTTAAAAGAAATACTGAAAACAATTTGAAAATCATAAGCACGATTTTTGTAAGTCTTAGAGCCAAAAGATTTCTCTATTGGAATGAAACTCTAATGATGTAGTACAAATTAATGGAAAAATAGCAGCAGACACTGGCTTTGCTGCCAGGTTTTAAAGAGTACTTAAGCAAGGCATATTTATCTTAGTGACATGAATATTTAATTTTTCCTTAGAAAAATAGACATTTTAGAGAGTGTCAATCAATATATTTTTTGGAAAACTTTTAAAGCTTACCCTTGTTACAAAAAAAAAAGCCTATAATTTTCTTTTGAAATGCAGCTCATCCCTATTTACATCTATTAATATTTACTTAAACAATAAAGATATCAACAGGCTTTTATAGTATACAACAAGTATACTCTAAATTTCTGTAGATGAATAAATACAGAAAAAATAGCCAATGGAATTTTGAAGGTGAAAAAATACCCTATCAGATACAAAAACACACCACAAATCTTTTTGTTTTTTTTTTCTTTTGACAGAGAGAGAAAGAGTACAAGCAGGGGGAGTGGCAGGCAGAGGGAGAGGGAGAAGCAGGCTCCCCGCAGAGCAGGGACCCCGATGCGGGGCTCGATCCCAGGACCCTGAGATCATGACCTGAGCTGAAGGCAGACGCTTAACTGGCTGAGCCACCCAGGCGCCCCTACAAATCTATTCTAATTAAATAGGATGACACAGTGCAAAGACAGGTAACGGATCACTAGAGCATAATAAAGAATCCAGGAACTAATCTATGTGTATATGAGAAGAATTTCACACCAAGGGGGAAGTAACTGGGGCAACTGACTACTGACTTATTTATTTTTGTTTCAAGTTTTTATTTAAGTTCTAGTTAGTTAACATGTAATGTAATATTGGTTCCAGGAGTAGAATTTAGTGATTCATCACTTGCTCATCATCACATGTGCCCTCCTTGATGCTCATCCCCCATCTACCCGACCCCCCACCCACCTCCTTCCATCAACTGTCAGTTGGGGTTCTCTACAGTTAAGAGTCTCTTAAGTTTTGCCTCCCTCCCTCTTTTCTCCCCTTCCCCTACGTTCATCTGTTTTGTTTCTTAAATTCCACATATGAGTGAAATCACATGGTATTTGTCTTTCTCTGACTGACTTGTTTTGCTTAGCAGAGTACACTCTAGCTCCATCCATGTGATTGCAAATGGCAAGATTTCATTCTTTTTGATGGCTGAGTAATATTCCATTGTATACATATACCACATCTTCTTTATCCATTCATCCTAACTACTGATTTAGAACAAAGTAAAGTTAGTTTACTCTCTTCAATCACCCACACAAATAAAATGCCCAATGGATGAAAAAGCATATATAAAAATCGAAGATGACAAATTTATAATCTTGGTCTTCCTCCATAAGACACAAAACAATGAAGTAAATGTAACAAGACAGACACATTTAAATGTGCAAAAATTTAAACAAAAGACCATAAAAAAAGTTAAAACATTAAGAACAAATTGAGGAAAAGTATGGTGACGTATGTAATAAAGAGCCAATATCCACAATATCTAAGGAGTTTTTACTAATCCATATGAAAAAGACAACCCAAAAGAAAACTGGTCAAAGTAAATCAAAAATTAAAAATAAATGGTCAATAAAGATATGTAAAGATGCTCAACCTTACAGAAATTAATGTTTATTCTTTAGACTATAGACCCCTCACCACCACCACCACCACCATCCTGCCCTACCAGTGCTGATGAGGGTGATACACTAGGCATGCTCATAAACTACAAGTTACAGAATAGCATCTTTCAAAATGTAAAAAAAATATACATCCAGTGACCTGGCAAATCCACTCATGTTACTAGTACAGGAATACTAGCGTGTGTGCACAAAGCTATATATATATTTTTTTATGACATTTTTAAAAAAGATTTTATTTATTTATTCGACAGACAGAGAGAGAGAGAGAGCACAAGCAGGGGGAACAGCAGGCAGAGGGAGAAGCAGGCTCCCCGTTGAGCAGGGAGCCCGATGTGGGGTTCGATCCCAGGACCCTGGGATCATGACCTGAGCTGAAGGCAGACGCTTAACCAACTGAGCCACCCAAGTGCCCCTACAAAGATATATTTATAAAGAAAGTCAAGTCACTGTTTTACTAATGAAACACTGAAAATTCCATAACATTCATCAATAGAATAATTGTTCAATAACTTATGGTACATTATCTACAAAATGCCATAAAGTCATTCAAATGAAAGATAAACACTAATATGGAAATATTTTCTAGATGCTGTTTTATGTGTGACTCAGAGGGAGGACATAAAGGCATATGTGCACATAGATGTAGATCATATACACACACCTACATGTTTGCAAATACACAGAAAAATGTCTAGAAGGATCTACACCAAACTTTTACCAGTGATTACCTGTGAGAATAGGAATGAAGTTGAGGAAGGAGGGAGTGAGGAGAGTTTTCATTTTTATTTGATGGATTTTTATACTGTTTGAATGCTTAATTAGAATATATCGTTTGTGCCCATAACAAATATAGATGCAAAAAATAAATGGCCTTTACTCTCCTTGCAACCTTTTTTTTTCCTTGTTCATAGCAAATAACAGAAGAGAAAGAACCTCTTTCAGTATAAATGTTTATTTTTCATAAGCTGGGAACTTCCATAGAAATGCATTTTAAAAAATTTGATTATTTTCTATTTTAGTTTATTCTTCATATAATGTTATCAAATGATAATTAGGTAATCAGATACTATGATTTCTAGGAAAACTATGCAGAAGTCAAACGATCCTGAATGATAAAGAGTAGGTTGAGCACAGTCACTGTATCTCAGGGGTCAGGACTCAAAGGCACAAACACGTGTATGCTATCTTTCCAGTTACCCGGCCAACTCGATGTCACCGTAAATATTCAGCCACCTTTTTTTGATCAACTTTCCTGGAGACGTAAGACCACAGGTGTCAAATATCAGCATGAACTTTCCCTGACCCCACAAGTGGAAGGGAGAAAAGGAGGGACAATAGGTCTGGCTTGATCTGGGCATGTGACTGGTCCAAGAGTCGATCAGGACAGGATGCAGCCCTCAGAGAAAAATCCTACACATCCAGATGGCTAAAAGCCCTGAATGCCTTTATGAATAAACATGATATAGGAAGAACCAAAACAGATACAACTCCCCTAGAAGAAAAGGGAGTTTCTTCTGCAAACCAGACATTATCATAGGAGCAATAGCTTTGGGGCAAGGAGGTCCCTACCGACTTTAGCGGAATTATGAAGTTATCCCATTACTTTCTTTATCACAGGACATGCTCTCAGCATGGACCACCACCACCAACAGGAACCACTGCAGAGACAGGGGCACTATAATGTATGCCTGTCTTGCAGAGGCCGTTTCGAGTCTAGGGAATCAGTGTTTGCTTTCCAGAAAGACCTCCTGTGGTCTTCGCATGTAATCATCTGTCCTGGTATGTTTTTTAACAATTCAGTATTTCAAGATTTAACTGGCATGCCAATTTTTAGGAACATACATGTTATAAAAAAGCAAAGCACATAAACCCGTTAGAGAGAAATAAACAGAACACCTGTGAAGGGCAGGGGTGGGTGGTGGTTAGACTCCATGATCACACAGGTCTCTTCTGGTTTTAGCAGAAGAATAAACTGAACTCCAAGGGTACTGGGAGGAAAAAGGGTAGGATGACCGCAGCCTTCCACAGCAGCAGTAAAAATTAGATTCCTAGTCTAAGTTAGGTCTTCTGAAAATTGAGTTGCTATCTTCTCTAAGTTATGTCTACTGTGAGCCCAAAGCAGACACACAGGTGCCCAAAGTGGCTCTCACCAGCATCTGTTCTGGGCATAAAACTTCAACTGAGTCTCTTCAAGAGCAGAATAAATGATTCTAATCCTTGTCTCCTGGCCCACAAAACAAGACTAAGAAAGAAACCAGAACATAGCCCTTTGGAATGATTCAGACTTCTGTGAAAGAAAAAAAAAAAGACTTAATTTTAGAAATGTTCATTAGATGGTGTTATGCTCATCTGTTTTTAAAAAAAATTTTTTTAACTGTGGTAAAGTACACATAACACAAAATATGCCGAACTGCATTTTGCCCACTTACCTTGTAAACTGTCGACTCTCTTCATGAACTTCCATTTCTGTGCTTTTAAATTCATTTAGTTCTTTCCTTATTGCTGCCTGCATAGGAAAAAAATAGATAAACAGAAATGTTACTTAGGTCACGTAATTCCTCAGCATATACAGCATCAACAAAGCATTCTTTTAAAAAATGTCTTGCAAAAAGAGATTCCTCATTTCTACTAGGTAAAGGTAAGATAAATATAAGATCATACTAAAACCAGGGAAGATTTCCTTCACGTGTCATGATAAGGAGGAGAGGAAGAAGGCCTTTGCTAAACTCATCCTGGGGCCTGGTCTGAGTCACATGCATCCCCCACCCTTGATGACCACAAGGATAGTCCGGGTCATGAGATTTTCTGAGAAACAATGTCATTTTCCTATGAAAGTTCTATAGTCATACCGCAACATGGCTTTGATTAGGTACCATGGAAGTACTGAGAAGGCAGCTGCTTATTTATTCTTTAATACTGAAAGTTCAGACAGTCAGAATGAAAAATTTCAGCACAGCACTTAAAGCCGTTCAAAGAAAATGTGTTAATCGAATGTGATGACTATTACCATGTAACAAACATATCACCCATGTCATGTAGATGTTGGGGTCTGAAGAGATGCTTCTGCCTCAGGTTGAAAAACTGAGACAATCATCAAAATGTTAACATCAGTTATCTATTAACAATGGTGACTGGATCATGGATGGTTTCTGGTTTCAACTTTGTGCTTACATTTATTTCCTGATTTCTCTACAAAGAACTCCCTCATGTGAAGAAAAAATATTAATAAAAACATCCCCATCACCTAACCTCTATGAGAGCTGGACTCTTCAGCCCAAACATAGGATACTGCAAACCACAGAGAGTGACTTCACTGAGAGATAAGGAAATCTAGTTTGTGGTTGGAAAACGATAAAATTTAGAAAAAGGGAAAAGATAGAAGGAAGCCTTGAGGCCCCTCTCTCGCCTCCTCCCATCACTGACTGTCACTCGGCAATATGTGCTTTCCCCCAACAGGCTTGTCAGTGTTGTATTTGAATCCTGCAGTCCCAGACTACTCATCTCTCTACTTGTATTCCTCAGCCACTGTAGTTTCTATGAGGAACCTGCGGCTGGACACTGGGGCGATAATTCTTGCTACTGGGTTCTGAAAGAGATGAAGCAGAGAGATACCTGTGGGCCCAAGGCCCCTGTGGTAAGGCCATCCATCTTGTCTCACAAGGAGATCTCGGTGAGGATACTCTGTCGTACTTGCTAACGAGTATACCTAACCCAGGAGCTGAAACAGTGAACACGCTCTATACCAATCACCAGTTAGCATCTATTGGAAAGACTTCCCTGAAAGAAAGTATTTTAATGTGGGTAGTGGCAGAGAATCTGGTCTCCACGTTCATTTTAAATTTCTCCTCTGAATGTAAGATGTCAGTAGAGGAAGTAGGAAGTGGTACACTTGGTGTCGGAAGTCATGGGTTCTTGTCTCACCTATGCCTTCAGTAGCAGGGTGACCCTCAGTGAATTATTTTGGTCCGAAACCTGTTTTCCCCTCTGGAAAATGGGGATGAGAATTCCTCACAGTACTACAAGGCTCCATTAAGAGCATACATGAAAGTGCTTTGTACACTTACTGTGAAACTTCCAAAAGACGAAATACATTCTAGTTTATGATTGTGACTAACAATTCTTTCATTTTTTTTTTTTTAAGATTTTATTTACTTACCTGACAGACAGAGACACAGCGAGAGAGGGAACGCAAGCAGGGGGAGCGGGGGAGGGAGAAGCAGGCCTCCCGCGGAGCAGGGAGCCCGATGCGGGGCTCGATCCCAGCACCCTGGGATCATGACCTGAGCCCAAGGCAGATGCCCAATGACTGAGCCACCCAGGCGCCCCATCTTTCGTTGTTATTTATAGAGTCTACTATGTACAAGAAGAGAATGTCACTGAAGGAGACTCAAAGACAAAGGCAAAGTCCTTATTCTCAATAGTAGGTTGGCTACCAATCTAAGAGTCTGCAAAAGTCAATGAAAGCATTCTTTTAGAATCAATTGAGATACAGAATCTGCAAAAACAGAGTATGGTATAGTTTATTTTTAATGGTAAACTGTGTGCTACACATAAAGGCCTAAGGACTCTTCCCATAAATGTAAATGGGACTGATTCTTTAGAAAGATATGGGATAGAAAGAGCTAGGCTGTTGTGGTGAGATTGGTTGGAGCCTGAATGGTGCTGAGCTGGACCAACACAGGGTAGTCACTGAGCGGACACCAGGTATTTCTTTCTTTTCTTTTCTTTTTTTTAAGAGTTATTTATTTGAGAGAGAGCGAGCGCGCACAAGCATGTGTGAGTGGGAGGAGGGGCAGAGGGAGAATCTCAAGCAGATTCTCCAAGGAGTGTGGAGCCGAACACAGGGCTTGATCTCATGACCCTGAGATCACGACCTAAGCCAAAACCGAGAGTTGGATGCTTAAGCGACTGAGTCACCCAGGTGCCCCAGAAACCAGGTATTTCTAAGATTTAAATAGAACAAATCCCCTGAGACCAAATACACAGCATTTTTTGGTACCATGAGAATAAGAGAGAGGAAAGAGGAAAGAAAAATGACTGAAACGAAGTTTAAAATTGACTAGTGATAACTGGTGTCAGAAGGTCTGCTTAATCTCTTCCAGTCCACTCAGGGATCACCCTGGCCAGAAGCAACAGGTGTTTTGTTGAAAATATGGACCCTGCTGCCTTCTCAAATAACATGAGCTGTGAGGCCAAGATTAACTAGAGTTCCCCTCATTTGATGTTTTTTGCTTATTTCTTTGATAAAAATCTGATATGGAACAAGGAGGGAATTTTTTTTTTTATTTTTAAGATTTTCTTTTTTTGAGAGAGAGAGCATGAGCAGCGGGGATTGGGGGGAAGGGCAGAGAGAGAGGGAGAAGCAGACTCCTCACTGAGCAGGAAGCCTGACGTGGGGCTTGATCCCAGGACCCGGAGATCACGAACTGAGCCTAGGGCAGACACTTAACCGACTGAGCCACCCAGGCGCCCCTGGAGGGAATTTCATGACTACTCATCAAGCTCTATGCCATGAGTATATAAGTGTACTCTTCTTTGCTGCAGGACAACCAGGAACAGGCCAAGAATGTCTCTGCACAGAATTAAAATCTGTTTTTCCTGCAACCTGTTTAGACAGTGCATTCCTGGAAGGGTAGTATGTTCATCTTTATGTCCCCAGTATGTAAGACAGTTCTTAATATATTAATAAATAATTACTGAGTATCTTCTTGGACAAATCCATGTATCATCTGAATTTTCAATTCTCTTTCACTAGATAATTTTAGCCTAGATTGTAGACTGAGGCTTCATTGCATAGTGAAAATGTCACCAATGGGGAACACAAAGCTTAGATTATTAAGCCTGCCCATGAATCTAACACTGGTAAGCGCTACCATTTATTAATGAGCTGGAACTTTATGGATACACTACCTAATTCCCAAGATGGATATAACTGGCTCTACTAGCGAGGAAACCGGACTTAAGTGACTTGGCCAAAGTCAAACATCTTCCAAGTGGCCAAGTCAGGAATCAAACCTTTAGATGCCCAGCTCCAAAGCCTGCCCTCCCATCTCCACCATGGATGGAATTTCCAGCGCCTACCCTGGGAGATGGCAACTACCAGGAGGTGAGCCTCGGTCTTCAGGCCAAGTTGATGGCCTTCTCTGGCTCTGCCTGTCCCGTCATCTTAGGGCCCATTTATTTACTTCAGCACAGATATAGACAGACGCTCTATCTTACTGTATATGTATCTGTTTCTAGTGCTCTACTCAAATACATATATTCTAAAATTAAAAATGGTATCTCAAAGGTGAATTAAGCTCAATCAAATTCACAATTAATGGGGGGAGACAAAAAAATTCACAATTAATAAGGCATTTCTCCCACCATTTCTCTTTCCTAATTTGAGCAATTTAATAAGACTACCAGATTTATGAGATTCCCTACAGTGCTTTCATAGAATGGGCACTGACTGGTTATTGGCGACCTCCTGATTTCTTCTCTTTATACTTGAATTGCAAAGATTTTTTTTAAATGCAAAGTAGTATCTTGGGCTAAGACTTAGTACTAAGAAAAGAGAAAGAAAGGATGGTGCCTTTAGGAGGCAGGAAGTTCAGTGTTTATTTTGAGAGCAGAGGTGGAAATAGTTCCAATATTTTTTTTTCTTTAAATGGGATATACAGTTCAAAAGTTATAAAAAGTAAAACTCTTTTTTAACCTGAAAGTTAAATTACAGATTTTTATACTTAATTGGTATAAAATATATTACTTATAGAATAAAATATACCCATTGAATAAAATACATTATCTTTAACCTGCTCATTACGCATTACGAAGTGTTTTACAGTAAAAAGCAACAGAAATCCAGAAATGCCTGTTATAATAATGATGATTAGCCATGTATTATTTTCATACTAAAATAAAAAAATACACTAAGACCATTAATAGTTTTAGTATCTCTGGGCAATAAGTAACATTTCACTATTCTCCTTTTTTAACTTCTAGAGAAAACAAGTAACTTTATTTTTTTCAGCATTAGGTAGAAAATAATATGCATTAATGTGCATTAATGTACATTAATGAGCATTAAATAATACACAATAATATGCATTAATGCATTAATATGCATTCATTGTTATTTCTTTTTGTATTTTTGAATATTCTGATTTTTACTAACAAACATGAGACACTTGTGTATGCACAATGTACTTATATTAACGGCATTTTAAATTGTTGCATTTTTTTCTATCTTCTATCTTTAAAAAGTGTACATTTTTTTAAGCTAAAAGATATTCTTCTTATTTTACAACAGGAAAAAATTTTTACAACATAATTCCAGTTCTAAAAATGCTGCCCTTTAGACTTTCACAAGTGTCAGGAGAAATGGGAGAGACAATGTCATAGGGTACAAATATGTGCGCCTCAGAGGTGAGGAGGGAGGGATTCTGGCTGCACTCTGGGGCTCAGAGTTTGCTCTGCGGGGGAGATGCCAGTCATGCGCCTTTAAAGTACTCTTGAACAGACAGGAGGCCTGCAGAAGAGAAACTGACCAAGTAGATCTCCCCTGCAGCTTAAGTCCAGCAGAAAAATCTATTCTTGTTTCTACACGAAGTTAAAAAGAAAAATCCTGGGTGCCTGGGTGGCTCAGTTGGTTAAGCGACTGCCTTCGGCTCAGGTCATGATCCTGGAGTCCCGGGATCGAGGCCCGCATCGGGCTCCCTGCTCGGCAGGGAGTCTGCTTCTCCCTCTGACCCTCTTCCCTCTCGGGCTCTCTGTCTCTCATTCTCTCTCCCGCAAATAAATAAATAAAATCTTTAAAAAAGAAAAAAAAGAAAAATCCTCTCCATTATGACTAGAGATGGATGAGTTTAACCTTTCAACAAGTTAGAAACTATTTCTAGGGTATGCAAAATTTAATCATTGAGACTCTCACTGCTTGCATACTTTGCACCTGCTGTGATCTTTACTCATTTCCCTGGCCACCCCCTTCCTGCCTCTGTGAAGTTCAGCATGGGAATATCAAGCTAGCTGGGAATGGTGGATGTGGCAATTATATTTGTAAAAGATGGCGGCAATCACACATCCAGCCCACGTGTTCTTCTGCAATATGACCCTGCTGATCCCCCACTGAGAGAAAGAGCTAATTCCTCTTGCCCTGTAACTAACAGAATGTGGTGGAGTAAGGCTGGGTGTCTTCTGAAGTGGGGTCAGATATGGTCATACAGCTTTCACCTTGTTCTCTTGGGGCACTTGCTCTGGGGAAGGCCAGCTACCATGTAAGAAGGCTGACCACTCTGAGGCCACTCTGCTGAAGAGGCCATGTGTAGGTGCTCTGGTGGACAGCTTCTGAGCCATGCTCAAGTGAGCCCAGCTTCCGAGCCATGCTCTAGAAGGTACAAGACATGTAAAGAAGACATCTGGGACCCTCCAGAGCAACCTCTTTGTCAGCTGAGGAACACTGAGTGACCAGAGTCAACCTCATGAAAAGCAGAACTGCCCAGCTGAGTCCTGACTATATCCCCAACCCACAATCTATAAGATAGAATAAAATAGTTGTCATTTTCAGCCACTAAGTTTTGGGAAGTTCACTGCACAGAAATGGTGACTGGAACAGGGTCAACTAGGAGTCACTAAATGAGAGGTAAGTGACCAAAAGCCCACAACTAGGGGAGGAGAATGGAAGAAAACTTGTAAACGGTGTACACTATTTCTTTTTTTTAAAGATGTTTTTATTTTGTTTTTTTTAGTAATCTCTACATGCAGCATGGAGCTCGAACCCATGACCCCAAGCTCAAGAGTTGCATGCTCTTCTGACTGAGCCAGCCAGGTGCCCCTACACTATTTTTTATAAAACAACACACCAGGTGCCTTGACTAGGCCTTCTATTGAAAAACAACTAAAATGCTGAATATAACATTTAACAATTATTTTAAATGTCCTGATCAGCCAGTAAGAAAGTAAAAAATACTTTGACATAAAAGAATAAGGCGCCTGGGTGGCTCAGATGGTTAAGCATCTGCCTTCAGCTCAGGTCATGATCCCAGAGTCCTGGGATCGAGTCCTGCATCAGGCTCCCTGCTCCTTGGGAGCCTGCTTCTCCCTCTGCCTCTCTCTCTCTCTGTCTCTCATGAATAAATAAAATCTTTAAAAAAAAAAAAAAAAGAATAAATGAAGACGAAGCCCAGAGAAATGAAGTAAGCTGAGCACCGAAATTGGCTTTGACCTTGAGGGCATTTGCAATGTTAAATGTGGTAACTGTGAGCGGTCATTTTCATAGTTTGGTGAGATACTGAAGACCAGTGAAGAAACCTGCCCAAGGTAGAAAGTCTAATGAATGACCCTCCCGCCTCAGGAAGGAGCTCTTATGGCATAGCCTCAGGGAAGGGTGCGCTAGATCCCCAGAGGACAGCACAGATGATGTCATGCTGGTGCTTGGCAGGTGAGGCAGAATTAAATCTACCCTGAGAATATGAATCGGTAAGTAGCCCTCACATGGGTTTACAGCCTGAATTCATAGCACTAAGGTAGTCCAAAATAACTCACCTTTATATTAAAATAATATTAAATAAAACAGTCTTTATGATAGAAAGCATTTCTTGAATAGTCTCATAATAAACACTTCATCAGGAAAATGTAATTATCCTAAACTTATATACATCTATTGACACAATCTCAGAATAAAGAAAGCAAAAAAGAATTACAGAGAAGGAAAGATCCATATATGTAGTGGGAGAGGTAACATATCCCTCTCTTGGTATGGGACCAAACAGACAAAAAAAAAAAAAAAAAGAAAAGAAAAAAAGGGAAGGATACAGAAATCTGAATGAGACTCACAAGCTTAAGTTTCAGACATATTTCAAACTCCATACCCCAGAACTGTAGAACGTACACTGTTTTCAAGGATATATGGGACACTTATCATTACTGACCACATATTTTTAAAATCTCAATATTTAAAGTCATACCACAGTCCAATTAAATCAGGATCTTTAGGGGTGGGACCCAGACCCAGGTGTCACCGTTTTGTTTTTTTTTTAAGATTTTATTTATTTATTTGAGAGAGAGGGAATGAGAGATAGCACGAGAGGGAAGAGGGTCAGAGGGAGAAGCAGACTCCCCGCCGAGCAGGGAGCCCGGTGTGGGACTCGATCCCGGGACTCCAGGATCATGACCTGAGCCGAAGGCAGCCGCTCAACCAACTGAGCCACCCAGGCGCCCAGGCGTCACCGTTCTTAAAGCACCCCCACCCTGCTCCATGAGAGCAACGTGCACTTAAGGTTGGGAACCACTGACATACAGCATCACTTATAGCCTTCAGTGCTTGTATCAGAAAATAAGAAAGGAAGAGGGTTAATGATTTATTCTTTTTTTAAGATTTTATTTATTCATTTGAGAGAGAGTGGAGTGGGGAGGACAGAGGGAGAGGGAGAATCTTGACTGCCTGCTGAGCGGGGAGCCTGATGCAGGGCTCAATGCCAGGGTCCTGAGCTGAAGCCAGACGCTCCCACCCAAGCACCCCAGAAGGTTAATAATTTAGGGAGTCCACCTTAAGTTAGAAAAGAATGGCCAAATAAAGCCAAGAAAATTAGGAGAAAGATCAAAGAGCAAATAGCAACATAGGAAACATATTAGAGATGATCCACAGAGCTCAAGGCTTATCTTATATCTTCTAAAAATATCAGTTCTAGGTAAATTAACAACTTAAATGTGAACACCAAAACTATAAATGTTTTAGAACAGTATAGCAGTTGGGGTGCCTGGGTGGCTCAGTCGCTAAGCATCTGCCTTTGGCTCAGGTTATGATCCCAGGGTCCTGGGATCCAGCCCTGCATCGGCTCTCTGCTCAGCTGGGAGTCCGCTTCTCCCTCTCCCACTCCCCCTGCTTGTGTTCCTTCTCTCGCTGTGTCTTTCTCTGTCAAATAAATAAATAAAATCTTGAAAAAACAAAAACAAAAACAAAAAAAACAGTACAGCAGAATACATTTATGATTTTGGTATGGGAAGAATTTTTTCAAAGAAATCACAAGCCACAAAGAAAAGGTAGATAAATTCACAACATTAAATTTAAGAAATCTCTTTATGTCAAAAGATAACCATAAAGAGAATGAAATGTCATGAATTGGGAGATATATACATATTTGCACTATATATTATTGGAATATATGAAGAATTCTTATGAATCAACAAGAAATTGACAACCCAAAAGAAAACAGACAAAAGACAGGCACAGAAGTGGAACCTGAATGCCCAATAGGTATAAAAATATGCTCAACCTCATTAATAATTAATGAGAGGCAAAGTGTAAGTACAATGAAATGTTATTTCATAACCACTAGGTTGTCAAATAAAAAAACAAAACAAAAAGACTGACCATCACATGTTGGCAAGAATATTGGACTATGGGTAACCTTGGCTGTGGAAGGGTAAACCAGAAACGATCATTTTGGAAGACAGTTGACGCTGCCTAGTTTCCCTGAATATTCCTACATTCCAGGATCCAGCAATTCCATCACAAGGAATATATGTTAGAAAAAGTCTTGGATCAGTGAACTTGAAGATGATACAGGAATCTCCATAGAATACAGCCTGCACACCTAAAATCTGGAAACCAGCTACATAATTAACAATTGAATGGATAATTACTTTGTGACTCAAACATACAACGAAGTATTATATTCCAGTGAAAAAGAGTCACTATCACCTAGTCCATCAACCCAGATTCTTTTGTTAATTGAATGATGTAACACCCAGAAGAACTCTGTATGATT
Source organism: Callorhinus ursinus (assembly GCF_003265705.2). Classification (NCBI taxonomy): domain Eukaryota; kingdom Metazoa; phylum Chordata; class Mammalia; order Carnivora; family Otariidae; genus Callorhinus; species Callorhinus ursinus. Next base: position 58,920,317 of record NW_027397068.1, on the reverse strand, counting down.
CCAATCCCTAAGACTCCCAAACTGGCAAAACCAAGAAATACATATGTATTGTTTAGGGGTATATATAAGGTGGTTAAACTCTTAAAAAGAAAAGAAAGAGAATGATTAACACAAAAGTCGTGGTTATGGAAGGGAGGGAAAAGCAATTGGGGAGGAGCCCACAGGGCCCTGTTCAGGTACTAGTAATACTCAGGGATTAATAAAACAGGTGTCTTCTTTTTATTTATTATTTAAATGGTACATTTGTTTCATATATTCTCTATCATGTGATATAATTCACAACTGAAAAAATAAAATGCCAGGAAAATGTGTAAGACCTGAGATAGAGTTAGGGTTGAGAAAGAAATGTTATCCATTGTTAACACTCACTCTAAAGACTGCACCTGACCTAAAGCCTCGTGTTTCTTTGTGGGTGTCAGATACCACACGAGGTCATAAGTGCAGTCTATCGCTGCTGAACGGCGAGGATAAAGTGCAGGATGGAAGGCAGATAAAGCAGTGGGAACCACTCAGAATTAAGTGGGAGGCAGAAAAGGGAAGAGCAAAGGGCTGCTGGCTACAGGCTGTGATCAAGATAAAACACACTTGGTGCTCTTAGCTGCGATTCACATCAGCCCGAGAGGGGCTCCCAGAGGGAAACATGTTTCTCACACCCCATGACAACTTGCTGACCACCTGAATGTGAGGGGTGAGCATCAGGCGAACAGCAGGCTCCCGCTGTCCACACCATGCTTTCAGAGATACCTTCAAGGCTCACCTCAAGGCTGGGAGGGCTTGCCCCCAAATCCTCCCACCTTCCCCCTCACGCTCCATGCACGCTCGGTCACTCACTGCACGTGCATCCATGAGTATACCCTCTGACCAGAACATACAGCTCTCAAGACCAGGCTCTTCCTCTTGGTCACCTAGGGAACAGCTGGGGGCTGGACGTGAGGACAAGAAACCACATTAAGTAGTTTACAGGCAATTCCTGGTACTCCATAAACTTGACGTTTCCTCAGGAAACGAGGCACTGATTGGTGGTGAGCTTGACACGTGACCTGAGTTTTGGTCTTCTTCGTCCCCTGGAGGCTGCCCTCAACCTGAGAGATTTTACCTGCCTTGGGAAGCCTACGTTGTCAGGGCACATACCTCAGCCTGTGCCCTCATCCCAACCTCAAGGGTCTCTTCCTTGCCTTTTCTACATACACACGTTCTCCTGCTGCTCCACTGATTATGCCCTACTCTATCAGTTACCGACCTTTTCTAATATAGATTCAACTTCTCCCTTTCTTTTGGCTCCATCTTCGTGGCATAAAAGATTGCTCAGGTATTTCTTATGTATATAGAAACTTGCAGCCTCCACAGTCATCACCCCTCAGGTGACTTCCTCCTCTTATCACTTCTCCATCACAGCCAAGACTCTTGAGGTTGTATTTTATTCTCCTTGTCTCCACAAGTCAGGCTTCCACCCACCAGACTCCTAAAATGCCCCCTCTTACCATGTTCCTAACCACTTGTGACCTGACCTTCTTCTTCCTAGGCTGTTGGGCTACATCTTCTCCTCTTTCCCCACCTCACAGACATTTCTTCTCTGTGTTTTACCACCTTTTCGTCAATGTCGGGTCCCTTGGGTGCTATTCCCAGCCTCCTTCCCTCTATTCTCATTCCAAACATCCTTCCTTTATGACCTTTTTCCTCCCTAGTTTTCATTTCTTCTTCCTTAGTTTTCATTTCTTCCTAAGAGCAAATGATATTTATTTATTTATTTGAGAGAGAGAGAGAATCTCAAGCGGACTCCCTGCTGAGCACAGAGCCAGACACAGGGCTCAATCTCACGACTCCAAGATCACGACCTGAGCCAAAATCAAGAGTCGGACGCTTAACCGTTGAGCCACCCAAGAGCCCGAGCAAATGATTTCTGATCTATAGCTCCAATATATACCTACCTGCAGTAGGTGCTTTACAGTATGAAACCTCTACTAAAATGCCCAGCATGTAATTAAATACCTAGCTCTAGCATTAAGACTGGATGTGGCATGAGTTTATTTGATACCACATTTTTCACAGAAACAAAATTTAGAAATCATTATTTGGAAAAAAAAAAAAGAAAAAAGAAATCATTATGTGGGATATTAGGAAAATCCTAAAGTGAAGACTTTGAGAACAAAAGGTTGGCAAAATTCTTTGGCTTTGGAACCATATTATTCATAAAATAGTCTTTCTCCATAATGTGACCCATTATACATTTCAGTTTTTCTGAACTGTGAGCTACGATACAGATTAGGGGTTGGTAAACCATGGCCCACAGGGCAAATCTGGCCCACCATCTGTTTTTGTAAATAAAGTTTTATTGGAACACATATCCATACATTCACTTACATACTGCCCATGGCTGTTTTCATACTCTAACAGCAGAGCTGAGCTGTTGCAACAAAGACTGTATGGACCACAAGGCGTAAAATATTTACTCTGGCCGTTTATAGAAAAAGTGTGCTGGCCTTGATATAGAGCAATACATTTTTCACTGTCAACATATCCTTTTATTTTATTTATTATTTTTTTAAATTTTTCTTTTAAGTAGGCTCCATGCCCAATGTGGGGCTTGAACTCATGATCCTGAGATCAAGAGTCGAATGTTCTACCAATTGAGCCAGCCAGGCACCCCTTAAGATATCCCCTTAAAATGATAACTTGAGGGCGCCTGGGTGGCTCAGTCGGTTAAGTGACTGCCTTCGGCTCAGGTCATGATCCCGGAGTCCCGGGATCGAGTCCCGCATTGGGCTCCCTGCTTGGCAGGGAGTCTGTTTCTCCCTCTGACCTTCTTTCCTCTTCATGCTCTCTCTCTCTACCATTCTCTCTCTCTCAATAAATAAAAAAAAAAAAAACTTAAAAAAAATGGTAACTTGTATAAATTGTATTTTCTAAGGGTAAGGATAAATCATGGCTGTGGGACCACCCCACCCTCAATCCAGGTATGAATGCAGGCAGGTTACATGGTAACTAAGAAAGAATTTTTCTGAGACTTAGCTGAAAGAACCTCATTGATATTACAAAATATATCACTTAAGTGGCTTAAATAACAAAAGGCAGAAAATTGTTGAGCTATCTGGTACTATCTGGCCTCCTAGGATGACTGAATGTGTGTGTGTGTGTGTGTGTGTGTGTGTGTGTGTGTGTGTGTGTGTGTGGAGGGGGGGTAAGTGGATACTGAAGCTTTGAGAAAAGCAATAAAATCATAAACAAATAAAATCATGGCTAAAAACATGAGGGCTCTTGCCTTGTCTGCAGGTGTTAACCTGGCCCAGGGCTTGTCTGCCCGGCGATCGTAGTCGGGAGAATCGGTGACTTCTACATACTCGTTAAACCGCAGGATCCTTCGAGCTTGTAGTTCCGCCACTGTGGGTCTCAGGCTGAGCTGCAGGTGGATAGGGAAAAAGAAGGACAAGTTCAGGAAACCATTTACAGTCTCATGGTGGCAAGCTTTCTATAGAGAACTTCAAAGTTATGGTTGAATAAGGTCACTTTCAGATATCCAAAAGAAAAAAAAAGGTAGCAGCATCTTGGGAGTTTCTAATGAGAACCAGAAAGCAGTGTGCCCTAATTCTGAGACTATAAAAACCTCCATTGTTAGATAGGTCACAGGCTTTGGCAGCCATGTGCGTTATGCTATTTTCCCCACCTTGCCTGGCACTGTCATAAAGACACCTGTCATCTCTGACACAAGGAGCACGAAGCAACACAGACACAAGAGCCATTCAGATAGAGGCTGGCTGGTCTGGAGACTGAATCATCCAGACAAATGCACTCTTAACTTCTAGAAATGAGATCTCTGTTCCTAGTATATTAAACCTTTATATTCAGGAACGCACAAAGTTATGACAAAGAGACGGTCCGGTGAAGGTTGCACTTGTAGCAGTCTTCTGAGACAGACTAGGGACCCATGCCCAGATTTGACATCACCCTTGCTTGCTGCAAAAGGTGCTGTGCAGAAAGCCGCAGGGGGCACGGAAGAGCACATTCAGTGGGCCAGGACTGCTGAAAGTAGGCTGAGACGATTAAGACACTTCTAATAACTCGGATTCCTCCTACGGTCTTTGTCAAATTCAAATTTATAGTTCTGTTTAATCCACTCAGCCCCGAGTATTTGCTCTCCTTTCCCAAGCCCAGGAATAAGAGATTCTTGGTTCTGAGAGACTAAAGAGTCCTGGCCCCTGGCTGACAGGCGTCATCTACTCTCTTCTCCTGAGGTTCATGCTCTTGTGGCCGCTCTCGGTCTGAAGACGTCATAGGCCCAGGCTTCTGTTGTACCCGTGGGGTCCATTTCCAGTACCTTTTCTATCCATATCTGTACTATGCATATAGCTGGACCATCCACTGTCTTAAGTGGCCCTCTTTGGAGGGGTTCCTCATTTGCACAGATTCAATTTAAAAAAAAAAAATTAAGCACTAGGACACACAAAAATGATGTTTTTGTGGTGGAAAAAAAAATCCCCTTTCCTAAGCCTCAGTTTCCTCTTGAGTAAAATCAGAGGCTGAACTAGGTCAATAGTCAAGTCCTTCAAGGACCCTTAGAAGGCCTGGGTCTACACTCTGAGTTCACTTGAGCTGGAGTATGCAAACCGTGGCTCCTTCGAGCTTCATAAAGCCCTGGTAGGCAATGCACAGAGGGAGGAACGATCTAAGTGGTTCTCTTCTGCTCTCAGTTGTTGTCCCGTCTCTACTGCTAGCTTCTTATTGCTTCTCTGGGGCAGGTGGCGCTAAGGAGGTAGAGACACCAAGGCCTCTATGAAGTGCCCAAAAGGCCAGTGACCAGAGACCACATGGGTCAGAAATTCTTCCTCCTGTCTTGCCCTTTAGGACTGTGCTATTCGTGCTATGGAATGTCCTGCATCTATGGCAGAGAGCTCTGTAGAGTGGAGGCCAGTGGGAATCAGGGTTCAGCCGTCAGGGCTCAGGGCGGGCTCTGTTGCCTCCTGGAGGGTCTCAACTGGATGGAGAAAAGATTATTATGTATGGCAGGGGTGAGCCTGAAACAATGAGGAGGGGCTACTTATCTGTAGCTGGTAACTTAACAGCCACTGAATGTTAGAAGAGCCATCTCTAGCAATTCAGTTTATAGAATCTTTTTCAGGTTGATCATTACTTGTCATTTAGGGTCTTTGAAAAAAAAAAAGAGAGATGAATTAAGGATCTCTTTCCCTAAAAATCAAAACCGAAAACTCTCAAAATACAATCTCCAACTTTTCCATGGGAACATTGTTTCTTCTCCCTGCCTTAGAATGCTTTGGCTGTGGACTCCCCAGCCAGCCCAAATAAATGTGGGTCAGGTCACACACTTCCCCGCAGATGTCATATTTTATTCACCCTGCCTTATCCAAGTGTGAAAGGTCTATCTGAAGAATTACTGAATACAGATTTATAATGAAATATCATGAAATATAAACTCTGATAGTGCTCAATTTTTCCTAAGACTATTACTACCACTTCCAGAAAAGAGTGATGGCCCAGGTATCAGATCTATATTTTCACGAATGGGTGGAAACAACTCTGAGTCTTGGAGGTAAGCCACTTGTCAATGTGGGTAGCACCGTGGCAGGCAGCTTGGGTGATCAAGTTCATGTAATAAATTGCTGACCCAGCGCACATGGAATAGTGGCAGGTCTCCAATTTCATATTTACTGACTATTTCCAAGACTGCACAGAAAACGTGAGCATTTTTAAAAACTATATATTGAAATGTTAATAATGGTTATCTCTGAATAAAAGACATTTGTGTGATTTTTCTCTTTTTTGTTCCTTTCTGCACTTAAAAAAATTCACATAGATTGTATGTTATTTTCATAATCAGTAAATGTAATTTAAAACTTCTGATTGTTAGCTTTTCAAAATTAGCATAGCATGCAATTGTAAATATAAACATAACTCATATCGTATACATTACGTTGATTTTAATGTCTATGATTGGTTATTGGCTAATAGGAATAAGTATTCCTCAATGTTAGAGTTAAAGGCAGACAGCTGATTTGCATTTAAATAATGAAGTAGATCTCAAAACACACATGCTCATTAACAGTCATAGTTTCATCACCTTTCTGCTGAGTCTGCGCTTAAGTTCCATTTTTGCTTCTTGTTCTTCTTCTTCATTCTTTTCTGTTTATTAATGGGGATGGGAGAGGAAAGGCATGAAGACTTAGTTACTATAAATGATTTTATAATCAGAAAAGTAGATCAGGCCACAATTATTTGACTTAGTGACCAAACATTCCAACATCTTTAAAAAGTTGTCAAAAGGTTTTGCAGAAAGATCGATCATTAATTTATATACATATTACTTTTTCTCCTTATGGGACTGGTTTCTTTACTAATTGTAAGCCTTTTAGCTTCCTGACTTCATATTCCATTCTGAAAAAAATTACCGGAGTGCCCACACTCTGGTGAAAACCTTTCATTGCTGAACATCTCTTGGGCTTATAAGCACAATTTATCAGAATCCAGATAAACATTTATTTCTGGATCTGGCCTTCACATGAAAATCTGAGACATATCAAAAGAGCAAATTAGAACCATCTGATGCATGTCTGAGTTGATTTCCATTCAAATCCAACCAAAATACTTGATTTGTCTGCTTTGGTTTCCACAGAAGCAAAATGCAGTCATTTCTTTGGACTCTGCCTTCAAACCAGAATGTTCTGAATGGGGTTATTATGGTGTACTGTTGATGGGGATGATTTATTTTCTTGTGACTTTGACTTTCCAAAGTCTTCTGTTTCTCTAGGGCTTCACCAAATGGTACAATTTAATGGCCAATTTAATGAATGCTGTCCAATGGATGGGATAAAGAGAAAAATGACCAGAAATTTTAAAGAAATAAACATCCCCTTCAGGTTTTAATGGTTGCTTATTTGATGAACTTCTCTCTGTTGCTTCCAGCAGCCCATCATTTGTTCAATAAGTGAGCACAGGTTTTACTTCTTGGACACCAATGCTTACAAAAGATTATCTTTTATGTGCCTGGGTGGCTGAGTTGGTTATGCAACTGCCTTCGGCTCAGGTCATGATCCCTGAGTCCCGGGATCGAGTCCCGCATCGGGCTCCCTGCTCGGCAGGGAGTCTGCTTTTCCCTCTGCCCCTATCCCCTCTTGTGCTTTCTCTTTCTCTCAAATAAACAAATAAAAAAAAATAAAATCTTAAAAAAAAAAGATTATCTTTTAGAAGCTGCTGTTATGAATTCTACTGAAGGAACATCACATGATACAAAGGCTCAACCGAAAGGTTAAAAAAGAAGAGTTTCCTCTATGAAAAGGTAAATTTATTTTTAAAATTCAAATAGACTTCTTACCACTAAGATTGTTTTTATCACAGATAAAATATCAATATTCAATATTTGTACCAACTGTATTTGTTAACTGAACATGCTAAATTCTCTATTAATTTTCCTTATCTGGACAGGGAAAAGTTTCAACATTCTTCCAAAATACTAATTTTAATTCATAAGAAAGAGGATGATCTGTCTGGTTATTTAGACAAAGAATAAGCATAAACTGAAATCACGCTTCAAAGATAAGAAAAAACCAATGAATACACTTTGAGTAAAGTGCCTGTGTGTCAAACAAATTTTGTTATAATTCAGGTTTCTTCCTATGAAAACACTGTAGGTTTTTCTAATTGCTTCACAAAATATATGTCCTTTGGTATTCTTAAAATACATCCTTAGGGTCAAATATTTAGTTTACATGATTTGGATAAGGCATGTAGGTTATAAATTATACATAATAGGCAAGAGCCAAACTTGTGGTTCATGTGATTCAAACTAAGGCTTTACAAGGTCGCCTATGATGATATTACTAATAAAAGGGAAAATAAAATCCTCAAACCATTTTAGTCAATTCCTCCTATACAGTGACTGTGCTGTATTTTTAAAGGTACTTTTTGGGGCGCCTGGGTGGCTCAGTCATTAAGCGTCTGCCTTCGGCTCAGGTCATGATCCCAGAGTCCTGGGATCGAGTCCCACATCGGGCTCCCTGCTCAGCCGGAAGCCTGCTTCTCCCTCTCCCACTCCCCCTGCTTGTGTTCCCTCTCTCACTGTCTCTTTCTGTCAAATAAATAAATAAAATCTTTTAATAAAAAAAAAGGTACTTTTCAAAGAAAAGTGGGTATCAAATATGACTCAAAGCCAACAAATGCTTTAATTTTCACAAGGGACTATTTGATAATTTCATCTTATTAAGCATAGTGTACACTGGGCGACAGCATGTTACCTATTCAAAAAAAAGAAGGGCCAACTGCAGTTGAGGGAGTTCAATAAACAGGATTTTACCACTTGGGAATTCTTTTTAACATCAGGAGCTGACTTCCTTACATATTTCCATATTTGAAATTGTGGCTTTTAAAGAAGTTCAAGAAAGTGAGAGGTGGAGGGAAGTCAGCATGACTGTTGTTCTGCATTTTTTTAAATACTTGTAAAATCTCTTACAAAGAATCAAGGTTAAATCTTAGTTTAAAAAATTCACTGAGTTTTTTAAATGTTTCCTTCGTTTGCTTATTAGAGGGCCAATTATAAAGGAGGATGTAAACCTTCCTGGTCCCTTTAAACAGACGGGAGGGATATTCGTGAAGGAAATGACGTAGCTCATTGACAAATCTTGCCTTCAGTAACTCCTCAGAGCAGGGCTTGGTGGGGAGGAAGGGTATTCTAGAACAGCCACAGGAAGTGTTTGCCATCACACACAAACAATACATGTGGTTTAACAGCCGTGGGCACTGCAGGAAACCTGCCCAGCTAGCAAGTGTTGCCCACAGCGTTTTATGGATGAGCTAAAAAGGAGAAGACAGAAAAGCACCAAAACATCAGCACCTGGAATATTATACTCTTGACTCGTCCATCTGGATACAGTAGGCTAAAAAAAGCCAACTATTTTTTTGTGGGTTTGTTTCTCTTTTTGCTGATTTAACATGTTTTTCTATAAGGGTGTTTTTAACAAGTGAAAATGCATTTACAAATCTACTTTGAAATCCATCAAAAAATAACACGGATCAATGGAAGGACAGATACATGATAAAGCAAGATGTGATAAAATGTAAAAAAAAGATGTGATAAGTTGTTAATGGTAGAATATAAATAGTACATATATGGGTGTCTACTGTAAAATTCTTTCAGCTTTTCTCTATATTCAAAAAATTTCATAATAAAACGTTGGGAAAAAATACACGCAGCACTTAATGACCTGATACATTTTTTTCTCTATAGAATATAGAGATGGAATTACAGTCACAACTAAATAGATCTGTAACTTCTATCCCTGTGCTATAAAAGGTATTCCATGAACATCTCTTTTCCCGATAGGCAAACATTGACCTTTCAAGCACCAAAACTTACCTTCTACTTTTAACAATATTAAGGAATCAGTTCTAAAATGTACAACTAAATGTAACTTTATATGTTCTTTTAAAAAGCCTCAATTCCGTAAAATAGGAAAGCGATGGAGTAAGGTGGACAGTGCAAATGAAACACTAAGAAATAAAATGTGCCCTGTGGTCTCCAGTGAAAGCGATCAGCACTGACTGCCACCTGGCTCATGTTTATTAAACCAATGATGAGCTCGGAGTTGACAACTGCTGAATGAGTTTATGCTGTGAATGAGTTCCCTTGTCTGTCAAGACAAGACGACCTAGTTAAAATAAGTGTCCTTAAAAAAAAAAACACACAAACACACCATGTCACACACAGACTTTTCTTTAAAGAGTCAGTCATATTGCTTTTGAACAAAAGCCAGAGATGAAATACACGAACAAAAAAGAGCAATCTATGTGGAAGAACCCAGAGGCAAACAGAGGCTGAATAAAGTATTGTAAGCTATGCTGCTGAGTTCCCTGGGATTGCTCAGTGTAATGCTCTGGATGACCTCCACCAGTTCTCTTTTCTGCTTCCCTTGGCTATACAATATTATGTCAGGAGATCATAAGCCAGTTATCAGCCTCTCCAGACTGGAAATGTGTCTTTTGTTTCCAGAATAAGCATAGTTAGATAAACTAAGAAGGAAGTAAGAAAAGGGCTGGAGTCAAATCTGAAGTTGACTTTGGCGTTTCCCTCTTCCCTGAACCTCCAGGAAAATGGGGCATAGAAGCCAAGACAGCACTTAAGATCAACGTGTGATAAATTTCTACATCTATGAAACAGTTCCTCAAATAACCAAACACCAGTGTGGTTTGGCACTATTTGTCTCTCAGAAGCAGTAAAGAATTACCCAGAATCTGCTCTTCCTTTTTTTTCTAGGTATTGCATTAGGTATCCAATAAGACATAATCTTTGTGTGTTAGGAGCTTATGGTCTGCACTTGAGCTTACCTAAAATTTAATTCAACAAATATTTTCCAGGAACCTATTGTCAAAAGCCATGAGCTTTTTTGGTTTTGTGTTGTTGTCAAAATTAGCTGCTGCTTTCATCCTTCCTCTGAACGCTAAAACACAACTTTCTTTTCTTTTCTCGTCATGACTTTTTCCATCTCCATACTGGCTCTTCTACCCACTGATGGTCACTTCAGTCCTTCTTTGGGTTCTACTCCAGTCTTTGGTCACAAAGAGCCAGACAAGAACATTCCAAGGAAAGAATCCCATAGACCAGCAATTCTCCTGGTTGGGTTGTCTTAGTAAGAGTAACGATTATTTAATGGCATGTTTATAGTATAAACATGCCATTAAAATCTTTCGTTCCTTTGGGAAAGAAAACAACTCAGACTGAAGAGTGGGGATCATCCAGACAAGTCAACTTGACTCTAAACGCCTGATTGAGAAAGATTTCCCACATGCCAGTGCCTTCTTACTATTGTATCCGGAGCTCTGCCCATCCCCGCTCTTTGATATTTCACACAATAAAAAGCTCTTTTGAAACCAGGTTAATAACATATAAAACTGCAGCTAGGCTCAATTTAAAAATATCCATTACTTAACTCACTGTGGTTGGTAACCACATTGATATACTATATAACGTCAAACCGCGTCTATTAGTTTTATAGCTTTAACATACGAACTCCAATAAAGTTCTACTGGACTAGTAAGTAAGAAGTAAAGTCAAAGAAAACAGAGGGGAAAATAGAATGGGAAAATAAAGTAGGAAAATGAATGGAGAACTCCTTAAGTGCCGAGAAATTATAAATAACTCAAGAGGGAAACAGAGTTATCATAACAAAGGAAAGTGAAAAGGACTCAAAAATTTCTTTCACCATAATTCTGTTTTAAATTGAGTCATTTGTTAAACCTGGCAACAAACTGTATTATTAATAATAATATAGGAATGCTTGATTTATTTCCTTGTGGATTCTTTGGCCTTTTCTTTGACATTTATTTGCAAGCAGACTAGAGCATTTTCTTCTATTTAATATCTGGGTAAAAGAATACATGGAATATATTTCATCTCTCTTAAAAACAACTGTCATAACCGTGACTCTGGTCTGGGGGCTACCAGGCTCAAAACCATAAAACAAAATATGAACTTCAAGAAATTGTTTTTTAAATTATATAAAAATGTGATCTAAATGGGCCATTTCAATCATTTGTGAATAACAAATATATCAAGGTTTCCTACTGATAAATAGATTGCCTCTAAAGGGAGCTTGTTAATGGTTACACAAGGAATCATTGTAAAATGTAAGACACTCACGTTTTAGGATATTTCTTTGCTCTAATTCTTCAGTTGTGGGCCTCTGGCTAAGTCTCCTATGATGACAAAAAGGATATACTGCAGGTTACAAACAAGGCCTCCTTGGTGGGAGATGCAAAATAAAATAACAAAGACACAAAGCTTTATTTTTTTCCTGTTTTGAGAAACACAAATCCATTTTAAACCTACAAAATAGGTTACCATCCTTTCTGTTAGTTTGGAGACTAAAGATTGTGGTTGAGACCGCTACATACTCCCCCTTATCCATTCTTCCGTCTTCCTTTTAGATCTAGAACCTCCTGAGATCTAGCTGTGGCTCCCAACTACAGACTTCTGCCTGCCTAGCAGCAAGGTGTGGCCATGTGGCCGAGTCCCTGTGATGGGATGTGAGCGGGGTGATATTTGTAACATTTGCCTTTTATCCTTAAAATGACTGAGTGTGTCTTCCCTTTTCTCGTTCCTTCCCCCACGGGCTAGAACTTAAACATGGTCACGTCAGCCAGCTTGGATCATGCAGATGAGAATATCCACAGAGCAACAGGACAGAATCTGGGTGCCCAGTGACTGCAAGAAACAGAGCTCGCCATCCACCCTGGACAGCCCACCTACCTCTGGACTGTTATGTGAAAAGGAAATAAACACGTGACAGCGTCTTATTTGGACCACTGCACTTTTTGGTCTCCGTTAGAACAGTTTCCCTATCCCCCAATTAATACACAGATCATTAGAATCTAGGAAAGTTTTCTGCATGAGAGTTCATACTAACTCAAAAGATGCTTGATCTACACTGCACAGAGTTTCAAGTGAAATACTGCTTTTGAGGGGCGCCTGGGTGGCTCAGTCGTTGAGCGTCTGCCTTCGGCTCAGGTCATGGTCCCAGGGTCCTGGGATCGAGCCCGCATGGGGCTCCCTGCTCTGCGGGAAGCCTGCTTCTCCCTCTCCCTCTCCCCCTGCTTGTGTTCCCTCTCTCACTGTGTCTCTCTCTGTCAAATAAATAAATAAAATCTTAAAAAAAAAAAAAAAAGAAATACTGTTTTTGTGACCGCAAATGGATTTATATTACACATAGAGTTATCTTAAGATACATGGGCCCTTTCCATCTGCCTTCAAGAAAAGCCAGGCTCAGGGCGCCTGGGTGGCTCAGTCGTTAAGTGTCTGCCTTCGGCTCGGGTCATGATCCCAGGGTCCTGGGATCGAGCCCCGCATCAGGCTCCCTGCTCCGCAGGAAGCCTGCTTCTCCCTCTCCCACTCCCCCTGCTTGTGTTCCCTCTCTCGCTGTGTCCCCCTCTGTCAAATAAATAAATAAACTCTTAAAAAAGAAAAGAAAACAAAAGCTAGGCTCATTTGTGATTAGTAGCTAACTATATGTACACAAACGCTGAATGACCTAACAACCCTTTATAACTTTGTTCTTGGTCTTGCTTATAGTGTTAATTTGCTGTTAATCACAGATTTGTTGTAAAATGCCTTCTGGATGTAGGAGGAGTTTGTGCAAAGTAAACATATATATGAAGGTAATCTGAATATAAGATACTATCAATTCTAATGTTATGCCTGTGGCAGAAATGGAGTGAAGAACTGAAATCAATGATATTTTAAATACCTCATTAAAATTTTTGTTCAAGTTTAATCTTCATCAGAGCCACCTTGAAAGTGACTTACAAAACTGAGCCTACAGTGCAGAAGAACCCAGGGAGCTACTATGCTGACCAGATGAGGTGCCACCCATGTACCCATGTACCCTGTTACGTATCTACACCGTATCAACCACCAGAGTCAACCTCCTTCTTTTGTTGATGAAGCTCCTCCTTCAGGAATGCCCTCCTCTCTTTCTCCACCTCCTGAAATCTTACAAATGACTAAAATAGTAACCTGCCAGGTGGGCATTTGACCTGTCCCGCGAGTGAGTTTTAAACTCCCGGTTGTCTGCCCTCCGCAGTGGTCACACACAGATCACACGGCTCTGAGAACACTATGACACAAGTGATAGTACAGATAAGGCAATAATCAGAGCTCTCAGTAGTTCATACTTTTAAAGTCCCAGGCACTGTGCAAGGTGCTTAATTTACATTATCATGGATCCTCAAAATAATTCGGCAAGGAGTAGCCAGTTCCCATTTTACAAACAAGGAAATGAGAGATTAATTCACTTGCTTGAGACAAAGTACTTAGCAAATATGTTTAGAGTGCAGTCTCATATCTAGTTCTCTTGACCTACATGCTTGTGCTTTTCATCGACCTCACCATGCAGTATCTCTGTCTCTTCCACTACACATCGAGTCCCCCAAGGGAGGGACTATGGGTGATTTATCTTTGAATGACAGTGACCAGATAGATGTATGGTGTTTGTAGAAAAACAATTCTGTAAAATTTACATATTTTGAACATTAAAAACTCTACTCAAACAAAATTTTTTATGTGTACACTTACAGAGGCTCTCAAACTTTGGGGGGCTGGAGTAGACTCCTTACATAAAACAGAAGAGGCTGTTCATGGCTGAGCCTGGGGCGAAGGAGCACCTCCCATCCCACTGCAAACACACTCATACCACTCCAGGTCGCCCCACAGAAGCCCGAGCATCGCCTCCAAGAAATCCTTGATAGGGCAGTCAGAAAACCACTGCCCTATGCTTCGTTCACCATGTCAACTTCTCTCAACGTCCTTCATCAGTCCCCTGTTTTCAAGCATTTGGTTTAATTTGCCACTGCTCTAAATAGCCTTGAAATAAACCTCCTTGTAAAGTGTACAGGTTGTTTTCCTTTTGGATTATTTCCTTCTTGTATCGTCTCTCAAATGGAATGACCACGTAAAGAAAGAGACTGCTTTACGATTCCTTTTTTTCATATTGTTGAGTTGCTCTTCAGAAATACTGAACAAAGGTGCCAATATGGGGTTTAATTTTAAAAAATGTTTTAGCTGTTTAAGCGATATATAATGATTTAAATTACTAATAAAAATATTTAATTTTGAGGTTAAGTGCTTGCTACGATCCAGGCACTCAAGTGCTTTAGTGCAGCATCTCATTTCCCCACCACAAGCCACTGCTTGGCCCCATCTGTCAAACAGAGAAGAGCCTCTGGAACTGCACCCCCCAGGCCAACCCTGTAGATCCAACACAGTCACAGAAGTCTTCCATTTCCAAGCAAGAAGAGGGATTTCTTCCAGTTCCAAATCCTGCCCTGGGATCCCAGACGGCCCCCTTCTCCCAACTGATGCACTCTGTTGTTTACGCAGAGTGAGAGAAGTCAGCAAAATAGATAATACTATTAAATATGCTTAAATTGATCATCAAACAATGGCACTCACTTCTATTAAAACTGTCAGTTCAATGGACTTCCAAAGTCGCTGGTGGCCAAAGCAGAAACCCTACAATGGCTGGAGGCAGAATGTGAAATCAGATAACAATTTGTTTGAAGTTAAAAGGGGAAGGTCATGATAGGGGGGCTACAGTTACCTGACTTGGATGGCCATTGTAGCTAGCTCCCTATTTCTACAGTCTCAGGGCCCACAGGGCAGAACTTCATGGCAGTCAGAGGAATGCCAGAGAGTCCACGGATTAGGCCAGGAGTTGGGCAAACTATGACCTACAGACCAAATCTGGCCTGCTGCTTATTTTGGTGAATAAAGTTTTATTGGAACATGACCACACCCATTTGTCTACGTAACGTTTATGGCTGCTTTCATTTAACAGCACAGTGGTGTAGCTGCAATAACACCTCCTGACTGGTCCTTAATAGAAAAAGTTTTTCGACACTTGGCTCAGGCTTTGGCGATGCCAAAGCCACTGACTGGCTGGACCCAAGGGCAAGTTCTTTGAGTGGTTCACCATCCAGGACCAACTTTAGAAAACCACACAGGCCAGGTGTGCCCTTACCCAAGGAATTCACATGATCTCAGCTGGGTAGGACACCACAGGTGGGAGAAAAGTATGAATTGGTCAGTGCTGTATGAACGTTTCAGCCATTACCTGACGAGCTTGGTTCCAATTTGCTGTCGGATCTCCTGCCTCTCCTCTTCAGATGTGCGCTGCAAGATGTTTTTGTCCTCTAGTTCCTTCTTTGATGGTCTGTTGCCAAGTTTGATAGCAAGAGTATCCCTTCGTCGTATTTTACTTGCCAAAGCACCTGAGGATTGGTAAAGGCAGAAACGCAGAGAAAGAGGCTTTGAGCAAGCAGCACTCAGGTTACACAGAGCATGGACTTTAAACAGAGTCCAGACAAAATTCTTTATCCAATGCAAGAGTGGAATTTTAATTAACCTCAGGGAAAAAAAAAAAAGTTCTGAGTTGGATGTAGTTCATTTTGAAAAACTGAAGAACTATTTTTAAAAATGTCCTGAAAAATGTTGGGGCACCATGAAAAAACTTGCAAATATCACCTCATCATTTGGAAAGTGATTTTGAAGTTTATTTTGCTGAGATGGCATATCATGGAAATTACAGATTGTGTAACACTTTCCTTGCTAAGTCTTAAAAACACAGCTCCTTTATATATACTGCACAGTTAATTCTTGTCTTCCCCTTTCCTCCACTCAAAAATCACGCTGGAAAAAGTTTATCTATGGTAGCAATATATTAATCCTTAATTACCAAGAATCCTCAATGAAGGATACTTAATACCAGGTGGATGATAATGATTTTGTCATTGTTTTTCAGTACAAACTAAAAGGAACTTGACAAACTGATGTTTCATCGTTAATAACTTTTCATAATGTATAAATTCAATTCCATAGTGAATTACTCCTAAGTCATGATGCTTAGAAGTTTTTTTTTTTTTTAAAGCACTTTCCAGTTCCCTAAGTTATATATAAACAGTTGGCTTAATCTACCGTATCACTCCTTCCTAAAAGGCATCCTAACTCACCTATGTGGAAGAATGATTTTTTTCTATTCTTCAAAGGTATTTGTCTTTCTCAACTCATTCTTCCCTCCCCTCTCTTTAAACCCTGGTATAAAAGTGAGTGGAAGTCTCAAACATCTCCAATTAAGTAATCCACTGAATCCGAGTTTATGGCTCTTTATTCAAGAAAGATCTCAGGAGGGCGCCTGGGTGGCTCAGTCAGTTAAGCATCTGCCTTCGGCTCAGGTCATGATCCCGGGGTCCTGGGATTGAGCCCCGCATTGGTCTCCCTGCTCCTCGGGGAGCCTGCTTCTCCCTCTCCCTCTGCCTCCCTCTCCCTCTTTCTCTGTCTCTCATGAATAAATAAATAAAATCTAAAAAAAAAAAAAGAGAGAGAGAGAAAGATCTCAGAGTGGAAGGGCCATCTCTGATCATTCTGAAAACACCTCTGTCATTAGAAAGCTCTGATTCCTTGTACAAATACAAATGTGCATATCTTCCTCACAGACAAAGGCCTGACCCCCTGGCCCTTGTGGAACCATTTTCTGGAAAGGCCTGTCATCAAAAGTTAAACCTTAGAACACACACAGTTCTAATTTGAGAAAAGAATGTGAGGGGAAAGAAAACATCAGCTCTCTGAACACCAGTGGCTTTTGTCATCTACAAAACGCACCTGCTTCTGTCCGCCACCCACTTTCCTCCCCACCTCTTGAAAAAAGTCTTACTTTCTCCACTGCCCTCCTCCTCCTCCTCTTCATCATCGTCATCATCAGTGTACAAGACAGGCCCATCAGAGTCCGAGTCATTGGCCTGGTCCTCCCTTTGGCCTTCGTCCTCAGGGGCACTGAAGGATTCTGAAGATTCTCCCGTCAGCCCAGAAGTCGGTAGCTGAGGTGCTACCTTTCCCGGCTCATCTTTGGTCGTAAAACTATTAAAGGCACAAGAACACAGGGGTGGAGTGAAGCTCAGAGCAACCCTCGGGGACAACACCAACACCATGAGAAGGAGCCCGGGATTCATGAGCATCTTTCAAGTTGGCGAAAGGAGAAAGCAATCAAAGGCAGCTAGGCATGGTGAAATGGAACAGGAGTATACAGTATGACTTGATTCTCAAGGTTTTTGATTCTTCCTCTATAAAATGAAAAGGAATGACTAGATGATGTCTGATGTATTTAGTACATGAACATGGTAAAACTACAGTTTGCAAATTGATTTTCCCATAGCCATGGGGCCTCAGTGGAAAGAACAGTGAACTAGAAGTTTCCGGATATTTGACTTTGACTATCTTTATTCTGTACCTGTAACTCCTACTTATCCTTCAAGCCTAAGCTAAAGCTGTAGCTTCTTCAGGAATCTTTGAGTGGCCTTCCATCTAGATCCTTGCCCCACCTCCTGGCTCTGAAGGTGATCTGAAGACAACCCCATTGGAGCACTTAGCACACTGCACCTCGACCACCATTCACTTGTCTGCCATCTCAGCCCTCAAAGTTCCTTGACAAGTGGGATTCATGTTGATTTGCAGCCCAACACCTAGAAGGGTAGTGACAGAAAAACATACCTTCTTTAATTGATGTATGAATTAATCTTATTTTCATCACAGCCAGTATGTCAAGTCAAAAAATCATGTATCGTCTCTGTGTTTTAGTTTCTCCATTTGTAAAACGGCCCCTCACAGGAATGCGTTAGTAACGTGACACGGAAAAAGGGGGAATTAAACGCACTCTATACAAGAAAGGTGATGTGCACGTATGCAATAATTTTCTATTAGTTAGCTTGGTAAGAGTCTCTGGCTTAAAGTTACTACAAATATACAAAGTCTGCCAGTTTTCACAGGCTAGAATAGGAAAAAAAATGTCATTGAAAACATAACCGAAAACATATCATATCAAAAACAATGTAATCTTCATTTTAAGATTCAGAAAATCCCCAAATTGCCTTCTGATAAAAATAGAAGAATCCAAATTTGGATGTCACACTGCTCAAAAACTGTTTTGTGCAAAGCATGTGCTTGCTGTTTTCATTAACTTAAAAAACAAAAACAAAAACAAAAAAACCCAGAAAACAGTTCTTTGAGTAATAAAAACAGGTAAACTGTCAGAATCTGAGGTACTGAAAATTGTACTTTGTGGTTATTAGTCTAAGCACTCTAAAAAATTTTCACTTATTAGAAAAAGCCAACAGCCAAAATTCTTTTCAAAGGGGAAACTATGCACAGCATATTTTATTTATTTTTATTGAGTAAAATATGCACAGCATAAAATTTGACATTTTAACCATTTTAAAGTATACAGCTGAGTGGCAGTTAGGACATTTACACTATTGTACAACCATCACCACTCTCCATCTCCAGAATCTATTCATCTTCCCAAACTGAAATTGTCCCCTTAAAGAATAACTCCCCAGTCTCATCCCTCAGCCCCTGGCAACCAACATTTTACTTTCTGTCTCTATGTATTTTGCTATTTTAGGTGCTTTATATAAGCAAAATTATGCAACATCTGTCCTTTTGTGTCTTCCAGGTTCATCCATGCTTTAGCATATGTCAGAATTTCTTTTAAGGCTGAGTAATATTCCACCGCATATATATGCCACATTTTATCTATTCATCAGTTGATGAACATTTGGGCTGCTTCTACCTTTTGGTTGTTGTAATAATGCTGCTAAGGACACTGGTGTACACATATCTACTCAAGTACCTATTTCTAATTTTTTGGGCTATATACACAGAAGTAGAATTGCTGGATCACACGGTAATTCTAGGTTTAATTTTTTGAGGAACCACCATACTGTTACCACCGTGTGAAATCTCCTTTTAAATGGAACAGACAACTGTTCCACAGTCTGGATTTCTAGTTGACTCTCACTGGAGGCCATCCTTGTTTGAACAGCCAGCCATTGTGGGTGACCACAGCACATTTAGCAGATGTGTCAATTAATAACACATTCTGAAGAGCAGAACAAAAGATACTTCAGGGCTCAGCCCTGGTATTTGTTTCTGTCACCGCTCACTAATTTATTATGATATCTATCATTATTTTCATGTCATCATTTCTATTTTATAATGTTTTATAGTTTTCAAAGACTTCTGCATACATTTACAACTCACATCTGTTCTCCAGTATAAGGGGACAGATAAATTGCAGTTCCTGGAATCTGAGAAGACCATGGGTGCACTGCCCAAAACAAGGTACCAAGTCCATTCTAGAACCCAGATTTAAGACTCTTAATCTACCTATTAAATGTTGTATTTTATTTTATACTTGATATTGTAAGTTATATTCATATTATATAGATTATAATTAACTTAAAGGTGAATTATTGTATTCCAAATTTGTGTCAATCAACTCATGACTTGCCTCTCATTTGCCTCCTAGGTATCTTGGGCACACTGGACAAAACAGTGAACTCAAGTGTTTGTGGAAATGGACTAAACACAGTCAAGTCCCCTTTGGATATGGGCTCCAGATGGGCTTCTTAGTGTCCGCCTTAAATTATCCCAGACCTATATGATACTAATGAAGCCGCCAATAAATAGAAATCTACCACATGGTTACTACCCTGCAATATGTGAATAGAGGAAGATATTTTTACACATAGCCACTTATCTTCTTTAAAGTTTTGATATTTGTATTCCAAACAGAAGCCTCTTCATAAGATGACAGGATTTTCACACATTCGTTCACTAAACATAACTGAGGGAAAGTTCTAAGTAAAGCAAGTGACTAAGAGCTAGAAATTCTAACTGAAATATCTACTTAAAAACGGAAGAAAGAATTTGGAAAAAAATTTGAGAGACTACTTATTCCAGGCTCATTAACTCAAGAGCAAACAAACCACTCCTGTGGAAAGAACTGCTATTTAAATTTTAACTTTGAAGAACATACAGAGAAGAAAATCTCAATGCCCTCTTCTAGGGAAGGATTATAGTTATCCAGAGTGACAGAAAAATCTATATATAAATATCTTGATGTCTAATGATGCTCTAAGCTTGCTCTCTGGTCATAGTTCCAGTGGAAATAGGGAACAGACGCTCGCCTATTTGTCCGACAATCCTGTGCATACTTGGGCTGCAGACTGACATTAAGCCCCCCTCCTCATGCAGCACGGTGCTTAGCACAATATAGTGGCTTCCCTACATGTCTGAGGAAGTGGACCAGACAGTGTCAAGTCACCCTGGGATATGGGCTCTCTCACTGCCTAAGACTGTCTAAGGAATCACTTTGTTGTACCTTGTCCTTTAATATAGTGAATAATAAACCCATATATTCAATCTATTCAGATCTGTCTTAAATATTTGTACTTCCTGAGCATGTTGGACATTATGTTGGTAAAAACTATTTTTAACTATAATGTCTTGGTCTTGCTTGATTTTTTTTTTCAAGATTTTATTTATTTATTTGACAGAGAGAGAGAGAAAGAAAGCACAAGTAGGGGGAGCGGCAAGCAGAGGAAGAGGGAGAAGCAGGCTCTCTACTGAGCAAGGAGCCCGATGCGGGACTCGATCCCAGGACCCTAGGATCATGACCGGAGCCCAAGGCAGATGCTCAACCGACTGAGCCACCCAGGTGCCCCATCTTGCTTGCTTTTGTATCTTTGGTGCTGAGTACACTGCCCAGCCCATAGAAGGCAAGCAGGAAATATATGATCAAAGAATGATTTCTGAGTTCTAAAGGTTGGAGTTCATTGCAGTGCTGCAAAACACACACTATAATTAAATGAAGACATCTGCTATGTGCTGGAAGGGTTATGGGCATCATAGCCATTCCTTTCAATGTCTTCTCCCATATTGTTTATTAATGTGTCAAGCAAATAAAATAATTTATAATTTAACATTTATCTTTCCTTGGCTTTCCTCCAAACCATGGTGCTCAAAATGATAAAAACAAAAAAACAAGAAACAAACACAAAAGAAACTGCCGAAATAGAAGCAAGTGCTTTGGAAATGTACACAATTTCTTAGAACATAGAGTGCTCTAAGTGTGCAGCTCTGAGCCTAAATTCTGACTTAGCTACTTACTAAGTGGGGAATCTAGGGCAAACTACTTTCCCTCTCTCAGTGTCAGTTTTCTCATCTATTAAACAGAGATATTTCAGATAAGACTTATGTGAGTTAATGATAACTGACAGTTCCTGACATTAAATAACTATTCAATAAATGAAGGTGATTATTATCAGCAACTGAATAATTAACGACAATAGTCTCTTGATCCAAATCAACTTAATTAATGTACTAATTTTTTTAAGTCTAATATGACTAAGCTTTTTTTAAAAGAGAAAATATTAAATGATCACAAGAGTGAATTTTAGTTTTATTCTTAGAAACAGGAGAGGAGAGGTTGGGTTTAAGAACTCTTAAGACTTCCCCAGACAGAATTGGTTATGACAACTACTATACTCCAACAGCCCTGCCTTCATACCTGTGGGACAGGAAAGCTAATGTGTTTTTTTTGCCTTTATAGATAGGGCTTTATGAGGAATTAGATGCATGGAACAAAGAAGAATGAGAACCCTTAGGACGAATCCCCAGTTTCTGGCTTGGGCAACTGGATGATGTCATGTCTATGGCATACCAGATTCTGTACTGGTTGCTAGGGATGTAGAGGCAAACAGATATATTGCTTAGCTCTGTCCCATGGAGAGAGGAAAAAAAGGGTTGCCAGAGTAGATGCACCAACCAATTCTGTCTGGATGAGTGCTGAAATGCATCAGAGAGGAGGTAACATTGGAGTTGGGTGGGGAATTGAGGAAGCAAGAGGCCCCCCTGAAGCTGGTGGGAAAAGGGATGGAATCTGAGAGAGTTCTTTCCTAATGGTCTTTATTTCCTTCGAGAAAGAGAAGGCTACATGACTTGTAACGAAGGTAGGCAGGAATGGGTGAGCCATCTGGACACAAGTAGTAAAGACTTAAAATAACCACTGTAAGGAAAGAAAAGGGAACTGTCCAGGGAAAAAAGAAAAGGGACTGCTGAACAGCGATGAAGCCGTCTCTAAATCTACTTGAAAGCCACAGATCTGAAGTGGTACCTGTCAGTAGGACTGATGCCATCTTCTCCAGTAGCCTGTGACATTCCTGGGGCAGGGCTACGAAAAAACCGATGCTTGGATGATACGTGTACTTCCCTAACAATCACTAGACTACACTGTCAAACCAAACCAAGTAGGTTCCTTCAATTCCCATAGAGTGGTTTAGTGATCTTTCGCACAACGTTTCACAGGGGATACAGATGCAATATGGGGGTTTATGCCCCGACTCACCATTCTGCATTTTCTCTGCTAACACTTAAGCCAGTGCCTGAGAGGACAGTGGTTCTGTTGGTGGGCTCTTCGGTCCAGAGAAGCTGACTTGGGTCTAAGGCAGGGACAGGCAGGTCAGCTCCATCACTGACCAGGACAACAGGAGTGTCTGAGGCAAAAGCGCACTGCTCCTCATGAGGAAGAGGAGGGGCGGGGGGAGAAGGTGGAGGAGCCACAGGAGGTTGAGGGACCGCAGACTTAGATTTGCCCGTGGTCTGCTCATCGGTCCCAGGGACAGTCTGCTCAGGCTTGAGACTCTCCACCCTCGTCTCAGAAGGTTCTCCTTTAAGGTCAGATGTGCCAGAAGTGGTTGCATCCAAGGACGGGCGAGAGGTTGGCTGCTTGCCAGTTTTTTTCTTGCCCTTTGTGATTCCCACTGTCCCTGTTTTGCTAGAAAGTGTCTCCTTTGAAGCTTTGGGACGAGATGAGGTGGAGGAAGTAGATGGTGAAGCTGATGCTTTGGACCCAGTTGTTTTTTTTGAATGAGAGGAGCCAGCTAAAATAGAGAGATTTTGCATTAAAAGTCAAAGAATATGAGTTTAAATTTGTTTAAACAAACAAATGAGTTGCAACTGTCAATTATGATGCTCTCTGTAAAATGTTAACATTTGTCAAATAAAAGGAAATAATAGGCTAATTAGGATAATGGTTTTATTTTCTGCCTCCTTCCTACCCCGAATCTAGGGGGGAGCCAGTGATGCTGAAGGCAAAACTTAAGGGACAAGAAGAGTCCCTCTAGTTTTTCTGGCTGGACCAGCCAAAGGGAAAGCCTCAGCTGCTTGTCTTATAGGTCACCTGAATGAGTCCCTGCATGCCCCAAAGAAGGGACATCACAGTGTATAAAGGACAGACAGCAACTGTCCGGTTATAGTGCCAGGTTGGGCTCATCACAAATTCTACATGTTCAATGATGTCTTTTTGGGAATGGAGCGGCCCGCATTCAGAGTGGCCAGGGTATATCCCTCTGGCTCCTTTCTGGACCAAAAGCAAATGTACTCAGCTCTAAACCTGTTATCCCCATGGCTCGAGAGAGAGAAGCTTGCCATGCCAGCTGCACCTCCATCTGCAGTGGCAATGAGGCAGAGAGAAAACACACGGCCACATTAGAAGGGCAAGTCCCCTTCAAAATATCAAAAGGCAACTGGGTGATGGGCATTAAGGAGGGCCCTTCAGGTAATGAGCACAGGGTGTGATATGCAACTGGTGATTCACTAAATCACCTCTGAAACTAATAATACACTATATGTTAATTAAATTGAAATTAAATTAAAAAACCCCCGAAACCCACAAAATATCAAAAATTGTTTTTTACAAAAAATGTCTACATGGGTAGCACTGGAATAATTTGAAGGGAAAGAATGCCATTCTCAGATCTTGTGACCAACGCCCTCACAAAGCCCATCTTCCTTACCTCTTATGTTCCTAGAGGGTCCTCATCAGAGGAGGGTTGGGGCCACTAGAAGGTATTTGCCTGCTTTGGGATATGACTGCCTTCAACCAAACCATTTTCAGGAAGAAAAAGAGAGCTTAAATCTCCTTTTCTTTATATCATTTTGGGAAACACATTTAAACTCCTATGAGAACAGTCTTTTGTTTCATGACCTGTATGATCTATAAATTTCTCCTAATTGCCTCTTCTGTTGTAATGTCGTACATTCCTTCTTTTTCATGAGGGGTTAAACTATCTTCCACAAAACTATTACAAAATATCTTGTTAGTACCATGGAGTCAATCCATAACAGATGTTATTATAACTTACCTTTACTGAAGTCAGTTGGGGGAGGGTCAAGAAATGAAGAACAAATAAAGGAATAGACAATGAGATGTAAGACTTCATCAACTCTGACATATTAAAAAAGTGCGCGTCTCACTTGGTAAGAGGACCCAGACTTAAAAGGTATCTTTATGGCTTTGGGGCTTTATTATTTTAGATACACACAACTAGAATTCACACTACC
The DNA here is from genome assembly GCF_003265705.2 of Callorhinus ursinus. Classification (NCBI taxonomy): domain Eukaryota; kingdom Metazoa; phylum Chordata; class Mammalia; order Carnivora; family Otariidae; genus Callorhinus; species Callorhinus ursinus. The sequence goes on along the minus strand of NW_027397068.1, from coordinate 58,895,590 downwards.
CCAAGTCTGGGCCTGCTCATACTACTTCTTTGAAGCTAACAATCTTCACTTGCTAATAAGACAAGGGTATTAAGCATACTTCTACAATCTAAGTCCATTCTAAATTTATTTTTCACAAAAAAGATCTAAGGATTTGATGTCTAAATACATTCAGTTACTTTTGTAGGTAAATTGAACAGAATCCCTTTCATATACCCATATGTATATTAATGTGCATCATAGATATATTTTTAAAGAAAATTCTTTCTTTTCTAACAATTATCTTTAGTTAACTTTAGCTCAACTTAAGGAAAAAAAGACAATTTTTTCAATGCCTGGGGTGCAGCTTCAAGTCACACTTCTCCAGATACTTCTTTAAGTTTCTTTTAAAACGACAAGACTGCTGATATCAACCATGTTGCTTAAGCTACCTTGAATTAGGCCATGATTAAAAAAGTAAAGCCACCTCTCCTCGGTTAAATACTTTCATTGTTAACACAGTGTGTAACAATGAGAAAGAAAAAAAATACAGGAGATTTGACCTTACTTCACACATGAAACAGTTGAATGTGCTAAGCCAGCATCTGGTTATCTGGAGGTCTATACTAACCAAGGAGTTGAAGAAGAATCCTAACTGATAGCTTTTATAAGAATTGAAACATCTGACTAAAAGTCATGAGTTGCATTTGAAGTAACTTTTCTAGAAGGACAACATTATTCAAATAAAACCAAGTCCCCACGTAGGAAGTTCTAAATGGTTACAAGTGGAATATCAGTTGGAATCTGAAGGAGTATTATCAATATTTGATCAAGGGATTCTTGCACATCAGGCTTGTTGGTATAGCTCAATGAAACCCCTGTTTCTCTGGGACGGCCTGAGAAGAGCAACACTGTTATTCAAACTATGGGCCACTGGAACCTTATTTAATACAATGGATAATAATGTGACTGTATTATTCTCCTAGGAACATCATGAGCCCATAAATAAACCTTCAAGTAAAATATCTGGGTATAACTCAAAATCTCTCACGAAAGCTGTACCCTGCCCCGGCATTAATCACCAGCTTTCTTCTGAGAAAAATGAGAAAGCCCAAGCCAAGGCAATAGTGAGCCTCTACCCTATGGGGCAGGAGGAAGTGAGAAAGTTTGTGTAATTCCCAAGCATGGGGCAATTGTTTGGGGCTTTTCTTTAAGAAGTGGATCACTGCCTGCCTCACTTCAAGCCCTGCTCCTCAGGTTTGCTAGGCAATCTGGGAACCAGAGCAATGCCAACAAGAATGGACACAGGGCAGTTGGTACCTGAGGAAATGGCCCGTCGGCACCGTAAGCAGAGCATTCTGAGACATTTGCTTTCAGAGCTTATTAGAAGACACCCAGACTCTTGAGGTCAAAGGCCAAAGAGAGGAGCACAGGTAGAGAAACATCTATTTGTATTTGGAGTTCTGCTATACTGTCAAGTAAGCCATTCTCTTTGCAGTACGGGTATAAATGATGGAGGGAAAAAGATCAACATGGAGGCATAGCCTGGGAGCCAACTGCAAGAAAGTAACTGACTTTGAGGAAAATAAGGTTTGCTATACCACAGGAGAATGTTTATGCGTTAGCGGAAAAAGCCATTCAGCAGGTATACTTTGATTACTGTCCTTTTTGCAGCTGGACGACATGGTAGCCTTCTTTATGCCACTTGACTAGAAGACTGGGAGCTCCACTCTGCATTAAGCATAACTGATTTGAAAGGAACGCTGGGCAGACATTACACGTTGTTTGTAGGTTGCCCAAACCACCCGTGGTGATGTGCAATAGTGATTGTAACTACACCTGTAGAATGCTATTCCTTCTAACACACGGAAGTCTGGGGATGAGGGTGGACAGTGAACACTGAGCATGTGACTCTCAACTCGGATGAAAAAGCTGTGATTCCAGTAGAGAGTGGTGGGGTGGAGCTGGACTGAGGGACATGAACTCTTTGTCATTTGCCAGTAGAGAAATGACTACATCTGTGGATAGATTTAAGATACTAAGCTCCAGCAAAAATGTCAAAGACGTGTCATATTCTTATATGCATATAAAATTATATGTGACATAAGATATATGCATATAAGATCATATACATTTTAAAGGAAAATCCAAGCCAAGGAGCCACCCATGAACTCAAATAGGCAGAAAGCCAGGCGATGTGTAAATAATGTGATATCAGATCACCGGCATTCATCAAGCACACTACACTCTGAATCCTTCTACTGGTTCTTACACAGATAGTGGATACTTGGAATGAAAGAGGTCTATTCACCCAAAAACTAGTGAGGTCAACTAATCAACTGGTTGACTTTCCTTTGGTAGAGGCAACAACAAAGGAATCTCCTGGGTATTCTCTATGGCAAAGTGAAATCCACTGGTGTTACATTCTAAGACACCAGATACCAGAAAGGCCACCGTTCCTAGAAAAAGCAATGAGCCCCACCCCAGGGCCAAACACCCTAGACTCCAGCCCCCAGGGGGCATACTCACCAGCCTCTCGGGTCGTGTTTCGGCTCGTTGGCTTGGGTGGAGGGATGGGGGCCTGCTTACCAGGAGCCTTGGTAATTTTTTTAATAGGAGGCACTTCGTCGCCCTTGGGGCTTGCCCCGGCAGCAGCCCCTTTTGGAGGCACAGGTGTTTTTTTGGGCTTAGGTTTGGGTTTAGGCTTAGGAAGAGCTGGAGACGGAACAGGAGCTGCTGGTGTTGCAGAGTGGTTTTCAGTGTTCTCTACAAATGAGAAAGTGAACAGAAGCAGACTGATACAGACACACACCATATAAATAGAAGGAGCAAGACGTATGGCGACAGTGATACAAGCACGTGGCTGCTCAGCCCTTCGGAACCAGCCAGGAGGGCCATACCAGAGGCCAAGAGGATCAAAGGTGCACAGGCTGAAGGCCAAAGCGGGGTGCACTGTCTGGGTACATGAATCATTCCTGCGATCAAACAGGGTCGCACGAGTTACTTTGATGAAGTTACATTGAGGACGAGTGTCAGTGTCCGCCGTCAGGGGCCGACACCAGCCATGAACCAGCGACTGCTGGATAAGGATCTGGGCAGGGGTGCTACATTTAAATTTAACAAAACTGAAGGGCGCTGAGAGTGGCAGGTCAGTGCACTGCACACAATGCTGTGAGGCCTGACAGCGAGGTGGTGACTGGACTACCATTACTGTGAGTGCAGGGACTTTCTCTCAGGAGAGAACTCAAGCCCCACCAACAGGAAAGGGATTTGAGCTCTGTCTCAAATTATGGTCAAAAATCAATCATTTTCTATGCTCAGGGAGACTCTGTAGACTCTTTTCCAGGAAGCACAGTGCATTGCCGAATAAACTATTTTCTACTATGAAAATTTTCTCAGGCTCTCACAGTGCACAAGGGCAGCTTCCTGTTTTCCAGTAACTTCCTCTGACCTTTTCCAAACAATGTCACAACTCCAGGTACAGAGGGTGCAGAATCCCCCAAAATATCACATTTGTTTTGCAATGTAAACACAAGTAACAATTTTGAAAAGACAAGGGTTGAAATTCATTAAAAAAAAAATTCATACCCAAGAACAGAAGCCTTTCACAAGATTTTAGCCTAACTGGAGGAGAAACAGTCTGTCTCTCGTTATGGAAAGCGGAGACGCTGAATGTTCACTCATGTACTCACATCCGTATTATTTCTAATGGTGGCTAATCGAAATTAAAATAAATTAAAATACAGTTCTGGTCCAAAGAGCTAAGCAGCATTTCTTTAACAATGGAGCACAATAAAAAAAAACATCGGACAGTGTTAAGACAAGACTAATAAGCCTCGGGGCTCCTGGTGGCTCAGTTGTTAAGCATCTGCCTTCAGCTCAGGTCATGATCCCAGGTCCCGGGATCCAGCCCCACATCGGGCTCCCTTCTTGGCGGGAAGCCTGCTTCTCCCTCTCCCACTCCCTCTGCTTGTGTTCCCTCTCTAGCTGCGTCTCTCTCTGTCAAATAAATAAATAAAATCTTAAAAAAAAAAAAAGACTAATAAGCCCCTACTGGATATATCCTCCCATTACTGAATGACCAGAAAGGGTTTTAATATTAGAATGCATCCCATTTTATTATTATTTCTTCTGTTTTCTTCTTCCTCATACTAGTGAGTGCAAAGTGAGAACTGCCTTTTTTTTTTTACTATATCCCCTCAAGCTACATAGATAACTACCATACGAATGATTCAAGTTACAGTAGGCAATCAATAAAGCTTTTCTTTTCTCTTCCCCCAGCCATGAAGCCCACCACCGTCCCCTCCTGCCCTTAAACTTACTGATATTTATGGTCTGAGCTGCTTGTTTAATATTTGCCGGAGGCTACTTTGTATGTGTGCCTTTCTGTTTGCATATTGTGTCTTTTTAACTGAGTGGTGACTCTCCCAACCTCCCTAGTCTGAACCAGAAGGCCACTGAGTCACAAACGTCAGTTAGGTTCGAGGACAATACAAGTTGATGCTGCAGGTAAATCATTTCATTTTAACATAAAACATATAAACCTTTGTTGACTTGTCAGTCTTTTGACATGGGGCATAGGTCTGCTCTTTAAATACCTCTTTATGTGACTCTTTGTAAAATTAGACAGTTGCACAATGCACAGAGATGAAGTCCGATGATACTGTCCATGGTGAGAGCCCATCAGACTCATCTGCAACACTGGGAACCTCAATTCTCTTTCATGCTGCGGGTCTTAGCCTGTCCTCACAGGCCTATCACTGAGATCTTTCTTCTTTCTGTCTAAAGTTTCAAATTCTCAAGCTGCATCCCCCAGAATGCAGTTTCTGGGTTTGGGAGGGAGGAGATGTTCACTCTATGACAGTTGGGAGTGACAATCCCAACTAGGTGAAAAGTGAACATGCTGTGTGCAAGCTCTTGGCGTTTGTGGACGAGCACCATCCACACCTCCAACCTCTGCGACCTCTGTCAATGCTGTGTGCGTGCCTGCCATATAGCCGATACTTACGTCTACTCTGCGGAGAACCCTAAGGGAGCGGTGTGTCCCTGTGTGCCAACAGTACACTCTTCTGACTAAATTATAAATTCCTTTTGTCTAAATGTCTAAAATCCCATTAAACACAATGCTTTAAACAGGAGGTCTATTCAATGAATGTGACTGGCTGATAGTTATTAACCCCACGTTGGTAGAAAACAAACTCTCTACTTGTATCTGAGAGGTAATGAATGAAGTCTTGATATTTTTTATTACCATAGGATCCGAAGACATGATATAAACTCATGGTGTACAGGAGTATTATCTTTTCAAGAGAAGGTTAAGGAAGGGGTGCCTATTCATTCTGGGTTGATACAGATACTATGTTTTAAAACAATATGTCTGGAGGATAGCTGTTTATTATACTATGGCTCCTTCCATCAGGTCAACACTTTTAGAACAAACCTGAGAACAGCGCGTGACCCTCGCTTTGCCAAGAAAACACCTCTGCCCCAATTCCCCTCCTTCACCTGACTACCTCCTTGTCTCCTTCAGATCTCAGTTTGGAAATATCTAAGAACGAAATCTGGTCCCCACTGCAAGCTCCCCTAGTTCCATGTGCTCAGGCCTTCCAGAGTACTTTCTATCTTGCTTGGTGATCACCTGTTTGCATGCTGGGCTCCCGTAAGCCATGATCTGCTTGGAGTCAGACCATTTCTGACTCACCACTCTTCTCCTGGCCCCAGCAAAGCCCTACCCATGGGAGACCTTCATTATTATTTGTGGAACAAATGCGTGTAGGTCCCTTGTTACTTCATGGAAAGCTCTCTACAACACCACAACAGATAGAATATCAAATCATTTTCAGATTTCTTATATTTAATACCAATATATGTATAACAGATTGAAGATTGGTTTTTCTTATATATTTAAAGGCACTCACTGAGAAGGAATAGTGGGAGACTGAAAGCCCTAAAGGTTTTAGGGAAAAGTCTCCAGTGTTAGGCAGAGGAGGTCCTGGACCACTGTACCAACTCTGGAGTCCAGTGCCATACAGAGCCCCAGGAACACCCAAGAGTCACGGGTGGAACCTACACACTGTGCAGTGTAAGGGCATTTGCCATTTGTTCTATTTTCTTTGACACCGATGTTTCAATAATTAAAGTACTGACATATTATCTTACAAAGAGATACAAGCATTTGGGGGCTTAAGGGCATGTGGCACGGTTTTGCAAATATAAACAATTAATAGATGAAATAACACTCGGATAAATTGGCTTAATGTGAAAGGAAAAGGAGCATTTCACCCCCCTGAAAGGGAATTAAGAACACCCGAAGGGTCAATTAAGAACATGGGATTGTGGATTTGCATGCTAGTGAAACCATGAACGGAGCAGAAGCAAAAGTGAATCTTGGGCTGTTTTTTGGAATTAAACGGTGTCTTCCCAGAGAAGTAAGTGGCTATCTTTGTCTATGAGGTTATCTTATGTTTAACATTGTGTACGGTGTGAGTTATGAGTGACATTCTTTTGACTCTCAGGAAGTGGCTTCCATACCAAATGCCTTCCCTCACTTTCAGTGTGGCTCCGGCAGGCGTACCATCCACACAGCAAGAGGGAAGCTTTGCTGCCTTATTGGTGGTATGGCAGCATGTCCAGCATTTCCATCTCTTGATGTACAGACCAGCCAAGCAAGATGCTATCTTAGACCTTGTTTGACCAAAAAGAACTGAATGTACTAATTCTAAGTAAAGAATAAGAAAACAAAAACACCTCTCAAATATCCATGGACCTAGGACTATGAGGTCTGCCATCCTTTTAGAACATCAAGGCCTGCTGGTTTCATTAACATAGAACTGTCAGCAACTTTTTATTAAGTTGATAAGGGAAACACGTCCTCTGAAGCTTGGCCAGACCACTGATGGACATCCCACATGGACCAGGCAAGCAGTAATGATGGCACTATTATGTAAGGAAGGGTGTGATTCTTGAATGTGAAAAGGCCGTACCAGGGACAAACCACAGATGGATCTGAAATTTAACAGTTGGGTGAGACAGGATAGTTGGACTTAAAAAAAAACAAAAAACAAAAAACCACTACTTGCATGAATACTTTCAAATTAATCCCACTGGAATCTATTTAGGTCTATTTTCTCTTTATGTTCCAGGAATATGATCATTAAAAATATTAGCTAATTTCTTGTAATCGGTATTTGTAAGTTTAACAGGAGTCCTTCAATAGAACAAGACTAAGTAAAGCCTCATGAATACTATACTTAATATTGAATAAATAAAGCAAAATAATAAATTTCTAACAGATTTCATAGAGGCTTCTGAAGTTTTTACAGGCTAATTTACATGCAAATAAGGGGTTATGGACTTCCAGAGAAGATGATTTTAAGTTATAATGTCTGTCAAGTGCTCTTTTGTTTTCTTTGTCTTTAGAGGATTTGGGTCAAGAACAGAGGAAGAGAAGTCTGCTTAGTTTCTAAGAATTTTCACAATGCCTACAGAACTTAAGCTAGGTCTGACAAATTTTTGCCACTCAACTCAGAGGCAGACATTACAGGACAGGAAATAGTCTGCTTCCTGAGGATTCATTTCTAGGCTGCATGGAATCATCTAGAATCTCCCAACAAATCCTTACTTTGTGGGGGTTTCAGTTCTGATTTGCATAAGTACAAGGCTTGGAGGTTCCTGCACATGATAGAAGTCTTAGGGAGAGGTAATCAATCAGTCAGTCAGTGACCAGGAACTTGTGAAATGTTTTGAGGGGTCCTTGATAGACACAGATTTTGCAGGTACCTTAATCGACCATAGCATATTCACTCTAGAAACCAAGGTCTTTTAAGAAGCCTTCAGGGAAGGGCATAATTGCCCCTGGTGTATTTTGAAATTTCCAATTGCACAGGCAAATCATGAAGCTGAGGCTGTGGTCAACCAAAGTCCCCAGCATCTCTGGGAACTATTCTTGGGTCTCTCTCAGAAATGTCTAGAACCTGGACTAGAACCTACACCATTGGGTGTATGGATGCCACCAGCTAAGTTCCCACTATTGGAGAGATGATGCTGGGCAAGAAAGAGCCATCTTGGTTTTGATACTCCTCCATCCCTCCACACTGACATGCTCACAAAGATTACTTCTAACTAGTAGAAGAAGATATTCAGACTGATAGCATTTTTTCTAAAAATAAGAGAAAATACTGAGGGAAAGCTCCCGAGGAAAGGATAATATTCCCAGAGAGCTCTAATGACTGAAGAGGCGATCTGCTTATTACTGTTAATTAATGCTCCCAAGTAAAAAATTAAATGATGTGCTTACAAAATGTATGCATCTACCTGAGAAAACCATCCCATTTCTCTTCACTCGTCGTAATTTCTCTCTTCTTTGTATTTGCAAACCTCCTCCCTAACTGGTCTTAAGAGTCACTATTTGGAGCCTAAGACCTGAGTCTCAACGTTGAGCTGTATTGAAGTAAAAGAATATGGAGTTTCTCTTGATTTTACCTTTCTTATCTTCTGCCTTTTCCTCCAGAGGTGGTGACTTTTCAGCTACAGAGCCATTACCTTCTTCAGATTTTACTACATTTTCCTCTCGGGTAGATTCCTCTCCGATGGGTATCATGTGCCCGTTTGAATTTTCAAAGTTAACTGTTACATCTCCATCTATAATGGGGAAAGAAACACCTAGATGTCTAACTTGATGGCTTTCTTAAAACCCAGTTTTCCAGTTACTAGGACTGTAGGGTTTGGGTTCGTGTTTTCAGACCCTGGGAACCGGATACATCCTGCATCATTTCACCATGTTTTACCAAATAATTCATTCCAAAGAAAAAGCTAGAAAATCCTTAGTCTTGGGGCAAAGCATCAATGGAGGGGATATCTGCTTGCCCTTTTGGGACAGTGGGAATTATTATCCTAATTATACAACATCCCTGGGCAACAGAGCCCTTCTCTTCTGTACTTAGGCTTTGTTGAAGTCAGTACTTAGGAGTCTCTGTTATTCACAAACTGAACGGTAAAAGGAGAAATCTGGAAAATGGAATAAACATTTTTAACAAGCACTAAAAACATAAGGTGAATATAAATACACAAATAACATGAAGTGTAATTATACATACAAAAGATTAGAGGGAGAATATGAAAATTTACAACCATCTCTGCCTCACATGATTGCATCTGTGATAATGTTAACTTTACATAAGAATATAACTACCACTCTGTATTCAGGGAAAGGTGGTAGCGAGGCTAATTCTATTTTCGTTTTCTTATTTATTGATGGAAATATTAAAATGTACTCAGGTAATTGTTACATATAACAGACCAAAAGCCTTTAATGTGGCCTAATTATAATTTGAAAATATTAGGGAAAAAAATGTGAAGAAAAATAATTACAGAGGAACTTTAAAAAAAACACAAGTGAAAATAAAATTTCTAATATGTTATCTAAATCAGAAATAACTAAACCTAATCCGTGAAGTTTCATAATTTCTAGAAGTTTCTAAAGTGAATGAGATTTTTTGCATAAACTCTTAATTCAGTGATGTTTGAAAAGACTAACCCTAGATCATAACTGGAACATTTTAAGAGGCTTTGCTACCAATGTAAAAATAATAATAATAATAACAATGAGTTGAAGTTTTTGACTTTGCAAAGTTCAAGAAATGCATGATTAGAGCTCTTTTTATTCAGTTTTTGATTAATCTTACTTTGGCAATCATTACAAGTAAAACAGAGATCATCTCTCAAATTTTCATTAAATATGATTGAACTGCTTTGGCTCAACATAAAATCCATTAGCCTTGTCCATAAAAACAGGCATGACATTTTAATAAGAAAAATACATATCATGGAATTTTGTCATGCTCAAAATGAAAAAGCAATCATTGCTAAGCCATATAACTTCCAAGTACCTATAATCTGATTCCTGTATACAAGTAAAATAGATGATAATTGAGGGCAATGCCACTGCAAATAAATCTTAACTATTTCAATAAAATTAAGGCAATACTTTTTAAAGAGTATAGGTCAAACCAAAGGGAAATCAAATGATTCTTAATTCTTATTATTAGATACCAAGGAATTCACTATTAAAAACAAGGGAGGGGAGACACAATGTAATGTCCAGATATTAGACACAGGAAAATTAAAAACTAATGTTAAGAATGGAAAATTCCAAACAAAATAGAAAACCACTTCTTTATATAAAAAAACCCTCAATTTTTAGGCACCCAAATATAAATTAATCTTTGACTACTCGGCCTTTAATTGGTAACAAAAATATGCTTAAGTCATGTTAGCGAAAACTTAATTATATTTTAACCCTTATTATGCTAAAATTCTTTAGTAGGTTAAAAAATTGATTTTAAAATCTAGAACAAAAAAAGCTAGAGAGAAAATTAAATACTCGTGGTGCAGTAAGAAATTGGATTTTCACATAATAGAGTCAACAATGTGGAAAGATACTTACTTTGAGGTCTGAAATAAAGCTAGTGCCTATGAAAGTAAGGTAGGAAAAAGAGACCAATATGTGATAAATATAAATTCAAACATCAAACAGAGTAGAACTGAAGTCATTAATAATTAATTGGTGTGTGCACTGAAAAGGTTTTCTAGTTTTGTGCATAATGGTAGAGTTAAAACAAGTTGAGCCCTTCCTTCTGGTCCAGGAAGGTGATTGCTCAGTGGATCTACAATTTCTCTCCTGCCTCCAGAGAGATTAGAGGGGAGACTAATTTTGATACTGCAAGCCCGCCTTCCACGAACAAAAAGTTAGGGATGTTAATTTTTTTTTATCTTTAAAAGTTCCAGATAGGAAATAAATAGCTTCATGGTAATAGAAAATTAAAGAAGACATAAAGTTCATTCATAAAACAGTATGAGCCCTTTCATATGACTGAATTAGTTGAGCATATTTTGGTGAAAGAATAAATATGTCAATGTGTGCATGTCCATACATCTATGTCTGTGTATAAAAGTGAATTTAGAAGCATATCTGAATGAGAGGGGACATGTGTTTTGTTAGTGATTAAATATGTGAGTGTATGTATGTATGTGAGCATTTCTGTGTGTCACAATGTGTGTGTCAGCCAGTGGGGGTGCATTCAGTTTGTGTATGTGAGTGAAATGCACACATACCTGCCAGCAAAGGAGAGGAGGGGAAGATGCTGATGTCATAAGTAATAGGAGCCCTTGTATGCAGAGGAAAAAGACAGCTCAGAAAAGGCTGTAAGCTTCAAGTGAACAAGAGATGAAGCACACAGACATCAGTGGTGAAACAAGGAGCAGGAGAGTGTCTGGGGGCTTTCCCTCTTTCTGGCCAAACGAGTGTATCTGGGATATAGTTAACAGAGAAACAGAGATGAGGAGAAAGTTGTGTGTGACCAAACGGTGAGTGACTCATCAGAAGGTTAAAACTAGTACACCGTGGAAGAGAGAGAAAGGAGGCTGCATGGCAGGCAGGAACATCTCCATGCCCTCATGCTAAAGCTAAGGGAAAAGATGGAAGGAAAGAAGCAGAAAATAAGGAATGACCTTGGACTAGATTTCCTGGGAAATCTCAGGGGAGAAGATCAATTGTTGAACTTTTAGATGGAAGTTAGAGGTTAGTGTAAAAAAGATCATCTAAAAGGAATAATAATAATAAAAGCTGGGAGTGAGGGTATGGGGTGGGATGAGATGAGGTCAGACCCAGGGAAGCTGGAGGGATCGAAAGAGTCTATCTGGCTCCCTGAATAAAGGGCATAATTGATAATAACTGTCAAGAGCTAAGGCAAGGTCAGGAAGATCGAGGCAAAGAATGAATCTTCACTGGCAGAAGACAGGAGGTGGTCACCAAGCACAGCAGCTTCCAGTCTCTGGCTAGGGCTGAAAACAGACTGAAATTCTCAAGATAATTGTTTCTGGAGAAATGACAGAAAACTATTTTCTCCAGCCCTTGGCTGAAAAGGGGAAAGACTCTATTTACAAGAGGCATCACCAGGAACTTTCAAGGATTAGATCATTTCTATAGTTCCATATAGGAACCATGAAAAAGGCAGAAAGTAAAATTCAGTAATTTAGGACTTCCCAAACATTAAATATTACATTATGTTTAGGTGAAAGATTGTTTCATTCTTTTATGTTTTAAAAAACTTTTAATGTTCAGTCTGCGGAGGTTACCAAAAGGTCAACTAGAGTCAGAATTCTGGGAAGTAAGTATCGGAAATTATAACCCATCAAGTAAATAGTTTAACAGATTAGGCAGAACAAAAACCAATCAACACTAAGCATTTAAGTTGACCACTGCCACTTGTTTTTAGAAAAAATAAACTCGTTTCTAGCTATAATTTTTAATCAGATAAAAAGGGGTCTCTAAATCTCTATCTTTCATACTCATTAGCAATTTCAGTCATAAATTTTTGCATTTTTCCTTTCTTTACACAATTTCCAAATAAATGATACCAAACAATTGTGCTGGCCCAGTCCAGGAAGGTGATAGCTCAGAAAGGTGATTGCTCAGTGGATCTGTAATTTCTCTCCTGCCTCTAGAGAGATTAGAGGGGAGACTAATTTTGATACTGCAAGCCCGCCTTCCAGGAACAAAAAGTTAGGGGTATGCATTTTTTTTATCTTTAAAAGTCCCAGATAGGAAATAAATAGCTTCATGGTAATAGAAAATTAAAGAAGACATAAAGTTCATTCATAAAACAGAATGAGAAAAATGTGATCGGTCAGAGATTGAAATAAAACGCCTGAATCTTGAGGGCTCAAGAAAAATGGCATTATTCACTCTAGAAATCCCTATATTCTTTGAAACAGCAGTAAAATAGTAAAGAATTTCCTAGCTCCACTCTAGAATTATTCAGATGTCGGAAAAAGTGTGTCATTTGGATTTATAAATAGTGAATTCCAAAAGATGTTCTTTGCAAAGAACATTTACCAGAATTCTGTGATTTAATTCCAAATTAATAGCACTTTTTTTGTTCCCATAAAAGTACAGTAATACTATTTTATCCCAGTATATGTCCAGGGGGTGGGGCAAGGGAAGGCATGAGGTAAATCAACAATTTTGCAACAAAAATTTCCTATAGTTTTAAGAGTAGGGGGAGCAATGAAAATTATTTGGTATTACTTATTTGGAGAAATAACCAATCTTGGTGTCTTCTTCTGAGGGTCTATCTTGGTTTCTATCTAAGCCTAGTCTTTTTGAGCAAGATTCCCCCTTGGGAGGATAGAGAAAAAAAGGGGAAGAAGATTAGGGACAGGGAAAACAAAATACTTAGAAATAATAATTGTTAGTGAAAAGGTGAAAGACAATTAGATTCAAAGAAATGAAAAGAGAACAATACTAGGAAAATTACTTGAGAGAATGCATAAAGCGGATTAATTTAATTTGTCCATTTGTGCCTTATTGATTGTACATTTGATTGTATTATAGAGTAAGAACAAAAGATACATTTACTATTTCTTTTCTCTCCCTTTTCTTTTACTGGTAGGCTTAAGAAACCAAAAGGCAGGAGCCAAGCTACAACATTGCCTTTACTCAAACAACTGAGTTAACTTGTATAGAAAGACTGAAGCTCAAGAACAGGAGTCATATAAACATTTGTATCTTATCTGTATCTTTAGCTGAGTACCTTTGTAGAGCTTTAGGGTTAGTGACATACAGTGAAGGACTGAATTCAGTGAAGGTCACTGAATTTCTTTTCTAGAATACCTTAGATTCTCTGCAGCCCATAAAGGTATTCTGAATTAAAGCAAGATTCTCAGAGTGCTGTACTCACTGCTTTATCTCCCAAAGACCATGATCATCTTAAATTTTAAAAGAAAATGAAAGAAAGACCAAAGAATAAAGGATCAAGTTACTTTAAATGTATGATTAATTTCCTCACCTTGATCAGGCAACTCCTTAAGAACGCCCCTTCTTATCAGCTCCTCTCTACTTTGTCTTGTGGATATCTTCCTTTCTAATACTTTTAAAAAAGAATAAGCATAAGTAAGAATCAAGTCATTGCTTAAAATAATTATGAAAAACATTCCAAGTAGAATTGAGCATATTTATTCTGTTCACCTGAGGGCTCAACGCCCAGTTTTTTGAGTTGTCTAGCAAAATACGTGGTTGGAGCAAATATAATTAGGACAAGGGCAAAGGACTGTAGCCTGTGCTCTGAAACCCAGCTGCTGTGCCTGGTCCTTCAAATGATGATGTTTGCCCAAGAAACCAGACACATTATCCATATCAGCTATAGAGCACAAAGGCTACTTCTCACTTCAAAATATTCCTTTTTTTAAGGCATTCTAAAACATAGGCTTCAATGAATATGCAATGTACACAAAGGATACGTATGTTTACATGAAAACCAAACAGACAAACAAACGTTCAGTAGATAGTCAGGTAACTCATCTGGATCCCAGAGAAAAGGGACTACTTTTCCAGTGTTTTCTCTCTCACACCATCTATCACAAAAGTCCAACACATCAGATCTCTGTAACTCTTTCCCTTGCCATACTCAAAAGGTCTAGCATGTTCCGGTATATCCCCTGACAAATCCCAAGTCAGGAGGATGGGGTCAATTCATGCTTTCAAAGGCACGTCAAGGGATGGGAATCTCAACAATGCCTCTTCCCTCTTCTGGAAGAATTTAAATTCCTGCTACAACTTCAGAGTGGAGTTCAGGAGGTTAGGGTGGGACTTCGTATTCACCTTATGTGTATATAGTATTGGTTTCCTGAACCCTGCATGTCTAACTCTACTCCTCACTTTGAGGTGCCAAGATGGTGTGTAAAATTAGTATCATCTACTAATCCTCTGAGCCAACACTGTCCGAAGTGTGTTCTGGAGAATTCTCTTCCCTCTAGATGACCTGTTCGAAAAAGCACCTTGACACAGCAGAACCGGGCCACAGAAAGGGCCTAGGGCTCTTTAGAGAGAAGGAAAGGCACATTGGTGGAGACCAGGTAGCCACAGCAGGACTGGATTCTGATTCTCCCCAAAATTCCTATTTCTGGTCTCAGAATTTGCAAATCCTACAGCCACATGAACAACATCATTTCAAGATCCATTACCCCAAGTCCTGCCCTAACACATATAGACGGGGCTCGTAATAACACTAAGGACATGTTTTTTGGGGGTGCTCCAGGTGGTCTGAAGGAAGGACTCTGAAGACAGAGAGGGGGAGAGAGGGGTGTGCCTTGGGCTGAGAGCTTTGTATGAAGCCCCTGAAAGTCTTCAGCAATGGCATGAGCCCCGGAGTACCAACACTTAGCCTCTCTTGAAGAAACTGAACTATTTCTTTCCTTTTCTGACAACTAGTAATTGTGTATTCCCCTTTTATCCTGGTTGCCAGAGGTCAGAGTAACACTTGATTTTAACACAGATTTCATATGACGATTCATGGATGAAATCTGTTTCCTCCTTCTTAGAGACCTGACTTCATTTGTATTTAATTTCTAGTATACATGCCCTTTGCTCTCAGTTTTGCCAAACACGTTTTGTGGAGAGACTCAGAATGGAACAAACAAGAAAATGAATAAATGAACGAGTGGATGAACAAATGGTCACAAGAATGATAATTAACACCTTGTTGGTTCAAATGGACACACACACAGAACCTTCCCCTCTTCCTTTAGATTGCCACCCACCCCCCACTCCACCCTCCTTCCAGAAGCAAGTAACCACAGCTCATTAAACGCTGGTGATTTCAATGGACAAAGTTAACTGGGTGTGGGGGGCCAGCTGGAGCTGTTCTTTTAGGTAAAAAGAGAGCTGTTATTTCAGGATAGCTTCGATTTGTTCAAGCTTTTGTCAAAGAGAAGAGAACTCCTGTCAGCACAGGGAGCCAAACAACACCCCTAACGACACAGTAGGGGTGCTGCGAACACTGTCCGAATATATGATTGGATATATTGGATCCAATGGATATATTGGCTCAGATGGACCCTGACCACTGCATTCAATAGTCACTGAAGGACACCTCATCCACCTCCAATGGTGTGTGATCCTCTCTCATTAATCAAGGCCATTCCGTAATCTCTGCTTTGGGCGTCTTTAAAAGCTTTCACTCTTGCACTAAAAAAAAATCGTCTGAGAGCCCAGAACATATCTCATTTTTGTTTCTGCCTTTCCAGTATGGATCCCAGAGGATGATTCAGTTTTAGTTTTAAGCTTTCTGTCGCTTTAAGTCTAACTTAATCTCAGTTAATAAATCCCTCCTCTTTCTTCCTTGTAAATTCTGGAGCTCTGAGGACGCAGCTTGGCTTCCGGCCAGGAATCAAACCCCACAGCTTTGTTCTTTGCTCTACCTTTTATAAACGGGCCCTGATAGGAAAATGCCCTGGCGATTTGTTTGGTCTCTGGCTGAGCAGGTTTTTAACACACAGTGCAGATAACTGTGTAGTGGGCCAATGAGAACAAACTGCAGGCGACTGAGCATGGAAAGTATGTTGCTCGGGCACCAAGTTCCAACCACCGCTCTCCCAGAAGAACAAGTATCACACTCTTCATCTTTTAAAATATTTGCCTCATGTTTACATAGTGTCTGTATGTTTGCAGAGCACATTCACTGGACACTTTTTCATAGGCTTGGAAGTGTTCTGCACTGGAATGAATTGGAGAGGTCATTCTCGTCCAACAGGGCCGCACAAAGCAGGAGTCATTTCAGGAACATTCCTGAGATGTGCTCACCTGCTTGAAAACATTCAGAGGCAGGACGGCCTCCTCCAGACATCTGTCACCCTCATTCTTAGGAAAGTATTCCTCATAAGGAGTCAGAACCACACTCCCCATGACCTCGGCAGTTAATCAAGCCCATGGTCCCTATAGCTCTAGAGTAAAGTAAGTCATTTGTGATAGGGAAACAGTGTACGAGTTAGTTCTGTGTTCACTGAGAGCAAAGCGGGTTATTGAAGCCTCCTAGAATCTGATGTCGAGTATCCAACCAGCTGCTCTTTGACCCTGAAGTTCACACTAATCAGTGCAACAACAGCAATGTTGAGGGCCTGCCTCCCTCGCAAGTACTGCTGGGGAAGAGAGTTAGCAGGGGCACAGATCACTGGACGCAGTAGCCAGGTGTCTCCAGGAGAAGTATTGTTCCCAGTTGAGTAAATAGCTCATGGGGGCTCACTTTTATCCCTATCAAAAAAAGCATGTGTGGTTTTTACACGGAGATCAAGCAAACCCATGATTTCTGTTTTGCTCCCTGCTCCCTGGACTGGGGGAGTTAAAGTTCTGACAGTTCCCTTGTGATTACAACAGCACACATTTTTCTGAGAAGTGAAGGACACCCTGTGCCCCCATTTTCCTGCTCTCATGCTTATACTCTGGCTTTTCAAATATTTGAAAAGGACCGATCTTTCCAAAAGCGTCCAATGGCTGTCCATCTGGCTTTGAATACTATCTCTACTCCTTGGCATGGTCTCTACAATGACCCCCGAAGGCTGCCCCCCGCAGGATGCCCCCCACCATGGAGTCCTTCCCTGATGGCTCCCTCCTGGCTCTCTCTGTTCCAGCCCCTCCAGCCCTGCTGCCTGTCACCTGACACACGTGGCAAGCCCCTGCCTGGTGGCCTCTGTCCTTACCAGGATGGGATTTTCCCGGACCCCCACACAGCTCAGTCCATCACTTCCTTCAAGTCTCTGCTCAAAGGTCACCTTATTAGAAATCCCTTCCTCACACACCCAGTGTAGAATAGCTTGTTCCTTTTCTCATCTTTATCCATCTTATCCTGCAAAATACGTCATCCCCTCCTGAAATGGCACCTACTCCTTAAGTATGGTCTAGATGAGAACCAAAACCCTTGTTTTGTTTACTGCCGTTTTCCCAACAGTTGCAGGTTTTCCCAACAGTGCCTTGCAGGTTGTTAGAACTCAGAAAATATGTGCATTTGCTGCATAAATGAGTAAGAGAAAACAGGCTGATAATGCTAACGGTCTTGTTTTCTGCCCCTTCTCCACCTCCAGCCTAGGAGAAAGCAAGCGAGGCCTGTGGCAAGACTCTATGAACAGGCGTCTTCTGTTTTCTGCCCCCTCTACTTTTTGGCTGGGCCCGCCAAAGGGAAAATCCTGAGCTCTCTGTCCTGTGGCTCATCTGAAAAAGTCTCTGTGCTCTGAAGAAGGAAGGCTATAGTGTGCAGAGGACAGATGGCAGCCAACTAACAGGGTGTAACACACGACTGGGCTCATCATAAATTTTAAATGATTTATGATGTCCTTCTGGGCATGGAGCCTGCATTCAGGAGAGGAGGCCGGGGCATATGCCACCTCCTTGCTATGGAGGCACGGCCAGGATTTTATATTACTCTGGAAGGATCTGTGAGAGTAAATCTTGCAGTCAACAAGCCACTTGTGTTTTCTTTTGGCGAGGAAAGAGAGTCCTAATTCTCAATTCTAACACCATTTAATGACGGAACAAAACAGAAGAGCAATTAGACTATTAAATAAGTGCACCGTGTTATCTTC
The DNA here is from genome assembly GCF_003265705.2 of Callorhinus ursinus. Lineage (NCBI taxonomy): Eukaryota > Metazoa > Chordata > Mammalia > Carnivora > Otariidae > Callorhinus > Callorhinus ursinus. The sequence goes on along the minus strand of NW_027397068.1, from coordinate 58,877,221 downwards.
TTGGTTCTGAGGACTGAATGGCCTTACTGTACAACTGTGACAGAAACAGAGACCTGCTTGTCTTGGGTTGCAAGTGTTCTACAAGAGCCCGGCTTTGCTTTACCTCTCCTCAATAGCAGTTACAGAAAACAGAATGTCAAAAAACGGGCTCCCTTTTAAAAAACCCTTCACTAAAGCGTAGCAAAGTCCTTTAAAGAAACCACCACCAAAATGCCACCCAACGGGACATTTGCAAAAACTTCCAAAACAGCTCAAGAACATAAGGCAGAGAAATAAAGCCAACATCCCCCACTAAAAATACTCAGGGGTCTGGCCATTTTCATTTAATCCATGTCTCTCCCCTACTTAAAAATCCAACAGACTACGGAAAAAGCCCAACCCCTCGGAGCCATGGCCAGGCTTTACAACTGGTCCCAGTGGACCATTCTCCCCCTCCCTCTTGTTCATCCTTTTCCACAAGCCCAGAGTTAAAGCCCAACCTTACTCTTACTTCTCACCATTTCCTAAACACTTCCTGTACATTCTTTTAGTGTTTCTTTCTCCTAGAATCACACCTTTGCCCTCTCCCCGTCTCTGGTGAAATCCTCCTATAATCCCAAGACCTCTTCAGACAGCGCCCCCTGCAGGACAATGTCACCATTCTGGGTGGCTAATCAGTAATAACGGTGTTCCTAGCGTACTATAAAGTAACTTCTCTGTGCCTCAACTTTTTCATCTACAAAATGGGGGAACTGGGACAAGTGGGTGGCTCAGTCGGTTAAGCATCTGCCTTCAGCTCAGGTCATGATCCCAGAGTCCTGGGATCAAGTCCCGCATCAGGCTTCTTGCTCAGGGGGAAGCCTGTTTCTCCCTCTGTGTGCCGCTCCCCCTGCTTGTGCTCTCTCTCTCTCTCTGACAAATAAATAAATACATAAATACATAAATACATAAATAAATAAAATCTTTAAAACGGGAGAACAACTGCTACCTTTTCTGGTTCTTTTGGAGATCTTTCGGAGTTAAAAAGCTAAAGTGCTTAGACCAGGAGCCAGAATCTAGAAAGCCCTGAATAAATGTTAATTACTATTATTTCTGTTACAGCACTTCTTCCTCATTGCTACATGTGTACGTAGTTGCATGTTCACATGACTTGAAGCCCTATGAGAAATGTCATAGGCCCCATCATGCCCCAAATAATATATTACGTTGTTTTTGGTTTTGTTTTTTGAAGGGACGGAGGGAAGGCATGTCTAGCACACTTTTCTAATTTTCTAATCTTTTCTATTTTCTCATTTTAGAAACAGTCTTCCTGATAGTGAGCCTTTGAGGAACCACCTTCCTCCTCGTTCAGTCCATGCCATTTGTGTGAAGCTAACGCCAACGCCGGGCTCTAGGGCTCCCAGGCTTATCCAGTCAGAGCCTGATACTTTCCTGGCCTTCATGACTGGTTCAGAGAGGGGCTGTGCCCAAGTTGCACCAATGACAACCAGCCCAAGAATTTCCCGAACAACAGGGAAAAGAAGGCTTTCTCTTTCTTTTGTATCTATTAAAACTAGCCACATATGGGCCTAGAGCTGCAAGTAGTCATTTTGCCTCCATAAAAGGAAAGTCTAACTTAAAAAAAAAAAAAAAGTAAAAAAGCCAATACTGAGGAACATAGGCTCAAAGAAGGAGACACATTCCTAATATTAGCTTTGAAGCACCTGGATCCAACCAAAACTAAAGGCTGTTTGGCCCAGGGCTTTTTACTTGCATGAACCAATAAATTCTCCATTTGCCTAAGTCTATTATTATTCATTGGCAGTAAGGAGGTTTTACTTTTAAAGAGCCAAAAAAAGTGTTTCACAGATGCTTCTTTAACGTGAATTTTCTTCCAGCAGAGGCCAAAGATCCTCTAGATTTTCAAGGCAGAAATATGAAAGAACTACACGAACTTCTTATCCCCCAAGAGTTTGAAACTTGACCAGACCTTAAAAAAGAGGAAGATGGTGAGATCTATGTCCCCTCCTCCTCTTGGGAAATCAGTGTCACAACTTCCTTCAGAAACCTGATAGTAATCATCCATTTACTTGATGCTTAGGTAGCATTTTTATATTTATTTTCTCCTCACGCTTCCCAGTATTCCTGAAAGACAGGCTAAACAATTCTTTTTAGTTCCCTCGAATAGATAAGGATATCAAGACTCACAGAGGTGAAACACATTTTCCAATCACATACTCAGAATCTGGTTGAACCCAAATGTGTCTAGCCAAAAGCCTACTGCTTGCATTCTTTAGACTGAGTTGATAATAACAAAGATTTCAACTTTCCCACGACAGGTATAATGCTTTCCAATTTCCCTTCAAGACATGAGGTAGAAACACTTTTTAAATTTAATTTTAAATGAGCAATTTTTAGATGGTAGTACATCCTCATAGTACAAATTATAAAAGGGTACAGTAAAAGCTCTCACTTTCACCCTATCCCCCACCTATTCAAACTGAACCTCACCTGTACTCCATATGCAAATAACCACTTTTCTTAGTGTCTCCTGTGCCCTTCCAGACTTTCTTAGGCAAATCCAAATACTCATTTTAATTATTCTCTTTTTTACACCCAAGGTATGCTATTTTACAAATTGTTCAGCCCGGGGCGCCCAGGTGGCTCAGTTGGTTAAGCATCTGCCTTTGGCTCAGGTCATGATCCCAAGGTCCTAGGATGGAGCCCCACATCAGGCTCCCTGCTCAGTGGGGAGCCTGCTTCTCCCTCTCCCCCTGCCCCCCCCGACTCGTGCTCTCTTGCTCTCTCTCTCACTGGCTCTTGCTCTATCTCAAATAAATAAATAAAATCTTTAAAACAAACAAAGAAACAAAAACCAGTTGTTCAGCACTATGCGTTTTCACTGAACACTGTATGTAGTACTTTTAAAATTTCAGGTAACAGGGTGACAGACAAAGGCCAGGCTGGGGAGAGAAGAGATGATGATCTTTGCCTTGTGAACACAGCAGCAGCTAAAATCATGGCTGTTTCCTGAGAGGGCAAGCTGGGAATAGCCATGGCAAGTCAACTCAAGGGACTTGGGGATTTTATTCCCAAAGGATAAGGTTTAGGACTAGAACAATGCGCAAGTCCCCAATCCCAGATTGGCCAGGAAGTACAAGTAATCTCAGGAGAGCAATCAGAGGCCAGGATCTGAGAGCTACGTGAAACCCTGCTTGTCTTTCTTCCAGTGTGACTCTCAAAACACATGACAAACACAAATGTTCGAGACAGGTGCTTCTGGATGCATCCTGTGTGTTTCCATTTCTTGTTTCTTCACATTAAAAGATAGTAAACCCAAAACAGGGTGAGACCACAAAAGGGGCAGAAGCTTGAAACAAAGATAATGAGAATCATCCTTAGAGCAATTAATTCTAACTTCACACTAAGAACAAGCTAGAGACTTGATATAAAATGGACTCTGAGAAACAAGCTGAGGGTTCTAGAGGGGAGGGGGGGTGGGGGGATGGGTCAGTCTGGCGATGGGTATTAAAGAGGGCACGTTCTGCGTGGAGCACTGGGTGTTATGCACAAACAATGAATCATGGAACACTACACCAAAAACTAATGAGGTAACGTATGGTGATTAATATAACATAATAAAATAAAATTTAAAAAAAATCGCTGCCCTACATGGAAGAGGTTTTGCAAACTAGGAGATCATAAACAATACCCATTAGAGAAGTTCTTAGAGAGCCCAAACTTCTAATTCTGAGGCCCTTCTCCGTGATCTGTTTCAAGACAATTTTACACATTTCAGGGACTCAGCAACGTCGATTGAGATGAGATCCTATCTCATTTTACCTCTGATCAGACAGCCAAATGGCAGGTAAGAGTCGCTGTGAAAGAGACCTTAGTGACACTAAGTTATCCTAAATTAAGACAGTCTCACTTATTTAAACATCAAATTCAACTGTGCAGGATTAAAGGCATCTGAAATTATCCATACCTTAGGCCAAAAGTTTTTGAAGGCATTAACGTGTAATCTTTAAAAGCCTGTTTTTATTTAGTGAATTTAGAAACAATACGTCATAAAACATCACCAATTCAAACCAATAGGTGTGAATAACCTGTCAGAGTTAGTAATAAGATTGAGTGGGCATTTCTGCATATCTAGGTTTACTACCTTCATATACATATCTCATTAGACTACGTTTCTTAAAGTGATTAAAATTTGTTTTCTTTTTTTTCTGTAAGATTTATTTATTTGAGAGAGAGAGAGAATAAGTGAGGGGAGGGACAGAGGAAGGAGGAAGAGGAAGAGAGAATCACAAGCTGAACCTTGTGCTGAGTGTGAAGTGCAGAGCCTGATGTGGGGCTTGATCTCACAACCCAAGATCATGACCTGAGCCAAAATCAACCAACTGAGACACCCACGCACCCCTAAAGATTTGTTTTCTTGAACAACCTAAGTGTCCATTGAGAGATGAATGGATAAAGGTGTTCTATGTGCATGCACATACACACACATGGAATATTATTCAGCCATAAAAAAGGATTCGATCTTGCCATTTATAACAACATGGACAGACCGGGGTGGGGGGCGTATTATGCTAAGTGAAATAAGTCAGACAGAGACAAACAAATACTGTATGATTTCACTTCTATGTGGAATCTAAAAAACAAAACAAACAAAAGAACAAAGAAAGCAGAAACAGACCCATAAACACAGAGAACAAATTGGTGGTTACCAGATAGGTAGGGGTAGGAGGCTGGGCTAAATGGTGAAAGGAAGTGGAAGATACAGGTTTCCAGTTACAGAATGAGTAAGTCACAGGGGTGAAACGTACAGCATAGGGAATACAGTCAATGGTATTGTAATAGCGTTGTACCTGATTGACCCTGCAGTGAGAGGACCAAGAATGATTCTACTAAAGTTTTTATTTTCCAAGACAAAACACGAAAAAATATTGGGGGCTTTTCACTGTAATTAAAACTATAATGTTTAAAGTTTCACAGCAATGCTAAGTTTCCACTGGGACATAATGCTCCCTCTCAGGAGTCTCCCTGTCTACTCTCTGTTTCCAAATTTCTGATTATTAAGGTGGTAACAAGGTCTCATCATTCTTCTTGCCAAAGCTAGAAAATAGAAAATGGACCAGGAAGTATATATTCTGGCCCTTTTAAGAAATATCTTGAGCTCACATCCAGACATTGAAACTTATTTTTATTTTTTTTAAAGATTTTATTTATTTATTTGACAGAGAGCTAGAGGGAGAGCCAGAGAGCACAAGCGGGGGAAACAGCAGAGGGAGCAGGAGAAGTAGGCTGTCGGCTGAGCAGGGAGCCTGGTGCGGGGCTCGATCCCAGGACCCTGAGATCATAACCTGAGCCGAAGGCAGACGCTTAACCAACTGAGCCACCCAGGTGCTCCCCTAGACATTGCAATTTATTAGCAGGTGATCATAGGCAAGTCCAAACCTCTCCATGCCTTTGTTTCTGTACATGAAAACAGAGGTAGGAAAACCTAGGTTGGATGCCCAATAGGATGATTAAAACATTTGGTAAGTATCTGACACAAAGTAAGGACCCTCTAAGTATTAGTTTTTTCCTCCTCTACGTTCCATTTTCTCTTGTATACAGATGTATATCTCTTTGATAATATTCTGTTGATATTTTTACCTTGATATGGTTACTGATCTAGAAGGTGGCATAGTACAGGGATTCAGAATGAAGACTCAAGCCAGGCCTCTGACGTTCAAATATGGGCTATGCCACTCACAAACCCTGAAACCTAGGGCAAGTTATTTAACTTTTCTGTGCCTCAGTTTACTCATTAATGAAATGAGGGTTATAGTAGCAACCCAACTCATCGAGTAATTGGGAAGATTACAAGCATTTATTTTATTCTATTTTTTAAATCGATTTTCCTTATGTATTTGAGAGAGAGAGAGAGAGAGCGAGCACACACACACACACACGAGTGGGGGGAGGGGAGGAGGGCGAGGGAGAAGCAGACTCCCCACTGAGCACAGAGCCCGGTGAAGGACTGGATCCCAGGATCCTGGGATCATGACCTAAGCCGAAGGCAGAAGCTTAACCAACTGAGCCACCCAAGTGCCCCGGATTACAAACATTTCAAACAGCATCTGGCACACAGTAAAAACTCAAGAGTTAGTTATTAATACCCACATATCTTATTCCTACTTTAAGTTTAATCCCAAATAAAACTGCAAATGAGTAACAGAAATCAAAATTTGTCTACTTTTATTTTTTAACACTTTACTTCACATGCTGCAGATGTAGCAAATTATACAAATTACTCAAAGGGAACTTTTTCAAATCTCATAGAATAGTAACTAAACTGAACATCTTAGCACTGAGTTGTGAAAAGCAGCAAAAAGAAAGGACTACATAAAGCCAGCAATATGTCAACATCAGATTTAAATAGGTAATTCAATTTTAGTTAGTGTCACTAATGTTTCACACTCGATTCACCTACGGTCTTCTTTAAAAACAAATTACAAGGGGTGGGAGGGAGATGAAATGAAGAATTTTTGTTTAATGGTAGACAGTTTAGATTTTGCAAGATGAAAAAGTTTTAGAGATCTACTGCATAAAAATGCAAATATACTTGACACCACTGAATTGTATACTTAAAAGTGGCTATTAGGAGAGCGAGCGAGCGAGCACACAAGCAAGAGGGGCAGAGGGAGAGGGAGAAGCAGACTCCCCCCCAAGCAGGAAGCCCAACAGGGGGCTTGATCCCAGGACCCCGAGATCATGACCTGAGCTGAAGGCAGACGCTTAACCGCCTGCGCCACCCAGGCGCCCCTCCACCACAATTTTTAAAATAAATTAAACTGTAAGACATTTTTGGACTACATTAATGCTAAGAGCCATTTATCGAAGATGAAAAATAGATGAGACGGTATTTCCAAAGAATTTTAACCACACTGATGTTTACTGTGTTCACCAACTATTCTCCAGAATCTCTTCTCTCCAGCCATGCTTTTTATCTCTTATATTTCTCTCATAGCCTCTCCTGCCCTGCCTTTTATTTTTTTTTATTTTTTTAAAGATTTTATTTATTTATTTGAGAGAGAGAATGAGAGAGAGAGAGAGCACATGAGAGGAGGGAGGGTCAGAGGGAGAAGCAGACTCCCTGCCGAGCAGGGAGCCCGATGCGGGACTCGATCCCGGGACTCCAGGATCATGACCTGAGCCGAAGGCAGTCGCCCAACCAACTGAGCCACCCAGGCGCCCCCTGCCTTTTAATAGGTACTAAGTAAACACTTAGACTTTGGAATAAAGAAAACCTCAAAAGCATCTGTTTCAAAACCTGGAGAGTCTGGGTTTGGAAAAGTCGGTGAAGAAAACTTAGCAGAAAAATTTTATAAGCCTCGATGAGCAAACTCTTTTCACTTGACAAAAAGAAGCAAGAATTAAGACTGTAATTTATATTCCAAGTGGGAAACAAATCAGAAAAATATAGAAGCCAAAAAACAGTCACTCTCCAGGACTTAGCCCTTAGTGATAAAGACCGGATTTGTATCACAGGATGAAAAAAAATCAAAACAAACCACAAAAGGAAATAATATGCAAAGGAAATAAAATAATGGACTTTCCTGACAGGATTCTCTGACCAGGCCAGAAAGAGTTCTGTAGCACCTTTAAGAAGTATTTCACAAGTGGCACTATTCCAAAGGAAAATGAAATTAGGAAATTATCCACCCAAGTAAAGTTTATAAACAATCAGATCGTCTCTTAAAGCAATACGAACGACGTCTCATGGAAGCCTTTTTTATCAAGAGGTCAGTGGGAATATTGTTTCTCTCCTCTATATCTCCCTCAGGAATTAAATGTGGCAAAGAAAAAAAAGAAATGCAAGTTAACAATTCTATATTCCATTCTAGTGGGTGTGATTCTTTAAAATGTCATTTATAATCAGAAATCAGTAGTGTCCATGGCTCAATTGAGAAGGTTTGCGTAGAATGCTCAGTGAAAATGCCTTGCTTACCAGAGCTCACTTGCCCTAGCAGAGCCTACCCCCTCCTGGGAGAGGCTGCAGGCCTGAGATCTTAGTCTGCTCTATGGCTCAACAAATTTAAACCTAAAGCTTAGCTTGGATTAAACAAACAATATCGCATTTTCTAGAAGGGACAGGAGGCAAAGGAATCTCCTCCACTCCATTTAGAAATAAGATTTTTCTGGTTTCTACGTATCTAAAGAAGGTGGGTCCTAATGGTTTGGCCATTCATTGTGCAGCTGGCTAATTTAAACCCATGATGGAAGGTTTTCCTATTTATGAAACCACTAATTTCTATTATGAAAAATATATAGAAAGTTAGCACTCACATTACTCTTTTCCATGAATGGGTTTTATCCCCAGAATAGATCTATAATGAATAATAAATGCTCCATAAATAAAAAGGTGGGGCCTTAATGATTCTTTCCATCCATCTACATGCGGCAAGAGTGAAACACGAAAAAAGATTCCTTCTACTGGGAGAAAAAAAAAATGAAGAGGAATAGTCTCCTTCATTTTTTTATGCATAGAGAGGAAATTTGTTTTAATGCCATTAGATATCTTTAGGAAAACAGAATAAAAGAATTTCAGAAAAAGTCTGTATGACAAAATTATTCTATGTTCTCTCTCTTCTCCACAGAATTTTTAACACCCATTTGGTCTAATTAGCTTCACTTATAAAATACACAGGTACAGAAATGGCTGAACTAAAACACAACCCAAGCCTCCTTCTCATATCAATGATGTCCTCACATTGGCCTTTTAAAGGCTGTTGCCATACAGAACAGACAGTAACAGTTACTTAAGTTCATTATCCATTCATGAGGGAATGGGACCCCAACCTGTCCATTAAATTTGGTGAAATATTAATTTTGTCTATTTTGGCTTCTCAATTCCTAAGGCTCTTAAGCAGCTCTCAATGATATGAACACTAAGAAAGAATTAAAAACTGGTATAATTGCCCCCCCGCCCCGATTCCAGCACTTTCCAAATCACATTCACCGGCAAACACCATATATATGGAATAGGGTAAGGCCTATCAAGAGCCCCTCATTAATTAATTCATTCAACAAACATTTACTAAATCCTTTAACATAAGCCAGACACTATTCTAGTTGCTCTTGGGATTTTATCAAAGAGGAAAACAAAAATCTCGATGCTCATGGAATTTATAATCTAGTGTGAAGGGAGACCAGTTAATGAACAACACCAATAATTTATACATGTTAGAAGGTATGATGTGGGGGCTCCTGGGTGGCACAGTCAGTTAAGCATCCGACTCTTGGTTTTAGCTCAGCTCGTAATCTCGGTCTTGAGATCGAGCCCTGCGTCAGGCTCCACGCTAAGCCCAGAGTCTGCTAAAGTTTCTCTCTCTCCCTCTGCTCCTCCCCACCTCTCTCTTTTTCTCTCTCTCACATAAATAAATAAATCTTAAAAAAACAAAAGTAAGATGTGCTGTGGGAAGAACAAGGCAGGGCAGAAACAGAGAACCAAGAGTGCTGGGGGGACCTACTTTACGGTACCCACTAGGATGGCAATAATAAAATAGACAGATAATAACAAATGCTGTCCAGCCTGTGGAGAAATTAGAACCCTCATACACTGCTGATGGGAATGTAAAATGGTGCAGCTGCTTTGGAAAACAGTCTTGGCAGTTCCTCAAAATGTTAAACATTGAATTACCATATGATTCAGCAATTCCATTTCTAGATGTATAACCAAGAGAAGTGAAAATATGTGTCTGTACAAAAACTTGCATACAAATGTTCACAGCAGCACTATTCACAATAGCCAAAATAGAAACAACCCAAACACATGTCCATCAACTGATGATGGAGGGATAAATAAAATATGATATATTCTTACAATATTATTTGACAATAAAAAGAAATTAAATATTGATGCATGTTACAATATGGATGAATCTTAAAAACATTACGCTAAGTGAAAGAAGCCAGTCACAAATGGCCACATATCTATTCTATGATTCCATTTATAGGAAACATGAAGAATAGGCCAACCTATCAAGACAGAAAACAGAGGTCAGGGGAAGGGGGGGGAGTGACTGCTCAAGGGGGTTTCTTTTTAGGGTGATGAAAATGTTTACAATTAATTGTGGTGCTAGTTGCACAGTTTGTAAATATTGTGAAAAACCACTGAATTAGACATGTAAAATGGGTGAATTGTATGGCATATGAATTATATCTCAAAAAAGCTGTTAAAGAAAGAGTGCTGGGGGAGAGGAGAGATTCAGCATAAAGACTGAAGGCAGACCTCATTGAGAAGTTAGCATTTAAACACGGGACTTCACTGAAGGAGATGACATAGCTGGTTAACCATAAGGAAATCTGGGGGAAGAGGCTTCTTTCAATGTACTAGAGGTTCTAACAAAAGTCATCCAAGATAAAAGAGAGAACCTTAATGATTCTGTACCTGTTAAAGAAATTGAATTTGCTGTTTAAAATATTTTTAAAAAAGAAATCTTTAGGCTCAGATTGTTTCACTGGTAAATTCTATCAAACATTTAAAGAAGAAATAACACCAATTCTACACAATCTTTTCAAAGAATAGAAAGGACTCATTTTATGAGATCAGCACAACATCCTAATACCAAAACCAAAAATAGTACAAGAAAAGAAAACAAGAGACAAATATCACAAATCCTACACAAAATATTATCAAGTAAAATCCAGCAACATAGGAAAAGAATAATACACCACAACTCAATGGGATTTACCTCAGGGATGCAAAACTGATTCAATATTCAAAAATCTATCCGTGTAATCTATCATAACAATGTGGTCCAAAGGAGAAAAACCACAGGGTCATATCAACTGATGCAGAAAGAGCATTTGAGATTTTCAACATTTGTTCATAATAAATACTCCCAGAAAATCAGGAAATAAAAGGGAACCTGCTCAACTTGATAAAGTGCATCTGCAAAAAACCTTCAGCTAACACCATACTTAACGAAAGCTTCCCTCTAAGAATGGGAAAGAGACAAGGATGTCCCATTTACCACTCTTATTTACTATTATACTGGAAGTCCTAGATAGGCAAGAAAAGATATAAAAGACATACAGATTGAAAGGCAGAAATAAAACCATGCCTAATCACAGACGATATAATCATCTACATAGAAAATCCCAAGGAATCTTCACTAAAGCTAATAAATAAATTTAGCAAGGTAGCATGATATAATTGTATTTCTGTAAACTAGCAATGAATAATTGGAAACAGAATTTTTAAAAAAATATATATTTATAATAGTTTTTCAAAAGGAAAGAAATACTTAGGTATAAACCTAATACTGTTTTCCAAACACTTCAAAATGCTAATGAAAGAAATAAAAGAGCTAATTAAATGGATAGACATACCAGTTCACATACTGGGAATGTAACCATAGTAAGGATATCAACTCTACACAAACTGCAATATAGATTTAATGTAATTCCAATAAAAATCCCAGCAGGAAATTTTTGAGAATATAAACAATCTGATACCAAAATCTGTATGAAAAGGCAAAGAAACTAGTTAAAACAATTTTAAAAATGAAGAATGAAGTTGGAAATATTACAGTATCTAATTTTCAGACTTATACTAATCAAGATAGCATGATATTGGTGAAGGAATAGACACACAGATTAAGAGAACAGAATAGTGAGTCCAGAAATAAACCTACACAGATGTGAGTCTTAATTTTTGACAAAGACCATGTGGCCAATTAATTTTTGGCAGAGACACAAAGGCAATTCAATGGAGAAAGGATAGTCTTTTCAACAAATGCTCTTGAAAGTTCTTAAAATGACGCCAAAAACATGATCCCGAAAGAAAGAAGTAATAAATTGTATTTCTTAAGAATTAAGACCTTTGCTCTGTAACAGACACTTAAAGAATGAACAAACAAGCTGCAGTCTGGCAAAAAATATCTTTAATAAAATATCTGATAAAGGCATTATATCTAGATAGGTAAAGTACTCTCAAAACTCAACATTACGAAGAGAAATAGCTCAATAAAAATTGGCCAGAAGACCTGAACAGATATTTATCAAAGAGAAGTATATGGAAGAAAAATATGGCTTTTGATTTTTAAAATGATACAAAGGTGATTGAACGGGGAAATACCAACAAATGGTATTAAAATAACTGGGCATTCATATGCAAAAATAAACCTTAACCTAAACCTTATACCTTACATAAAAATTAACCCAAATTGATTGTTAAGGTAAAACATAAAACTATAAAACTTTTAGAAGAAAATACAGAAGAAATTCTTTGTGATCTGAGGTTAGGCAAACAGACACAACACAAAAAACATGACCTATAAAGGATAACTGATAAGCTGAACTTCATCAAAATGATGAACTTTTGTTCCGCAAAAGAGATTAAGAGAATAAAAAGCCAAACTACAGACTGGGAGAAAATATTTGCAATCACATATCCAACAAAGAACTTAAATCCAGAATATATAAAGAACTCTCAAAATTCAACAGTAAGAAAACAAATAACCCAATTATAAAAGAGGCAAAAGACCTGAATGGAACCTTTACCAAAGAGGATACATGGATGGCAGAAATGTACACTAAAAATAGTTGAACATCATTAGCCATTAGGGCAATGCAAATTAAAACTATGATAAAATACTACTACATACCTACTAGAATGGCTAAAATAATAAAGACAGCACATCCGTGTTCACAGCAGCACTATTCACAACAACCAAGAGGTGGAAGGAACCCAAAAGTCTATTGACAGATGAATGGATAAACAAAATGTGGCATATGCATACAACAAAATACTGTACAATCATAAAAAGATAGGAAATGCTGACACATGCTTCAACATGAATGAACCTTGAGGATATTTTATGCTGAGTGAAATAAACCAGTCCTAATAGGACAACTACTGTATGATCCCATTTATATGAAATATACTAAAGTAGTCACCTTCATACATATAGGAAGTACAATGGTGATTACCAGGAGGTGGGGAGGGGCGAGTGGGGAGTTGTTCAATAGGTATAGAGTCTCAGCTCTGTAAGATGAAAAAGTTCTGGAGATCTGTTACAGAACACTGTAAATATACTTTACATTTCTGAACTGTACATTTAAAAATGATTTAGACAGTACATTTTGATAGGTCTTTTTATGATAATAAAAAATAATAATGACAATATCAAGTGCTGACAAGGATACGGAGCAATTGGAACCTTCCTACATTGCTGGTAAGGAATGCAGAACTCTAGAAAATAGTCTGTGGCAGTTATTTATAAAGTTAAACATGCCTTTAGTGTATGACTCAAAAATCTCACTCCTACATGTTTTCCCTAGAGAAATGCAAACTTTGTTCACACAAAAGCCTGTATGTGAATATTTTTTTTAAAGGTTTTATTTATTTATTTGACAGAGAGAGACAGCCAGAGAGAGAACACAAGCAGGGTAAGTGGGAGAGGGAGAAGCAGGCTTCCCGTCGAGCAGGGAGCCCGATGCGGGGCTCGATCCCAGGACCCTGGGATCATGACCTGAGCCGAAGGCAGACACTTAACGACTGAGCCACCCAGGCGCCCCTGTATGTGAATATTTATAGTAGCTCTCTTCATAATCACCCCGAACTGGAAACAATCTACGTCCTTCAACAGGCGAATGGATAAACGAACAGGGTACATCCATAGCACAGAGTATCAACCAACAATGGAAAGGAGCGACTCGTACACACAACATCCCAGATGACTCTCAAGGGTGAAATGGTGAGTGAAGAAAGTCTCAAAACATTTCATACTGAATGATTTCAATTTTTATGATGTCCTTGAGACAACAAAATGATCGTGAAGAGCAGAACAGTGGTTGCCAGAAGTTAGGAGCTGGGGAGGTGGTCAAGGGAAGGGGGGGTATGACTGTAAAAGGGGGGGGGGGGGGGGAGGGGGGGGGGGTGGATCTGGGACATATCCTGATAATGGTGGTAGTTACACAAAACATACATATGTTAAAATTCACAGAACTACACACACACACACACACACACACTCCCCTTAAAGTAAAAAATGCCAGAGTGGTGAATGACCAAGAAATGACCTCTTTTGGGAAAGTCATGATCACAAATGCAGTAATAGTGAACTAGTTAGTAGTTCCTTTTTATATTTGCCTCCAACCTAAGCCAAACACAACTGCTACTTCTAAGAAAATCTCAGGCGTCCAGCGTCAGAGTTGTCAGGAACGGCAGCTACATTTGTCTGTGGACTATATAGGCTCATTCGCCCATGGCCACAGTCAAAAAGAGAGGCAAGGCAGAGAAAAGGTTTGGAAAAATCAAAACCTATTTGTGTTTTCTGAAAGGACTAAGGTTTGACACAGCAAGCACAGACCAGTGCTCAGTGAAAAGCTTCATTCCTAGGGTCCCGCTTTGCTGGGGGAAGTTTACAGGAAATGTTTCCAAAGGGGCTGCCAAAAACAGCCACAGGTAACCTGGAGGCTATGAGGTCTGGACCATGCAAAAACCATTCCAGTGATCTCTAGCTGTGACCTCTGCTTTTCTTCCTCAGAGAGAAGCCACCAATAGGCGAGCTATCAACATAAACCAGTTCCCCCTGCCACTCCACAACGTGAAGGTAAAAGGAGTTGGGGAACATCTCTCTTTGCTCTGATCTGGAAGAGGTACAAGATAAGTACAAGGAATGGAAAAACGGTAGAGTTAAGGAAGGCACAAAGAGAAATGTTTTGAGAAAGAAAAGAGGAATCAAAACTGTAGTTAAGAGGTTGACAGGAGAAAAACGGGGAACCCAGAGAGGGAAAGGCTGACGTGTGATGTGGACAGCTGAGAGGAACAGTATACCCGAGACACTAAAGGACAAGCTTCACAAGCCTCGAGAAACTTGCCCCTTTGTTAACTACTGTATCCTTGGAGCACTGAAGAGCATGTAGGCTCACAGTAGGAGGTCGGTGAGTATGTGCTGTGTGAATGGACAACAAGGAAGGCTCAGCAGGGCCGGCAGGAAGAGTCACACAGTGGTCACCGAGGAGCTCTTACTGATGTGTGAGCTCAGGATGGCACCTCACAGAGACCGGGGTGGCTCCTCCGAAGAAAAGCTGTCTTCTCATAATGTGTTTCTTAAGACCTGAAGGAGGCCATGCCGAGACTCCTCAAACCCTACTCTACTGATTTTTAACAAGAATAATTGTCTTCCCCAGAAGCAACTGGATAGTCCATCCAGTCAGAAGTTCTGAGGAGGAAACAGAAAGGTGTGGAAGGCCGGGGGTGGTATTCTAACCTTCTGGCTGAAATCATGACATACGAAGAGTGGAGTGGACAACCGAAGGGAGTAGCTACTGGAACTGATGGTGTCAAATCAAGATCTGGTTTTCTAGACCTTAAATTCTATACAGTAATGCCAGGCCTGTGAGGCCCATTCCATGGAAAAAGGAGTGATATGCCAGGTGGAGACTGGATTGGCCTAGTGAAGAGGACCTTAAAGCTGAGTTAGAGAGGGAGGAAAACACTCAGATAACGGTCTAAAATCAGGTCCCATGGAAGACAGCAGCTAGGACAGAAGACACAGCAGCAGAGATTTCTGGTGCTTTCAGAGAAAATAGCATCCCAGAAGTGTGGGCACAATATGAATGGATGCAGAGGCAGAGAAGTACTACAGAAAGGAGATCGGGGGTGTCAACCCAGGAAAATAACTCTTTGAGATGTGGTGGGGCAGGATTCCTGATAACTTGAAAGAGTCAGATCTGATCCAAGGGGGAGGCCTAATGTCAGCAGGGAGCACAGCCAGCGGGACACTGTCAGGGAAACATACCCAACTGAGGGAGACACATGGTGGAGAATATGTAGAAGTGGGTACCCAGAAAGGACACACACAGCACATTGTTAGAAGGGGGTAAAATGGATCACCCAGTTTGGAGGACTTGGCTGTTTTTCTACACATAGAACATTAAGTGAGCAAAAGATATTTCACTCCTACTGACAAATTCTTATCATTTTAATAACAAGATGAATTCCTATTGCAGATGCAATTCTAAATATAAAAACATGGTTGATGAAGTGCAATCATAAGAATTTGGGGGGAAGTCATGGTGTTATCTTGGCATTAAAATGGCTAAGAAAGGGAAGGTGAAGTCTGGTACCCTGTGGGCTCTGTGAGAGCAGGGACCTCATCAGGCTTGTTCATCACTGTGTCCTCAGAACATCCTGCCTTGGGCCTGGTACTCAAGAAAAATGTACTGAATAATCTAGACAATTTAATATGGCCCCATGGTGAGAAACTCTGAACTGAGAACATATCAAGGGGATGAAAAAACTTTATGAAAAGATGGAAGGACCATCATATAACACTGTGATTTGGAGACATGTATGTGTATATATATATATATTAGTGCCAGGGCAGAGCTAGAAAAATTGGAGAGAATCTGTTTCAGCTCAATGTAAAAGAAATTTTCTTCAATAATTAGAGCGAGAAATCAGGAGCTCAGAAGTGGAATGATTACATGTTGTCAGGTTTGCTGGAGACAGTGGACATTCCTGCCTTGGGGACAGACCCAGATGAAAGGTATAGTACTCTACAGCCCTCAAATTCTCAATTTCCAATCGAAAATTCAGAAGATATTTTCCTAGAGTTTCAGTAAGTAGTGTTTGGCTGTATGTGAACACATTTTAATAGTGCCCAGCTTCAGGTGTATTGTGGACCAAAGTGAATTTTGTAAATTAATTTGGGAATATACTTGTCATTCCAAGTAATCTAACAAATCAGTATTGCAAACACCACTAGCATGTGAGTTAGGGACTGTTTACCCACAGAGGCAATCATACATTATTGTTTCAGTTTATAAAAGCATTCTCTGCAGGACTTGATACTCAAATCCACCAAAACACCAACATATGAGGGATTCTACACTCGGACTCCATGAAGCTGGATTTCTGATGCCCTGTCAAAATCTGGCTCCTAAATTCTAACTTAAGAAAGGAAGCCATAACCAAACGTTTATATTACAGAGTTAAATTCCCTTCCTGGATTCCTGCTTCTCTCCTAGAATTGTATAGAGTAAAATGACATGATTTGTTAGGAGCCACGGTGCTAGCAACAGATATCAGGATTAACAACCATGAGGTTCATGAATGTGAGATATTTTAATCATTAAGAGATTGGATAAAGTTTATAATGAACTACATTCAGTAAATTGACACCACTGTTAGATAGAAGGAAATCCATGGTCTAACACATGTGACTACTTAATAGGATTTCCCTGAGTACTTTTCTTTCCCTCTCTCCTGTCTTTGTTCAAATGTTGTTTTCCTAGTAAAGTTTCTCTGACCACCACATCTTAAACTGTAACTTACCTCCTATATTCCCTATTTCTTGCTTTATGTTTTTTCTTCTCATTTTCTAACGTTGGGAGTTGACTTTCTGCCTCCTATCCCTACTAGAATATAAACCTCATAAGGGAAGGCCGTATTGTCTCTTTTGTTCTCTGCTGTATCACTAGAGTCTATAGCAGTACCTGAAACATAGTAGGTGTGGATGCTCAGTAAACATCTGTTGAGAAGACAAAGGAGTGTTGTCTAATGTATAAGCAAGGAGTGCTATGTGGACCTGGTTGTGCTGTGTGGTCTTTGGCTGATTATGTAACTTCCTTCTGCTATAGTAAATCGGAAAAGGGAGAGATTCTCTTCCCTTCCTCCAAGATGGTGTTAGGGTGAATGATACACGAAAGTACTTCCATCTTCTTCGTGGAACAAGACAGATGAAACCAAAATGCTATTGTTTATTATGCAATCAGACCAGTCCTTAACAAATATCACCCTATGCAAATCTTCTAACTTTGCCCTACTTTCTAGATAAAGAAAATAATCCCACGCAGGAACATTATGCCTCTAGGGTTAGAGAGAACATGATCTTTAATAGGACCAAACAATTTTGACCCTTGTCAACCATTTTTCTATGCATACACTGCTAAAATTAGGCAGGTAAGTAGAATCAAAATTATTCTTCAGACCAAATCCTTCTCACAGCAAAAACTCTAGTATACGAAGCAAACCCACATAGTAGAATCATCTTTCAGTGATCAATCCTTAGTGATCCGGGTATGAAGTTATCTTCTAGAGATACAACATAGTGTAATGGTCAAAAGTACTGGCTGAGCACTACACTGCTTGGGTTCAGATATCGTGTTTGCCTCCTACCAGGTATGCGACGGCGGGCAAGTCATTTGAATTTTCCGACCTTAGTGTCCTCATCAGTAAAACTGAGATAACAGTAGCACTGAAACTTCATAAACTTTGATGATTAAATGAGTTAATGTGAATAAAGTTCTTGGAGCAGAACCTGGCATATGATAGCATTCAGTAAAAATCAGACATTATTATTAGGGAGTGCAGAGTACCAGTAAATTAAAGTTTTTACCAGAGGACTCTCTACAAATCACTCTGATTCTTAGAATGCTGATAACTTGCAACAATGTTATCTAAAAATCTAGGCAGGCATTCCTTCTGCATTACTAACAACACAAATAAAAAAGTCATGATTATAATGAAGATAAATGTCCGTATAACTTTCTTTTAAAATAGGGGCAAAGATAGGAAAGAGAAATTTTCCCTAATTATTTTGTTGGCTTCTTAATAGTTGTACATGGTTGCAATTTTGAGTACATGTTTTTGGTTAGTATTTTAATTTATTGTCTTTCTCTTTCCCATTATGATTTTTCAATCTTTAATTTCTTTTACAAAGTCCTAAAGCACCCAGTGCTGTATTTTTAGTTATAGTGGATATTCAATAAATAAGCAATTCAAGGCATATTTAAATGTACATATTGGGGGGCGCCTGGGTGGTTCAGTTGGTTAAGTGTCTGACTCTTGATTTTGGCTCAGGTCATGATCTCAGGGTTGTGAGATCGAGCCCACCATCGGGGTCTGTGCTGGGCGTGGAGCCTGCTTAAGATTCTGTCTCACTTTCTCCCTCTGCCTCTCCCCCGCTCATTCTTGAGCCCTTTTTCTCTCTTAAAAAACGTACATACGAGGTATAAATTATTATATAAAGTACTTTCTGAAGTGGGGCAAAAGTGAATGAGATAGTCTCTGACCTTCAATATTTTACATAGCAAATTAGAAGCAGACACATAAACCAGAAAAGTCAAAGTGTACATATCTTAACAGAATTACAAGCAAAGGAGGGGAAGTTCCTACTCAGTTGATACAGAATCAAGGTTAAGAATATCTTTAGGAAGGGTCAGTCAGTTAAGCATCTGCTTTTGCCTCAGGGTCATGATCTCAGGGTCCTGGGATCCAGCCTGCATCAGGCTCCCTGTTCAGTGGAGCGTCCCATCCCTGCTCATGCTCTCTTTCTCTCAAATAAATGAATAAAATCTTAAAAAAAAAAAAAAAGAGTATCTTCAGGAAAGGGGTGCCTTGGTGGCTGTCAGTTGGGCATCCAATTCTTATCACAGCTCAAGTCTTGATCTCAAGGACATGAGATCGAGACCCACATTGGGCTCCACACTAGGCATGGAGCCTACTTAAAAAAAAGAGTATCTTCAGGAAAGAAGAGATATGTCATGACCCTTGCATGACATGGTATCTCCCCAGGTGTAGCTGTAAGACGATGATGCTCAGAGCAAGAAAGAAGAAAGGAAGACAAGCTTGGGGACAAGAAGGCTTAGGGGCATGCTCAGTAAGTGGTGACCCTGTGTGACTGAAATGCAATGTAAGTGACTGACAGGGAAATGACAGGAAAGGTCAGTGTGGGTTACACTGAGGAGAGCTTAAGAGTCTGGAATTCACTTAGGAAACAATGTGGGGTCAGTCACCCTTTAAGCCAAGGACCAACAGGACCAAAGTTCCACCTGAAGAGATTCCCTCACAGTGGTATCTAAGATGAGCTAGAGGAGACAGGGTAGGGATGGGGAGTTTGCCTACGTATTTCTCCAAATCCACAATAATCCTTGTTCTTTCTGGTCACCCAGCTCTTCGGTTGTACCATTTTAGCAACAGGAGCTCCAGCACTTGAGGTTTGGGGTCTAAGGGGACCACTCCCCCAAACCCATTCCCTGTGTTCCACTTCATACAGCAAGTTTCTGTCCTGAATCCTTTGGTAACTTCCTGTCCTCGTTCCCAGCTCTATTCCCTGGTTCCTTAAAAAAAAAAAAAAAAGGAGAGGGGCTCTGTTTGAGTCTTTCTGATTCCTGTACCAGGCACCATCTGCTCATGAGCACTACCACCTAAGGAATTCAGAATACCCTGGCTACTAAGGTCTACCTGGATTTCCCTCTCTCACTTACCTGGATGCTCTCCTATTTTACCCTGTCGGGCAGAACACAACCCATTGCTCTATTTGCCTGGCCTGAGATTTGGAAAGTTGTCATCTTGGTTACTCTGGGGTTCCTGACAGCCTCTGGCATCCTGAACCTTCGCTGTCAGCCTCACCAGCTAGGTCAGGCTCTCCTGTGGGCAGATTTACTACCAGAACCTCACCTCTCCCTACCTTCTCTAGCATTCTCTAGCTTTCTATAGCTGGTACAGCTAATACCTAAATATAACCAAGAGGCTACCTGCAATAATAGAGTGATAAGGACCAGATAATGGGGATTGAGAAGAAAGGCTAATGTTAGAGATCCTGTACCAGAAGAAAACACATGAAAGGTTTTAGGAACTAATGGAATGTAGAAGATGGTAAGAGGCAAGGAAGAGTCAAAGGACTCTATGGTTCCAAGTCTGGATGCCAAATAAAGCCATGTCTGCAACAGCATGGATAGCTGGGACTGGCAAGGGATCTGTTTTGCTTTGGAATGGATTTTGTACATAGTACTTTTCCACTCCCTCTTCCCTCACTCTGTGCTCATTCATAGCATTTACCTCTCTAGAATGAAAGCTCCAGGAGGGCAGGAACCTTGCTCGCTCACTCACTCCAGAATACCGGACGCCAGAACAATACTTGCATGCATCACGTTTTCAGTGCAGATATATGTAGACCTTAGGAATGGATTTTGAGTTAACATGCACTCCTTAGGCATTGCTACTCATCAAGTGGTTGGGTAGAAGTGCCTAGGTCTTGGGTGGAGACTTGGCTTGAGAGCTGTGGGTACTGAGAAGAGATGGCATGATGAGAAAGAGCACAGTCAAAGAAAGGGAAGGGGGAAAGAGGAGGCAAAAGGCAGCAAGAAAAGTCAAAGACAACCAAGATAATGACATCTTTTGTAAATCAAGGAAAGACTAACCAGCGATGGCAAATGCTGCAGAGGTTGGGATGGATGAAAATGAGAGAGTAACTCTGAATTTCCCGATTGGGAGGCTTGGAGTGTCATCAGTGGAGTGCTGGATGCAGGCAGAGATGGCAGAGGGAGAGGAATGTTAGTGTGGAGAGGATGTGGAAGCAGTGACATAGGCTGGATTTTCAAGATGTTTGGTCTTGATGGCAACAGACTGCAGAAGTTGGAGGAACAAGTGTTAATTTAGACAGGGGATTTGTTTGTATTCTTATCTTTGGGGAGATGGAAATATATTTAAGGATCTAGAGGGAGGAACCTCAGCCA
Source organism: Callorhinus ursinus (assembly GCF_003265705.2). Taxonomy (NCBI): domain Eukaryota; kingdom Metazoa; phylum Chordata; class Mammalia; order Carnivora; family Otariidae; genus Callorhinus; species Callorhinus ursinus. The sequence continues at coordinate 58,855,738 of NW_027397068.1, read as the reverse complement.
CTACACACATGGCACCCCCACCCCCCAAAAAAGAAAGAAAAAAACCAGGAAGAAATAATTATGTAGGAAAAGAAGTGTAAATAACATTTTGAGTTCTAAAGACACAGAAGGGATGTAACTGAGAGCAAAGGTGGGACCAGAGAAGGGCCCTCGAGCTCAGGAGATGGAGAGTGAAGAAAAGAGGCACTGGGGGAAAGTAAATGGAAAGAAGACTGCTCTCCTGTCCTAGAATCCAAAGTCTGTGGACCAGCCTACACAGAATTGAAGAGACAGGTAACTTCCCACTTTAAAACAAGGCCAGAGAACTTGAAGTTGGGGCCTAGGCCCAGCCTGACTTATAGGACAAGATGGCCTTCCAAAATATAGTTGGCTCAAGGACTACCAAAGCAAGCAGAGGACAAGACACTTCTCTCTCTTTTTTTTTTTTTATATTTTTATCTTTAAGTAATCTCTACACCCAATGTGGGGCTTGAATTCATATCCTGAGATCAAGACTCACATGCTCCACCAACTAGGATCCTTCTTAATTACCACCACCACGGTAAACATATGAGTACAATGGCATTGATTACGATGGCATTAGTAAATCAGTGTTGCATCCTCTCTGTTACCAATTAAAAATTCCTACAACAGAAACCCAGACTAGGAAAAGCAGCATTAATCACTAGGTAGTGGAACGCAGTAGATTCATAGCCATGTGACTATAACGCCAGGAGTTTAGGGGAAGGAAAAACAAAGATTTACTTTTCTTGGAAGAAATGCATCTTCTTTCAGATCCCAACATATTGTGGGATGTGCCTAAGGTGTACTTTATAGTATGCCAGACAGCACATGGCCTTGGTCACATCCAAACAACTAGAGTTCACTGTTTGAGACAATTTATTAAAGAAGAAAATACCTTTCTCTTGGTTATTTCCAAATGCATCAGTTTTCCCCTAGACGTGACATCTTTCCTCAATGTGAATAAAACATCTGTTACAGCATTTTGTGCCTCCCTTTATTTTAGGCTTTACTGATACACTTCATAAAGCTCAGCAGAAATTTAAGCCTTAAAATAAGCATATATATAAGGTAACAACAAAGTATTTTATAATGGGACACTTGATAACATCTTATGAAATTCAATTAAGACATTAAGATGGGTTTAGAAAGAAATGACACAAATGTAGCAGATAAATTCACAAAGAATTGTTAACATATCTCCTTGGCTTGTCTTTATTCTGTTACGTCACAATTTTGATGCAAAGAAAACAGACATCTAATAACTTTTTCAGGTTGTTAATGTGGTTTGGTAGTCTTTAGGAACTAGGGATATAGCACCCACAAATAACTCCTTGGAGCTAAACTTATATAAAATCCTGTGCGAATCTGAAAAGAAAACAGAATAGAAAGATGGCTAGGCTTTCCTCAACAAATATGGGATAACATAAAATAACACTTAATGCTGTTTAAAATGAATTTTCTTAAATATTCAGGGTTACAGCCTGAATATTAAAAAGAGATGACAAGGAAAAGTGAAGAATTTCTTTGTGGCTGTCTTTTCTACATTAGGGAGAGAGAAGTTAGCAGCCAAGATTCAAGTAAAGGGCAAGCTAGACAAATGAGGAGACTTTCATCCTCCCTTCTCAATATCTTCTTACTGGCACTGTCTAGAGCCCTACTCCCATCTTGGGTAGCCATGGCAACCCGAAGGGCCAGATTCTCTCAATGCTTAGGGAGACATGAGAGGGGGACACTTAAGAAGACCGGTGTGGTTCCATTCACAACTGAAGAATAAGGGAGAACAAGATGTCCAGCCAGGGATTAGGAGTCAAGGACTGACAACAGAATCTGGAACTGAAAGCACCTTAGAATTCAACTCATTCAACTCTGATCTGACTTGCTCAAGGTCACATGATACCTGGGTGGCAAGGACACTACCAGAACTCAGATGTCCTCACTCAGCACAGCACTCTGTCCACTGCCCACTGCTTCTAATCCAAGAAGCCAATTAGAAACTACAGAAAATGTAATAACCAAGCTATTGTTATTTCCCCTTAAGCCAAGTCTCTTTTTCCCCCCTCTCTTTTCATTATAGAAATTTTCCAATACCTCCACGTAGAGACGTGAGAATAATAAATAACCTGTACCCATCGCCAAGCTTAAGCAATTACCAACTTGTGGCCAATCTTCTTTCATCTACACTCACCCCCACCTCCAGGATTTTGAAACAAATCCCAGATATGGTATTATTATTTCTTTTTTAAACATTAAATGCTTAAAGAAGTTATATAGCTGCAAATGCATCAGAAGCAATTTGTTAGGATGCTTTGGTGTCCCTATTCCGTACCTTTGTGCTATGTGAGGTATTTTCTATTTTATTTCACAGCTCTAGAACTAAAGGCCAGCTCCTATGTCAGCACAGGCCAGTAAGATATGCTCTGTGACCCTGCACATACACTGACAATATTAACCTTGGTGCAATGAGGAATTTTGATGAAGTGGTTGTATTAGACAATAAGCATAGAGAACGTTGAACTTATATCAAGAGATAAAGGCTTTTCTACCTTAAAGGTAATATCACTGATGCCAGACACTTGTTTAAACTGGGCTTCATTCAGGCCTGAGGTTTAAAGCCAATTTCTTCCCGGAGTCCATATGAAAGGTACTAAATAATATAATTCTTAAAGTTTAACAAATCCACAAAATAATAAAAATAAATTTTCACACCAATAGTGTTATGACTCCCTTAGGACAGAAACCATTTATTTGTCTTAAAGGCATGATGGAAATTTTAAAATTTAACAATAAAATATAGCAACACTTTTCCTTCAAACAGCCATTTACATTTTGCCCACAAAACAAGTACATTCAAAAAAGACATTCAAAAAGTTTTTAAATTAAAAATAGGATTGTGCTACTGGAACTAAGTAGATAGATAATATTGTGTGTGTGGGAATGGATATTTCAGCTACAATGTTGACAAGTAACATTTTCCCTTCTAATTTTCTATTTCACCTTCCTTCACCTTCCCCTCCCTCCACACTAGTTTTCCATATGAATTTACAAGTATATAGTTAAAAATAAGAATATATTAGAAAGTCAGTGAGTGGAAAAGGACGCAAATGTCAAATATGGACTTTTTTCTGGGGAAAAAAAAAGCCCTACAAGACACAATTTTTATCTTTTAAAAATTTAACAACTTATCGTCTAGCAAAGTTATGATATTCATACCTGCTGAGGTTTCTCTAAATTTGTCACTGGTCTTCTTTTTCCTCCATTTCCAAGGCTTAAAGATTTTACCGATGGTGGAGAGTTTCCCCTTTCTCTTGAAGGGAGGTGTTTGGGAGCCTGCTGTTGGGCCATCTGAATTTGCTACAGATGCTTTGTCCAGTCCATCAACTGTATAAAGAAAAATAAAGTCAGAGAAAAGCTGTAATAAAAAGTTTGAGACAACATCGTCTGGTTCTTCCTGCACTTTAATAGCAAGTATGACCACTTTAATTGGAATCTCATGTAAAGTTTATTTTGTCCCACTCCCCAGCTGGTAGAACTCCCCTAATATCAATCAGTAAATCAATCAATCAGAAATTACAGTCCCCTTAGATAATCATTTTGGGAAAATAGAAAAGAAGCAAGAGACTTACATAATAGGTAGGGCCAGACAAATAAGGGTCTGTGAAACACAGCTGAATCCATCTGCAGCAACTACATCACTAGTTTGTGGAGGAACAGAGTATTCTAAGTATTCCTGAAATAGGATGTTCCTCCAGAGGCAAGTATAGCATTCTCAGTAATGAATGTTACAGTTATGGTGTAGTTAAAACCATTGTTTCTCCTTTGCAAAATAAAATGTAGTGCCAAGAAGCTAAATTCTAATTTTTACAATACTAAAACTATCTTTTGCTTCTATTTAAAAAGAAAGTTTTCAGCTTCCCAATAAACTGATAATTTTCGCTAATAATAAGAAATGTGTGGAAAATGTGGGTATTGTGTGTGATAGAACATATCTTTAGTGCCTTAATCAACTTATTAATCAGAGAAAGGCCCAAAACCTTAAGTTGCCTTGCATTATGTTCAAAACAGAAGGTAGACAATGATGACTTATGTTATTCCTACTATTAAATGGTAATGGCAAAAAACTGGAAGCAGCCCAGAATGGATAAACCATGGTATTGTTCATGCAATGAAATAACACTCAGCAATAATGATACTCTCCCCAATACATACAACAACATGAATGCCTCTAAAAAACACTGTGCTGAAAAAAAGCCAGGCACAACGGAATACATACGTGTGGTTCTATTTATATGAAGGTCTAAAGGAGCCAAAATGAATTTATGATAATAGCAAAAAAAGAAAGAAAATCAGAACAGTAGGGACTTCTTGGAATGAGATGGAAGTAAACATTAGTTGAGAAGGGGCTTGAAGGGAACTTACTAGGGTGACTGAAATTATCTCAATAAGGGATAGATCATACACAACTCATCAAATGGTATTTATGATATCATGTATTTTACTTCATGTAAAATTTACCTTTAAAAAAACCATAAATAAATAGTGATTTTGCATGCAATTAATGATATGCATGCTGATGTGTTTAGGGGTGAAGTGTACTGATGTCCAACAAAAATAATTAATGGACAGACAGATGGAATGGGCAGATGGATAAATACAATAAAGTAAATAAAACTTATACTCAAAAAAAATATAGCAAAAAGTTAAGTGTTAAATCTCAGGGTGGATATGTGGTGATTAACTGTGTAATTCTTCCGTCTTCAAAACTTTCATAAGAAAATACTGGGAAAAACAAAACAAAAGAAAAACTGAATGGCAAGGACTTTTGCTTGCAGGAAAATGGAGCAGACTTATTTTCCTATTCCTCCTGCTAAATAGAACTTAAAAACCCTGGATGTTAAATATAAGCGAAGCATAAGAAGACTCAGCAAAGTGAAAAGAAAGTAGACCACCCTGAGACTTCAGGACCCAAGAAACAACATGAAGGTGAGATTCCTGGGTTTTCTTTTTGTCTCCTTTATACCAGACTTGTAGCTGAAGTGGTCACCAACCTGGAGACACCATGAGGCATAGACCAAAATAGCCTCAACAAAAGCCTGTTCTCCAGCCAAAAGAGCAAGAAAGGGACAGCCTAGCAAGATGAAAAACCTTTAGACAATAACTGCTCTACTCCAGCCAAATACCACAAGAGAAACTACCACCATGAATGCCAGCAAAGGCTGAGTGGGGTAGACTAGATGTCTACCCTCATGAAGTTGTAACAAGAAGCCCCAACTTCCCTGTCAGAGAATTCAAGGAAGAGCAAGGAGGGAGTTGGGACCTTCATGCCCACCAGCTGGTAATGAATCATCCTCTACAGTGTCAGTAGAGACCACATGGGAGCCTGGCTGTCCACCCCTACCCAGCAGTAATGAGGGTTCTCTCCTCCTCCATCCCCATAAATATTGGGGTGGTATCAAACCAATGCCCAGTGGGAACAAGACCACCCCTATCCACTGTGGTATCATTGGAGACCATGCAGGGATCTGGAAATACCATTATACCCAAGAGTAATGAGGAGCATTCCCTGCCCCCATTTCCACCATAAGGTATCAACAGAGGATGAGTGGGGAACCTGGATTTTTACCTCTACCTGGCAGTAGTGAGGCAGTACCCTTCCTTCCAATGCTGGAGATGTGGCAGACATAGCCAGTTCAAAAAACAACAACAACAACAAAACAAAACAAAAAGAAGGATTCAATAAGATTTTGAGTCCTATAGCATAATATAAAAATGTCTACATCTCAATCAAAAATCACTTGACATACCAGAACTAGAAAAATCTTAAACTGAAGGAAAAAATACAATCAATATACACTAATACCTAAATCCTTATGAGCTCCTTCCAAATAAGAAGGATAAATGCCATTCTTCCCTCTAGTGATGCCTATTCTAGTTTCAGATAGAAATGCAAATCCTGCAGTGACTGTTTCTTCCATATATGGTTTCTGACCCTATTTTACCCTGCCCATATGGACAGGGTATAGGCAGAGAGAAATATAGGACAGACTGATTTTGAAGCTAAGCCAGAGTGAAAATATAAAATCCTGATTTACTTTACTTCCACTCTTCTCCAACTACCTTACTCAAACAAGGGGCAAACCTAAGGAGGCACTGAGTGTCTGGTGTTTCTTCTTTTTTGAGATTTTATGCTGAAGGGCTTAATTTTGAACAATTTAAATGTTGTGAAAGATATAAGGGCTGACTATTACACACATAGGAATGAGGGTTTCTACCTCAAATTCATCTCTGTGGCTATAGACATACATCTACTTCTTTTCTCTCAAGCCACATATCCAGTTCCTTGACACTCCATAAAAATTCTGCTTTTGATCCAAACTACTTAAGAATAATCTACTTTTTCTCCTGAAAACAAAAATAAACAAAACAAAAAGTAAGTAATTCTCTAGGTGACAGATGGGGAGACTGAGTGAGTGAAGAATTAAAGCCTTAATGTTAAATTCATAGCTGTATAAGAAATTAACTGCCATTATCTTTATTATGCATCTACAGTTCTAGTCTTTATCTCTACTCTGGAAAGGGCCTGGGCCAGTGCCAATGACCAGAGCAGTGCATACACATACATATCTTTTTTCTGACTGAATAAATTCATCTGTAATTTTGTAATTGTTGGGTTAGTAAAACAAACTACACTTCCAATTAGGAACCATATGTTGGCACAGTTGGCCACATTGCCATTGTACTTCTATTAAATCATGAATGTGTAGGGGATTTTCATCTGCTTTTGAGTAGTATGAACAGAATATAAACTCTCTTCTCTCCTCCAAACACCTAGGAGACTGCCAGTTCCATTGGTACATCTATAATTTTTCTTTTGAACAACTTACCATTAAAATCAGTTTGAAACTTAGTAACAAAATTTTTCACAGGTCTCCTGAATCTTGCATTTACATGCAGATGAGAACAAACTGCTAGGTAAATCCCAGATGAAAGTCTAAATTTCCTGTTTTAAAAGGTTAATTTTGATTGACTTTCATGTTTTGAAAAGTAACCTGTCCTTCATCAGAAGTTTCTTTTTCACACTTGAGATCAACATTTAAAAATATTTATGTATTTTACAGTTTTTATGTTTTCCAGTATAAGTCTGCCACTTTCCCCTTTAAAGGCCACAGAACTTGAGAGCAACGTTTAGGGAAGATTTGACTGTATTTCCTATACTGACTTGAGGCCTCTCTCAACTGAAAAATGCCTTCATATACATACTATCATATATAGGGGCATACATTTCTGGACACAGAACCAAGTAGGCAACAAGATCAGAATAAACTCAAGCTCTGAGCCATCGCAGATGAGACCGGATAATGGTTTCCAAGGAAGCCAAGTGGCTATCTTTGTTCTGAGTTCACTAATGGAGATCCTTACTCTCTTGCTAATCAGAGTTTACTTTGGGTTGTATCAAATCTCTTCCTTTTGGGGGGTAAGATGAATCATCACCGGACAGAAAGAGAAAAGGAACAGAAAAATCAAGGTGTGTGGCATTACATGAGAGCATGAGTTAATTCTGAAACTGCTACCCATGTACACTGGGAGAGAATAAATAAGTAAACGGACAGTTGATGTTGGAAGCCAGGTTTCTCACTGCTGGAAAGGGAGCTTATTGATAAGCAAGGGGGGGTTGCTAGAATGATCCATACGGCACTGTATTAGGGTTGGAAATGTCATAATGAACTCATGTTTGGCCAGACAGATAGACAGAAAGAGAGAGAGAGGGAGAGAGAGAGAGAGAGATAGTTAGATAGATAAGATGATAGATGATAGATAGATAGATAGATAGACAGATAGATAGATAGATAGATATGCGTGTACATACAGCTCAGTATACACACATGTATTTCCTAGTTCTGTTCATTCAGAAAGCCTAGAAGCAGCAATACCCCAAGTGAGCACACTGGCACTCAGTTCTTGGTTTCTAACAGGGCTCTTCAAAGAAAAGGAATCAGATCTCTACTGAAATGGCTGCTTCCAGGGCTAGGGCAGGGAAAATACCAGATGAGCCGGGAGCATGTTACAGTGCCATAAAGTAAGCAAGGGCTCAAAACACATACTGATGGGAGTATGTCAAAGTCACACAGGAGCCAACTGAAAGAGTCCCAATGGCCAAAGCTGGAACAACTTGAGCAACAAAATAAATAAAGTGGTATTAGATGATAATCCAAAGTATAAAATTAATATATACAATATTGATAAATATTGAATACTGATATAGACAATATCACATTGATATGAATATTGAATGGTTAATAATATAATACTAATATGGATAAATATTGAATAATTAAATAAATGTGGGAAAACAAGTTTGTACAGAAGAACTACAAATGATTTATATAAGCACTCCATCTCAAGGGAGTAGAGCTGAACTCCCCACTCCTTAAATGTGGGCTACGCATTGGGACTTCCTTCCAAGGACTGCAACATAAAACGGAGGGGGAGGAGTGACCTTACAGAGGAGAAAATTGACAAACACTACCTCAGCTAAGTGATCTTCATTAATGTCATCAGTAGTAAGTCATGTTGATCATATGTACCCTTGAAATGATGGATGAGAATCATACTTCAAAACTCATAACCCTGCTGTAACCATGAGAAAAACATCAGACAAAACCAAAATGAGGGACATTTACAAATTACCTGACCAATACACCTCAAACTGTCAAGGTCATTAAAAACAAGGAAAGTCTAAGAAACAATCAGAGACCAGGGGAGGCTAAGGAGACATGATAAATAAATGCAATGTGGTATCCTGGATACCACCTGAAACAACAACAAAAAAGAGCATTTGGGGAAAATGAGGGAAACCCTAATAAACTATGGAATTTAGTTAACAGTAATGCACCAATGCCCTGTTCTTTGGTTGTAACAAATGTATTATACTCATACATGAGATGAACAACAGGAGAAAGTAAGTAGGGGGTATATGAGAACTCTCTGTACTATTTTTGCAACTTTTCTACAAATCTGAAACTATCTTAAAATTAAGAATTCATTTGTATAAATGTGGCATTAGCTAGCATGAAGGTGCATGAGGATGAGGATTTAGGAGGTTCTTAGGGGTGAGGATATCAGCTGTAGGGAGACCTCAGGGAGTACAGTACAGACCTCAGGGAGTACAGCTTTTACCAACAGTAAACATTTCTGCTCAAAGAGGTTTTGGGAAGTTAATATGCTTTAGAATTGCCCATATTTCTCTCTAAAATCTCTTTTAAACGATATTTTCAATTCCTAGTATTTTATCACCAAGAGATATTTATAGGTCATCAAATTGCTATTTCAGCACTTTTTAGCACATGATAGACCCAAATAAGGTAATTGACATTCAACATCTTTCAAAAGGGTAGATAATGGGCCTTGAAAAATGGTGTCAGAAAGTATTCACTCAGTTACTGTGAGGCTGTACAGAGAGAGTTGATCCGAACATACCCCCAATACTCTCTCTCCCTTTTTCTCCCTCTCTCTCTCTCTCTCTCACCATGCCAGGATTAGTATCATGTACTGCTGACACAGAATGACAAACCTGGGAATAAAAAAGGTTTCTTGTTCTTTATTTTTAAGTCATTGAAGCTGAACTGTTTTCAATAATAGAATTTTATTTGGGAATCAAAGTAAATTTAAAGGACTGAAGCTTATTTCATGACAACTGAGGACGCATTTCCTATCTCAACCATTTTTTCCCCTGCACTCATGGGGATGGAAGAGTGAATGGCACAATTCAGGTACAGACAAATCCCAGAGCTCATGCCAGTGTGAAAGGTCTGATGAACAGTACCCAGCAATGAACTAGCCACTGACCCACCTTGTGTTTCATTCTCTCCTCAAAGTGGAAATTAGTGAGCACTTTATCAACAGCAGAACTGATAATCAGATATTTATTGTGTATGCGTGCCAGGCTCTGAGCTAAAGTACCTTACCTGCCTTGGCTCATGCTAATTCTCATGACAATTCTGACATGGATACTATCATCAGTCCCATCTTGGAGATGAGAAAAGACTCACAGAGACTAAATACCTAGCTCAGGATTTGCCAGGGTGTGTGTGTGTGGAGGTGTGTTCATATGCAGAAAGATTAAATAAAGATTTATTGACTAAATTATATGACTGACAATGAATAAATAAGCATCTTCCTCAAGTGACACACTGGGTAAGGGGCAGAGCTTGGGTTCCAAGTCCGAGATGGTTCTCTTTACTACTGCACAGCAAGGCCTGCTTTAACTCAGTGCTATGAACCCACCATATAAGGTCCTGGGAGATCACAGACAGGAAGGATCCTCACCCTTACGGAGCTAGCAGGAGGGCTGGGGAAGCAGACGCAATCAGTGCTCCCCAGGTGAGGAGGCACTGGACCAGAGGTGGGAACAGAGCCCAAAGGTGGAAGCCCATGGAGGGGAGCAGTCAGGTGACTGGGGAATGTTTCACAGGGAGTGAGAGACTTGACTGGGAACCGAAAAGATGAGCAGACTTTTCGGTGGAAATCAAGGAGGGAATGGCCTGAAAGTGATCCGATTAAGGATGGCTGACCTTTTAAAGTAAAGCCAAGAAAAATGTTCTCATTGCCATGCCATGCCGCTGGTCTCAAAATAGACACATGGTACATATTTACGGAAAAAAAATGAAAGCAAATTTTTAAGGTCATGTCTTTGAACATGTGAAATGGTTAAATGTGAAAAATTTAAAAAGGAACTAGAGAATTAGTGAACTTTCTATATTATCAATGTATACACCATGACTTAAAAATCTGAGAATAATACAATTTTAGAGTTAGAAAAGATCTTGGTTGGTGCAGGGAAAAAAATTGCTTTTCATCAGCTGACTGTTTAAAGAAAAATCAACATTAAGGTAATAAGGCTAAAAATATATATTTTTAAAGATTTTATTTATTTGTAAGAGTGAGTGAGAGCACAAGCAGGGGGAGCAGCAGGCAGAGGGAGAGGGAGAAGCAGGGTCCCTGCTGAGCAAGGAGCTGGATGGGGGACTCGATCCCAGGACCCTGAGATCATGACCTGAGCCAAAGGCAGACGCTTAACCGACTAAGCCACCCAGGCATCCCAGCTAAAAATATTTTTTTAGTTGTGTAGCCATCATCTTTTAAAATCCAGTAAGAGTAAAAAGAACAGAATGTAAACAAGAAGTTAAATTTGAAGAAAAAGAATAGAATATGAAAAAACCTTGATATCATAGAGTCAAATGAAGTTATTTGTCCCCCCGGAGGAAGACTGCTCTCATAACTCGACTCCCTATTTGCCAATTTCCAGTCCTCTGTCACTTGAAAGAAGCTATAAAATTATCCAAAGGGACCTGGGGTAAGATCAGTCATTCAAATTAATACTATAGAGCTCTTTCAAAATGATTTTTAGGTATACTTACAGACAGTAAATGATTTTGTACATGCAATCACCATCCAGATCAAAGTCTAGAATCATTTCCAGACCCAGAAAGCTTCCTTGTGCTTCTTCCCAGTCAATACCCAGTCTCTCCCATCCATTCCCCCAAATAACCACTGTTTTAACCCCTATTACCACTGATTTGTGTCACCTAGTCTTGAACTTCAACTTAGTGGACTTATACAGCATACTCCTTTATGTCTGTCCTTTTTCACTGAACTTTATGTCTATGAGAATCATCTAAACACATGAGCATTCCAAAGCAAAGTTACCTAGCTACAAAATGGAAATCTGCTGTCTTAGCAAGACCTCAGATGATAGAGCTTTATCATATGATAGAGACAATGATAAGCTTTATGCAAGCTCTTCTACTTATAAAGGATATCATTTCTAATTTCTTTATCCGGAAAATGCAAATAATATCTCCCTTCCCTTGCCAGATTTCTGGGAAAGCTAATCTATCTTTCTATTATCTTTTGAGACCGCCCTGAAACTATGCTAAATTGGAAGCTCACCTATGCAAGATGAAAGGTGAAGAAGCCGTTTATTTTCCATAAATAATGACAGTTTTATGTTTATTCCCACTCTGCAAATGAAATCATGCAGCAGTTCTGACCCACGCAATTCGCAGAAACACTGGGTACCATGTTATCTGGTATGGGAACAACAACTGTGTTTACATTCTACATTATCCTATATATATTAAAAACCTACATATATATTAAAAACCTCTCCTCAGTGGATAAACTGAGACCCAAGAAGACTATGTGGCTTCCCAAGTCATTAACTAATGGCAGAGACACCATCTAGGTCCTGTGATTCCTGTTCAAGGCTTTTTTTTCCCACTCCATGAGTCTGTCCTCATTGGAATACAACAGCTAAACTGGTGAACCAGTAGCACCTCTTGGTAGCTCCAGAAGGGCACTACAACTATTTGTAGAGCAAAAAGCAAAGAAGATGTTGCACAATCAGGACAGGCAATAAATCTCAGTTACTGTTTTGGGTTTTAACCAACCAATTGGAGTGGCTGACTGTAAGCCAAGAAGAGAGCTGAGTCCCACACCCAACTCTGCTTCCTAAGAGCCCTGTGACCTTCGACAAGGACCCAATATTTCATTGCTGAAATGAGGAGACTAAGTTACATGATCGCTAGGCTCGCTTCCAATTTTAAAAATTCTATGATTCTCATACTGATTTGTGCTGAATTCATAGATTTTACAGGCCACATGAAGACCTGTTCTAAGTGCTTCATGAATGTTGCCTCCTTAACTGTCAACACAACCCTGTGAAGTAGGTGCTTGTTAGCACTCCCACTTTATAAATGAGGAAGGTGAAGTCCAGAGAGAGCCAAGGAATTGTCCCAAGGTCACAGAGCTGGTAAGTGGGATTTAGTCAATAGTCTGCCTCCAGGGTACCCTTTGTACAAGATGGGTCAGAGGGATATGGGTGGGAATAGAGCTGTATTTTAAGAGGAGGCAAGACATAAACCTTAATGAATAATAACTCAGTTCTACCTCCAGCCTCTTCTGTGGACTAACCCAAGGAATTACAGCAGGTACTGTTATGCTCTCTGAAACAATGCCCAGTGTCTTCACAGTTTAGTTCATGCTAGTTGCAGGCAGAGTGTGTCCTTTGCTTAAATTAACTATGGTCCTTTGATTGCACATAATCCTTATTTACCATAGTATTAACTTTAGGAATTTGATATCACCAGTTTTTTAACTTGTTTTTCTAATGGAGGCAGCCATTATTTTTAAACCCCCAAAGGGAAAAGCTACTAAAGACTTCCATCTGTCTGCAAGCACTGACAAAGAATTTCAGAGTTTAAACTCATGGCTGATAGGCCTGCAGAATGAGTATGTTTGTGCAGCTGTATGACATCCTGATGCTCTGACATGCACAACAGCCCCTAGACTTGCTATGGGATATTTAACAGATTAAATAATATCACTTGTATTTTGGGTTTAAAGAAACTCTGATTGAGTAGAAAATGGGATCACTTTGCAAATGGAAAATGAATTTTATTGTTAAATAAAAGCATTTTAAGTTTTGAATACCACTGTGATCACAATAAGCAAAGGGTTCTATGAGCAGCTTTCATAGCTCTACATGGAAATATTAAGAACTTTGCTACAGAAGTGAAAATAAGAAAGGAAGCAACCAACCTTCTACCTTCCTTCCCTTACTAACCTTCTCTTCTACAACTCCCCGAGTCTGGGGTGGGGAGCAGGTCATGGTGTGTGGAGGTTGTACTGTGTTTGTAAAAAAGAAGAAAAGGTCGACCCATCTCCAATGGGCAAAACATCAACTGAGCAAATTTTACCTCCTCTACGTTAGGATAACAACCACTTGGTTTGCTGAGCACGGGCATAGGGATGCAACTTTAGGGGAGAAACTGGCAGATCTTATGTACAAGTCATAAAATAAAGTCAAATGAAATTTCATAATTTTTAAGTAAGTGACTAAATTTTGCTTGAGAGACAATTATGAAAAATTTCCCATTGTGGATGAATGTAACAGAAGTATTAATAAAATAACATATTAAATCTGGACCAATATCTTTAGGTCGAAAAGCTGGTGGATAAATAAGAGCCCTGAGAATCTACCTATAATGTGATAACTCTGTTTATAGTCCAGCAGTCCCCTGGCAGTCACACCAAGTCACCGAGGCTGGTATGTGGGAAGAGAATAGTAGCCACATGCAGAATTCCAGACTACCTACCCAAGGCAGAAATGAAACCTACAGGCTTATACAGTGTTAGGCAAGATGCTGGGAGAAGAATTTATGTCTTAAAGAATCCCCAGGGCTCCCACAGTTATATCCTTATAGTTCAGTTAAGAGGTGACTGCAACAACCAGGCATCTCAACTTGGAGAGCAGTGAAAATGAATTAGAAATGATGAATGGATCCAAGGGACACTGAGGAAGAAGTGAGGAGATGGGGGAACTGTCTAGAGAAATCATGGAGAATTCTATGGCTTGAACCTCTCTGAGGTGTGGTGGAATGTCAAGAGAGGACTTGGAGAAAGACCTATATGGCTTGTGTTCAGACACCATGAACTTCAGGTATTAGCAGGACATTCAGGGGAAGATGTCCAGCAGACAGTCAGAAATACATTATCAGCACACTAGCAGGAAGTCAATGTTGAAATTATTTGGGGGAGTCTTCCAAACAAAAGCGGCAGTTGAGGGCCAAAGGTAAACGCTTAGAAAATGATTCTATTTAGAAGGCAGTAGGCTGTACATAGTAAAGAACCTTGGACTTCTTCTCTACTGAGAATCATCGGGTACAAGATAAAGTTTAGTTTATTTGTTGTAAAGTCACAAGTGTGGGGGATTCTAGGGCATGTTTATGAACTGAGGGGAAAGAGCCTGAAGGGAGAGAGACCTGACTACCCACAGGGGATGGGCTTCTCTCAGGATAGGAGTGAGACTCTGGGTGGAGAAGGAGAGCCTGAACCTCACTTGACGAATGTGAGGAAGTGAGCAGAAGTCAGGGGATGACGGCACCAGAGATGTGAAGAGGAATGCAGCAGGATGGTATGTACTTCCAGTGACAATACATGCTACTGGAAGCAAAGTGGCAGGCATGGCAGTCGGGAGTGGATCACATGTCAATGGTGAAGGCTGGGGGAGAGCAGAACCTCCATTACGGAGTTACCAGCCAAGGAGGGGCGGGTTCCAGACAAAACAAGACAAGGAGGAAGGAGAGGTCCACAAAAAGATGAGGCTGGAGAAAAATCTGCTTACTGTGGAATGGAGTCATTCATTCATAATTAATGTACTGAGCAACTATGCTAGACAAGGTAATCCTCCGAAGCCATACTAGTGAGCAAAAATGGATTGGACCTCTGCCCTCAGGAAGCTTACCGTCTACGAGAGGGGCTGACATTCTTCAAATAACCATCATTCCAATATAGAAACCTGGCACGCTGTGAGAGCGTGGGGGATGTAAGTGGCCGGAGGGGCTCAGACTGTGATAGTTGAGCACTAGTCCTTGTGACAGGCGTGGCCTGACACACTCTCCAAGTTCTGTGTTACAGATTCAGGGCAAAGCTGTTTGAGGGTTATTGAGATTGAATCTAGTTTCATAACAGTGCTTAAAAGGTAGAAACACCCCAACCAAATTAGGCAGGAAACCATTTAAAGTCACTGAAAAGCAAAGGATTAACATTCCTTCGTTTGTACACCTAATTCTCTAGAGAAGGGGGGCGGCAGGGAAGGGAGAGAATTCCATTAGCTGTTTTTTAAAAAAAAATTTTATAGTAATGATGACTTTAGGGTCAAGTTTAATTTTTTTCTCCAACACAGTCACTAAGAGGATCCCACTTACAAAATGTTCTATTTTGGTTTCTTTCTTTTAAAACGACATGTGTGTCAAGCAAGCATTCCAGAGAACGAGTTGTACCAGCAGGACTTGGGTAGAACACCACAAGGAAAGCCTCTCTGAATCCAATTAGGGCACCATCAAGCCAACCAGCTTATTCCAAAATTCTTTTCTGATATAATTTTTATTAAGATTTTCAATACTGGCCTAAAGGAACACTGAATGTGTACTAGAATAATGGGGGAAAAAAGCCCGTAACTGAACTTCAGAAGCAGCTAGTTGCAATTCATCAACTCTCCCAGAAGCCATAAAAGTAACTTTTTAATTGTTGTTGTTATTAAGCAAGTACGGGAAAAAAAAAAAAAAAAAGACTGCCTCTTTGAGGAGCAAGTATATAAAGAAAAAGTAACAGCGCTCCATACTAGATCGGGAGTCCCATGAGGACAGGCACCAAAAGCATTTCATTCCAGGTGGTGCCCCCACCCTGTACCCAGGCCACAGAAGGTCCTTAATAAATATTTACAGAATGAATGACTAAATCTTGGACAAATGTTTGGCAATAATGAACGTACAAGGCCTGGTCTAACTAGGCTATGATTTATTTTAGCAGGTCTTTAGATTTTTCATGTAGAGGAAATTGTTTCCAACGGTGCCTTCCTGCAGAACTCCAAATATTTTGAATGATAACATAACAAACACTAAAGTCTGAAATTGAGAAAATATCAAAGCCAGCAGGAAGGATGATTAACACTCATAAGAATGGTACAGACATTGTTGACAAATTTTTCAGGTGAACAAAGACTTACTTGCGGTTTACTGTGTCCTTTTAAAAGGACAACCCACCAAAGACAAACAAGTGAAAAAAAAAACAGTTGGAATAATTTACATGTGAAAAGATCTTTTAAGAATTTTGTATTTTTACACAGCAATGAGTGGCAAAAATTAACGTTTTCAAGAATGACCCTTCCACACACCCCACAGGGACATTTCCTTCTTGCTTCTCAAAACACATTAGGCAACTCGGACTTTTCTGCAGTCTTCATCTTCTTTCTCCTAATTGGGGGACTCAGAAAGGCAATTTAGTTTCACAGTCAAAAAACCGGAAAGGCAAATTATCTGACTAAACTGAAACCAAGTCCAAATTGCCTTTATTTTTCCATTGTTTTCAGGCATTATGTACAAGAATTTAAATCTCTCAGAAAACAGGGAACCACACAGAAGACTATAAAACCATATTTTTAACCTGAGATAAATTCTGTCATATTATAACATTATGGATATTTAGCTCTGTATTGATACTTCAGATTTTTGATTCACTAAATACATCAGAAACTGGTAGAACTACAAGGCCCTCTGCATGGTAGCCCAGTGTTGCGGTGGCAAATATCTGACTAGACAATGTAACGTGCCCGATGACTAATCATTCCTTAAGCCTGGCAACCAGCAGCAAGTTTTTGTCCCACTCTGAACAGAAAATACCACTCTCTTATCTCACCTTTCAACTGAGAATCAAACATCTTCCGTTATACCAGTATCTTATGGGAGCAAACACAAATGGAGAAATGATCGACTCTTCCTGTGCTCTATATTAAAGCTTCCAGAAAAGTAAGAAAATGTTTTGTTTTATCCTTTATCTTATTTGGCACCCTGGTGATACCTAGTATATGCTGAGAGAAAGAGAGAGAGAGAGAGGATGAAGGGAGGGAGGGAGAGAGGGAAAGAGAGGGAGAACGGGAGAGAGGAAGAAAGGGAGAAAGAGAGTCATTTTAAGTAAACACACAGACCTGTAAGTGCCAATGAGAGAAAACATGGGCCTTGAGCCAGAAAGACTTGAATTTAATAATCTGTTCTTCCACTTCCTAGCTGGTAATCTTGGGCAAGTCATTCAAGCTTTCAGAACCTCTTGCTGATCCACAGAATGGGATAACACAATTCAGCATTTGGGTTGTTGCAAGAGTTAATAGAAATAACATACGTAAAGGGTCATACTGCATCACCAATATTCAAGAAAGGTCAATGCCTTCCACTACTTCCTCTCCTATTCTTACACAGACAAGTGGAAAGGGGGCTGTTAAAAGGTTTTGAGGGGAATAAATTCTAGAAAGTGGGTTATTTATGATTTGGAGCAACTGGGACAGTGAAATTTCTTTGAAAGCTATTTCCCTAGTCTTCTAGAGGGCTCCAGAAAAACAAAAACACCCTGTTCAAAACAGACTCCTGCACAGAGCCACCTGTGTTCTCCACTGGTCTCAGGTCAATTGCTGAGAGCTGCAGAGACCAACTAGCACTCAAAGGAAATCACCATCGTCCTACAGCAGAAATGCCCTCAGGAAAGTCACAAGGCAAGAAGGCTGACATCACCCACAAGAATCGAGACAACAGCCAGAACTGGATTTGGCTCTATTTCCCACCAGCTGGGAAGGTGCACAGTTTATTTTTACACTTGTACTTGCAAAAAATAAAAAAGTAAAGTAAAAAACCCCACAAACCTATTTTACTCAAAAGACATGTTGCATATTTGGTGAATTCTTACTGAACCATGTTGAAAATTCAGTTATCAAACTGTCTACATCTCGTTGAGCTACAAGTTGTTGCTTTTAAAAGCCTGTGTTAGACAAGATGTGTTGCTATAGCGGCCAAACACAGGAAGTTGCATTTTACTCCTGTTTCCAAATATGCCTAGTGTTAAAATCTGAGCAGAAAACGAAGTTCTGTTTCATGACTCTATTAACTTCCGATTCTCTACAGTTAAGGCCACCATTAAATTCAACATAGAGGGTGCCTGGGTGGCTGAGTTGGTTAAGTGTATGCCTTCAGCTCAGGTCATGATCCCAGGGTCCTGGGATCAAGTCCCACATTGGGCTCCCTGCTCAGTGGGGAGTCAGCTTCTCCCTCTGCCCCTCCCCTCTCGCTCACTGGGTCTCTCAAATAAATAAATAAAATCTTTTTAAATAAATAAATAAATTCAACATAGATATCTAAATCCTAAAGGACTCACACTGAGAATCATCACCTACTGGACTGGCTAAGAAGTCATTATCAAGGGGATCTGTGTTTATTCTGTACCACTTCCTCTTTGAGATCTGACAGGAACCTTGTGCTCTTTCTTTTTGCTCCCAGGACTAGATACCGGACAATAAAAAATAACATTAGACCGGCACTGCAAAATCTTAAGTACTTATTAATTAAATCCTTATCAGTTATTTCCATTGTATATAGTAAGACTTCATCTTTAGGTCTTAGGACACTGAATTCTGAATCTGAAATATCAGGGTTGAATCCAAGAGAAATGTTCTCACTTGGAAAAACACCAACGTTCTGTGACTTTTAACCATCCTTAGATTAAGTGTTTGGCCGATTCTAATCTACTCAATGCCTTAAAAGACTAAAGTGACAGGGTCACAACTAATGGGTGTGGAGCTTGGCTGAGGAATTCCTGTACACCCCCCAACTCCCACTCCATCACCCTTTGGATTCAGATCAGGGCCCAAAACAACTGGGTCTTACATGGAGCTTTTTAGGAATGCCTTGTATCTGAGCCATCTCAAGATCTAACTTACTTCTAGGAAACTCCTAGAAGATGCCAAAAGATGCCAAAAAATTAAATCATCTCTTAGGTGTCTGGAGAGTTTTCAACCCTTTTGAGGGAAGATCTAGGATTGCTAGATTCTGATGCACCCGTCTTACTTGAGTGCTTACATGGCTTGAGGGACCTGTTCCATTTACATTAAAGAATTTTGAACCTCATGGAGGTGGGTATGTTTTTGAAGCACTATTTTCCTGCCTTGTGACAAGATGAACAAGTCCACCCAATCCGTCCACCCCAGTCAAGAGTTTAACAAGAGAAAGGAAGCCATTACCAAAGCCTCCTAAGTGTTTTGCAATGTGTAGGGGACATAATACAAATGTGTTTAGTCACACGTGAATCATCTTTGAATTACCAACCTGACTCAACGGAGCTGCTGCATTTTCTGGCGAGAACATTCCTGTTCTGGCTTTACTCTGACAGGTGTTTTAACGTTATCTTTCTTTAGCATCCCTATTCATTCTATTTCTTATTTTAGCAGCTTTTTGTGAAGAAACATGTCACTCTGCTGGATATCAAACACATCTAAGATAATAAAAGCATACAGAGGAAGAAAAAAATCAAACACAGAAAAGACGAATCTATATGTAGTGACATTTGGGAATAAAGCATTTCTCTAAATAGTGTGCCTCACATTCAGGGACCTCAAAGATTACAAAACTAGTCAGGTGGTACTTACATAGTTGCTGACCACACTGGGATTTGCATCTTCATAAGCACTGTTTTTGTTAGCATTACACAATCAATTTGGCGCTCCACTCACGAGGTAATTATTTCTAACACAAATATGGCAGAAACAGTGTTCACATAGACTATTTTTAATTCTACCACATATAGTGCTCGCTTCGGCAGCACTATACTAAAATTTAATTCTACCACATATAATCTTTACATTCCACGCCTCATCTCTTAAGTGGCACTGCCTAGTGACATATGTTGGGTCCCATTGCTGAAAAACACCTTCAAAGCATCCTCTTTCTCGGTCAGATCTACTGAGTATGTGGCGCTGTTGAAGGTGAGCAGGGAAGAAGATACAATCTGTTAGGAAGGGGAACTGAAGAAACCAGAAAAAAGACAATGGGCCACTGTGAGTGGATCTCAGTTTGTAAACCGACGACATTGTTTTAAGGACTTTGTTATGGCTGAATTTTGTCCTCCAAAATTCATCTGAAGTCTTCACCCCAAGTACCTCAGAATGTGACTGTTATTTGGATATAAGGCCTTTATAAAGTTATGTAAGGTGAGATGAGGTCATAATGAGTGGGCCCTAATCCAATTATTGGTGCCCTGGTAAGAAAATAGAGACTGGATAGACCTGTGCATTCACAAACCATATGAGGATACAGGGAGAAAGTGGCCCGGAGAGAGCCTCAGAAGAAACCCAACCTTGATCTTGGTCTTCTAAGTTCTAAGTCCTAAGTTCTCAGACTCCAGAACTGTGAGGAAATGAAATTCTATTGTTTAAGCCAACCCAGTCTGTAGGAGTTTGTTATGGCAGCTCTAGCAAACTAATACAGACTTTACTATTGTCTGTAAAGCTGTGTATTCATATACTGAAGACAGCATGAAAATGTCACACACACCCCACCCCACCTAACAGAGGGGGAAAGAAAGTTCTTTAAAGGCTTCTATTATGATCACTTTTTAATGGCTTTATAAATTAAAACACCATCATTTGAAAAATGAGGTATTGGTGTGTTCTGACATTCCATGGTCTGATGACTAAAGGGGATTCAGTCTTTTAAAAAGTGTACAGTTCTAGATCCTTTTTAAAATCTCCAGTTTGATTTTATTCTTTTCGTGTTTTCTTTAAAAAATTGGCAGCCAAGTACTTTCCAAGCGACAGAACACTAGTTGCGCACATATGTATATAATTCCGTTTTAGTAGACTTTAGGAAAATGAAACACTGCTCTGTTAGACACACAGGAACATTCAACATGAGCTCAGTTAACTCGTTCTGGCTTATTCCAAGTTTCCATCCTCAGCCAGCTCCTCCACAGACAGCCTGGCAGGTCAGTGCGAGTTAACTTTACAGATGCAGAAGAAATTTTGAAAAACACAGAATCCCTTTAAATAGATGAAATCGGCAATTGCAATCCTGAATCATCCTGTCAGGTTGCCCTGCTCAGTCCTGTGGGCTACCCAGCTGTGGTCAGAAGCATTTTTATTCTGGAAGGAAGGTCCAAGGCAATGCTCAGCAGGCCCTCCTCAGAGCACCTTAGACAAACAACAGTGGCCTTTCCTCGGGGAGGCTGAGAAACCCTTTAGTAAAAGCTTTTAAGAGACCCCAGTTAAGACTGGAATTTACCTCACACTGGGCAATGTACTGCAAAATAGGCACATCACTGAAAGGAAAGACCCCTGAAGTACAAACAGAGGCAAAAATAAAAAGCCAAACATTTCTGAAAGGAACATATGAAAAGAATTTTTAAATAAATGATTGCTTCCTTTTGAAGTTTTCAGAATTTGCTGCCCACATTTCTAAAAGAGAAAAGGGCTCAGCCTCCTTTTTATAAAATAGACCTTACTAAAATCTTTCTTACAGTCCCTCCCATGCATTATTAAACACCTGTTTTCATCCAGCCCCCTGCTCTGTCACTTTGGTTCCTCCTTAAGTAATTAGCATGCAGCCACCTCAGATGGAAGTTCAAGGAGGTCTTCCTAAAAAGGCAACAGAGTCGAAATTCTGTGTCCTTTCCTTAAACAGTAATTGTCATTCTGCAGATAACTTCTTTCCTTTCTAATGTAACTACATTTACCTCAAGCCTGACTGTTGTGGGAAATGAATTATCTTGCAGTTTATAATATTAGCAAAATGTACGTAAGAGCAAAAAAATTTCTGGCAATGAGATTTTACCAAAATTGTACTTGACAATGGGAATACTTGCTCAGAACAGGACATATTAATGACGAAATTTATCAAGACACTGGGTACAGAACATCAGTGTTTTTGAACTGGACATTTTGTAACTTCTACCTCATGTCAAGAGAAGACACATTGTTAATGAAGAGAAATTTTCATCTGAAGCCACTTTTTAAACACTGCTAATCTCCAGAGGATATTTCTCATGTTAAGAACCTTCTGGAATGCTTGCTGAAAATTCGGATTCTGAGACCCCTCTCCAAGAGATGGATTTTGCTGTTGCCCAGAACTGAGTATTCTCCCCAGGCATACTAGGTGATTCTCACAATCAGCAAAGTCTGTAAAGTACCATTATTATCACCACAGTAAACATATTTTTAAATTAGTTCATTCAGCTATAAAACATTAAACATCTATAAAATATTTTTTTAGACTATAACAACAAGGGTAGATCAAAGTTGAGTTCTCATGTGAAAATCATTCGAGAAAGTCTTTTTTTTTTAAGATTTTATTTTTTGACAGAGAGACAGCGAGAGAGGGAACACAAGCAGGGGGAGTGGGAGAGGGAGAAGCAGGCTTCTCGCTGAGCAGGGAGCCCGATGCGGGGCTCAATCCCAGGACCCTGGGATCATGACCTGAGCCGAAGGCAGACGCTTAACGACTGAGCCACCCGGGTGCCCTTGAGAAAGTCTTTTGAAATTAATTAAAAGCTATGTGCTGAAGAGAAAAAACTAATCTTCTACATAAAGAGAAAACATTAATTGTGGTTAATTATAAGCGACAGTATTTTGACATGTTACAGCAAGTTTGCTTTGCTACCTTATGACGCAGCCAAGCTATCGACCAAGAAGAATGCCAGGATAAAGATGCCTTCTAGTAGTAGGTCTCAAAAAAACCAAGTCCCATGAGCTTTTCTCAAGAAGCTACCTGCGTGCTCTGTCCAAATTAGGAAATGGACCCAGAGAAGATAAGACTCTGACCTAGCAATCTGGAGATCCATCACAAGAGGGAAGTGGGAGGACTCCCCAGGATGATATGAAGAGAGATGCAGGGTAATAGCCAGGCAGCAAGCTTAGAGGAAATCCAGTCCAACTCGGATTCACTTCTTACAGTCGAACTTGACAGAATAACAAAACTGTTTGAGCATACTGAGAAGAGATTTACATAACTGGGGAAAGATTTGGGGGTGAGTATGCAGGCCCCTTCTCAAGCAAACAAAAACACCAGTAAGGAAAGCAAAAGCCATGCAGGAAAGAAAAAGTAATCCTGGTTTACCACAAGGCTCAGCTAGCATCAATTTTTACAGTTATAGAGAATACTGTTCTAATCAAAAATACAATAGAAGAATTCTGGGAAGATGAGAACATGGAAGGATGGGAAATGCGTGGTGGGGTGGGGAGACAGGGGTCAGAGAAGGTGTGAAAAACAAAGCTATGTCTTCAGTTTCCATACTGTGAGGTCAGTAATAATGTGTCAAGCTGTACAATCAATAATTAGCAATGTAAGCATGCTATTTAGAGACTGGAGGTAAATACTAAAGAATGGTTTAAACAACCATACACTTCTTGGATGCTAACTTTCCATTCAGTTCCTATCACTCTATCAATATCCAATCTGACCAGACAGAGCCATTGATTTATTCAACAAATAGCTGTGTCAGGCATAGATGTCAGAATAAGAAGGCAGATTGGACAACAAGATAAGGTCCCTTAGCTCCTGGAGCTTAGGTTCTAGTGAAGGGAGACAATGCCAAACAGGATAATCTGAGAGATCGGTGCAATGAGAGATCTGTGCAATGAAAGAGCAGGGAACTGTAGCTTGAGGGGTGGGTGGACAGGCTCCTCTGAAGAGGACTGGACAAGGCAGGTCTCTATGAAGCAGGTCATGCTGGATCAAAGACAAGGAGTCAACTTTGTAAAGAGCTACTGGAAGAGTGTCCCTTACATCCTGGAGAGAGTGAGCAGCAACTGCCAAGGTCACAGGTAGGAATGAGCCAGGTTTGTCTGATGACTGAAACAGGGAGTAAAGCTGTGGGGGAGGCGGGGGGGCAGGGACCAAGGATCATAGAGCATCGTGTGTGGCCTGGAGGGCCAGACTACAAAATCTAGATTTCATTCTAAGGGCAATGGGAAGACACAGGAAGGTTGTGAGTAAGGAAGTGACGTGATTTATGTTTTAAAACATCACTTTAGCTGTTGTGTGAGACAGGAATTGCAGGATGTTGAGAACAGAAGCAGATCAGCTCGAGCCCACTACAGCTTTCCGGGCAATGAGCGGTCAAGGTTTGGAAGGTGGCAGTAAAGACAGAAGTGAGGGGCCTGGAGATATATTTTGAAAGGAAAATGTACAGGACACGAGGGTCTGGTGTGAAAGGGAAGGGAAAACTCAAGGAGGACTCCTCAACTTCTGGCTAGAATGAGTGAGTGGTGGGAGGTATCATTTGGTGACATGTGGAAAGTTCAGGGAAGAAGGGGTTTGGAGGGTAAACTCAAGCCTTCTGTTGACACCTTCTACCTGTGAGATGCCCATGAGAGACACAAGCAGACTTGCCCAATAGACAGCTGCAGATCTGAGCCTGGAAGCGCAAGGCAAGAGCCACGCTGCAGAGAGAGACATGAGCATGGCCTCACTCCCATTTCTCCAGCCACCCTCCCAGGCCAGGCGTTCACTTCACCTTACTGGATTATCACAGCCGACCTCTTGGTCCTGCCATCAATCTCCCCCAGGAAATCAATACTGCGGGGGGTCAGGCAGATCCATCCCCCACGGGCAAAGCTCTAATCATTTCTCATTTGATAAAAAACCTTCAGTGGTCCCACCACCTGTATGGGCCAGAATTCTTGTCCCCCCTTCTGTACTTTTTGGCTTCCCTGATTTGCCCTCATAGTTCTCCAGGGGTCCCTTTCCTTCCACCTTCCCTTCTGCCCATCTCCACCAAGTGGATGAGACCTGTAGGCACAGACCCTTTGTGGGCAGGGTCTGTGTATGATTCCCCTTTGAATCTTCCCCCACAGCCCAGCACAGAACCTTCCGTATATAAGTACTTCAGTTGGATGAAAGTGTCACTCTTTTTCCTTTTAATATTGCTTCACAAAGCAAGCCTGATTTGCAGGAATATATCCACCGAGCACATACCAGCACAGCTTTCCAGGTTATTCTTAAACAAAACACCAGTTCAGTCCCTCCTTTGTCAACCCAAATTCTCTTAGTGTTAATGGCTGGAATGTCATCCTTGCCAGAAGGTTTATATGAATAAAAACATCCACCCCTTGAAACCAAAATAAACAGGAGTAGTAAGCAAATATAAATAATAACAGACCAAACTTTTAAAAAAGTAATGTTATTTGCCCATTCCCTTCTGGGGAACAGAAACTATTGGTTTTGGTTTGGGTTTCCCTGCTTCAGATAGCAGTGAAATAGAGGGTAGACCAGAAGTGTTTATTTTCTTAAGACTATTTCTACCTCAGGAACACTTTTACATAAGTTGAGTCTTCACTAAATATGTATCTCTACTCCCAAGAACAGAGACTCCCAAGAATAGACAGTTAGCCTCTTACACTGAAGTCCCTCAAGAGAAGAAAATGTGTTGGAACTTTTCCTTTACTCAAGTGAAAGAGGCTTAATTAGAGGATCAACAATCCAGAGTCCTTACCTCCTTCCCTACTGCAATAAGTAGGCAAAAGGTGAAGTCTGACTCCCCCACTGATCATTATCCTCTTGGACTTCTGAAGAAAAAATACATTGCAGCCAAAAATATCTGGGATATTACTCGTCAACCAGACCTGATGAGCTATGGACCAAAGAGAAGTAAATGAAGTTCAAATGTTTGCTCATTTTCTTTCTTTCCAGGTGAGCAACTGCATCTGTGTTATGATCAAATAGGCTAAGAAGAAAATTCAGCCCAAAAAAAAGATGGCTATGGTAGGACCGATATTTTTGTTTCCATCATGGAATTCACAAGAAAAAAAAAAGTGGCTGAAAAGCAGCCAATGAACTTAAAACCACGTCCGAGAAAAGCTGATATACTTACAGGTCAGCTTGTGGCTTTAATTCCAGTGGAGGTCCAGGTGGACACAGGATATGGAAGTCCTAGCTAGAATTGTGTCCGAGGCAGAGGAAAGCCGGGACAGTCACACAACCTCCTCAGCAATGAAATTCCTCCTCTTTCTCCCCACCCCTATCTAGATTTCTCTTCATGCACATATTTTAAAAATAAAATCTTTATTTTAAACCTGCCTTTTAATATTTTTGTTATTTATTATAAAAATCACTGTTCAAAATTATGTTTTACACCATTTTCTTAAAAGATTTATTTGAGAGAGAGAGCGTGCGCACGCAAGCAGGGGGAGAGACAGAGGGAGAGAATCCTCAAGCCAACTCCCTGCCGAGCACAGAGCCCACGTGGGGCTCGATCCCAGGACCCTGAGATCATGACCTGAGCTGAAATCAAGAGTTGGCCACTTAAGGGGCGCCTGAGTGGCACAGTTGGTTGAATATCAGACTCTTGGTTTCAGCCGGGGTCATGATCTCAGGGTCCTGGGATGGAGCCCTGTGACGGGCTCCTGCTCAACAAGGAGTCTGCTTGAGACTCTCTCTCCCTCTGCGCCCCCACCCCGCCCCGCTCATGCACATGCGCCCACATGCACATGAGCCTTCTCTCTCTCAAATAAATAAATCTTTAAAAAAAGACAAGAGTTGGCTGCTTAACCGACTGAGCCCCCCAGGTGCCCCATATTTTACACCATTTTTAAATGGTTTATTCCATTATATGACTGTCTCCCAATTAACTGAAAAAATTTCTTGGTGTTTGACTGCTACTTCCAATTTTTGGCTTTTAATAAACATTGTCCCAGTGAGCAAGTAATTATTTCCTTTTCAATATGCTTCTGAAAGTGCAACTGCTGGGTCTGAGTGTATGCACATTTTAAGGTTTTTAATATATATCACCAAAGCTGCTCTTCTGACAGGTTGTGCCAATTTAAACTACCACAAGACAATCGTCTGAGAATCATTCTTTTATATCCTTGCTCATTTCATAGGTGATCACTGGCATCTTTTTTTTTTCATTAAACTGCTGAAACTATTTCATATATCAATTGGTAAATTATGTCTCTTCTTTGATTAAGTAATGTGAGCAAGTTAACTCTTGTGCTTTAGTTTTCCCCATCTGTAAAATGGGGATATTAATAGTAGTTACCCTTTAGGGATGTTGTGAGGCTTTAAAAGTTAATTCAAGCAAGGCACTTAGAATAGTTCCTCACTTACAGTGAGTTCACAGTTATAGCCATCAGATATTTTGAAGAATGCCTGTTCATGTTCTTTTCTTGTTTTCTATTTGAGCCTTTACTTTTTTCTTATTGATATTTTTCTTACCGCTTTTTAAGGGTCTTAGTACATTAAGATATTTATCATTGTTTTCCATATACAGTACAAATATTTTGTCAACTTCATGATTTCATTTTTCAATTTGCTGATGATGGGTTTTTTGCTATACATAAGTTTAAAAACTTAATATCATTAAATCATTCACTTTAAACAGAACAAGTTACAGAGATCCAATACTCAAGTACGAGAAAAACAGCGAAGGAAAACATGATTCTTAACTCTACTTTGTAAGAAAGAAAATTGATCAATTTGACTACATGAAAATGGTTTTTATGAAAAACAAACAAATTTAAGAAGAAAAACATAGAAAAATGTTTACAATACGTGATAAGCACAAGGCTAATCTCCTTAACACAAAAATCTGTAAGATTTGCTATAAGCAATTCAGAGAAAAAGAAATATAAATGCTCCACTTCACTATAATCAAAGTGAGATATCCCTTTTTGCATATAGATTGACATGGATTTTTTCAAATTAATTATGCATAACATTGTGGTCATGTATAGTTGTGCAGAGTGTTCACTGCACAAGGGCATCGCTAGGCTAGGGAATGAGTTGGGACGGAATTCCTGCTAATGTTCCACTTGTTAAATCTTGTGCCTGCAGGGCTGCCTCATTCAGAGGGAGTGACTTCAGTTTCTCACAAAGCACTATTGGTCTGAGAGATCCTGATATGCCTGCAGTGTTGGTGAGAGTTCAGAAAAAGGAATTTGCATATACTGAGCAGATATACTGATATACAGCCTCTTTGAGAGTAATTGGACAAAGTCTATCAAAATAAAATATACAAATCTTTTGACTTGACGATTCCACTGCTAGGATTTTACTGGTCCATGTAGTTCAAGATGTTTAGATAAAGATGTTCATTTCAGCATTTTTCATAATAGCCCACACACAAAAGAACCCCAAAACAATATAAAAATACAAACATAAAAGATAAAAAATAATAGAGGTCTTTTAAAAAATTATGATGTATCTATTATTATAAAATTGCTTGTTAACAGGATTATAAACATCATTATGGAAATATTTTGAAGTTACATTACATGAAAAACTCAAACTCTAGAGCAGTAACTATATAACATGTCTTGCTATGTTTTGATAAAGATACATATACTTGAATGAAAATTTTCTGAAATGAAAACAAAACAAAGTTATTCATTCCAGGTTATAACTGGGAAGAGACTGGGGGTCTGGAAGGGAGAAAAACTCACTTTTAGCCTGAATCGTCTTAATAAAGTTTTACTTCTAATCATGTGCATGTTATTTTCATCAAGGAAAATAAACTCTATCCATTTTTGCCTTCATGATTTCTTCCTATACCAGGTTTACATAGAAATGGGTAAGTATTCTGGGCAGGAGCTGGGCATTGACCAAAATATGAAAACCTAAAAACACAGATAGATAGATAGAGGTTCTATCATGGCCTAGGTGTGATGTTGAATACTTTACTCACTTGTTTCCTTGTCTCCTAAAAATTAAAGAGTGGCTTTCTCTGCCCTTTTAACTCCAGGGCAGAGGCTAAGTAGCCAAGAGTTGGTCTGTGTGACACAGTGGGGGTGCGGTGGTACTGAAGAAGACAGAAGAAATGGTTACTGGATTTAGATACCACCCTTCAGACAACAGAGCCAGAATAACACAGAATTCTTGAAGTAAAAAAACAAACATAACCTTCATTCATATTATCATTGGCTTAAAGTGATCAGGCTGTTCCTTGAGAATATTTGTTGATTCATTCATATATTCAACAAACATTTATTGTGTCCAATCTACCATGCCTTGTACTTGGTCAGGGGAATACTGAAGTCTCAATGCTTCTAGGGCATGAGGCCAGAGGGTACTGAAACCACCCTCCTTGGAGCCATTTTAGCCTGTGCTTAGAAATAATGGATCTAATCCTCAATAAAATACTAGCAACCAAATCTAGCAACACTTAAAAAGGATTATACACCATACCTGTGTAAGCTTTATTCCAGGAATGGAAACTTGGTTTAATATCTGAAAATCAACTAATATACTATACCATATTAATAGAACGAAGGACAGTAAACCATATGAATATCTCAACAGAGCAAGAAAAAAAAGCCTTTGAATCTTGAATAACAAAGATGCTCACAAACTAGGAACAGAAGGGAACTTTTTGATACAAGGGCATATATGAAAAACCCACAGCTAACATGACACTAAATGGTAAAAACTGATTGCTTTCCCCTTTAGATCAGGAAGAAGACAAGAACATTCACTCTTGGGCTCTGTCATGGTGGCTTTGCTGAAGAAGACCACCAGGCTTGTGGGACTGGCTGTATGAGTCACACAAGAGGCTAAGAATATTGTACACAAAGATTCTTGATGTTCTTGAGCAAATTCCTAGAAATGCAGCATACAGAAAGTATACAGAAAGATTACAAATGAGAAGCTGAGTACAGTTAAAGCAGAACCAGATGTTAAGAAACTAGAAGACCAACTTCAGGGTGGCCAACTAAAAGAGGTGATTCTTCAGGCTGAAAATGAACTAAGTCTGGCAAGAAAAATGATAACAGTGGAAATCACAGGAGCCTTTAGTGGAAGAGCCTCCTGCTAATCAATGGAAATGACCAATATAATCATGATTAAATGACTAGTGTGTTGATGGGAAACTGATGTAATTAAATGTTGTTATATTAAAAAAAAAAAGAAAAATTCACTCTCACCACTTCTATTCAACATGATAGTGTATAATGAGTAAGGGCAATTAGACAAAGAAAAGAGATGAAAGACATTCAGACTGGAAAACAAGAAGTAAAATTATCTCTATTTGCACCTGACTTTGTATATAGATCTTGTATATAGAAATCCTAAAGAATGCACTAAGAAACTATTGGGACTAAAAAATGAGTTCCACAAGTTTGCAGGGTATAAGATCAATATATAAAAATTTATTTTTGTATATCTATATGCTAGGTAGCAACATTCTGAAAATGAAATAAGAATATAATTGCATTTATAATAGCATCAAAAATAATAAAATACATAGGGATAAATTTAACAAAGAAAGAGCAATACTTATGCATTGAAAACTACAACATATTGTGGGAAGAAATGAAAGAAGATCTAAATAAATGAAGAGACAGTCATGTTCACAGATTGAAAGACTTCATATTGTTTTTGTTTTTAAGACTTCATATTGTTAAGAGAACAGTGTTATTCAACACAATCCCTATCAAAGTCCCAGCTTTTGGCTTTTTTGCAGAAATTGACAAGCCGACGACTGATTCATACAAAAATGCAAAGGGACTAGAATAGCAAAAAGAATCTTGCAAAAGAAACACAAAGTTAGGGCGCCTGGCTGGCTCAGCTGGTAGAGCACACAGCTCTCAGGCTTTGAGTTCAAGCCCCACATCAGATGTAGAGATTACTTAAAAATGGTCTTTAAAAAACAAAAATTTTTAAAAAAGAACAAAGTTAGACGACATACTCTTCTGTTTTAAAACTTACTACAAAGCTACAGTAATCTACACAGTGTGGCATATTAATAGACATATAGACTAATGGGACAGAAGTAAAGTGTTCAGAAATAAACCCTTACATATACTGTCAATTGATTTTTGACAAGGTGCCAAGACAATTCAAGAGGGAAAGAATCATCTTTTCAATAAATGGTGCTGGACAGCTAGATATCCACATGGAAAAGAATGAAATTGGAGCCCTACAAATGCACCAGACGTAAACATTAACTTAAAATGTATCATAGACCTAAATGTAAGAGCTAAAATTATAAAACTCTTAGAAGAAAACTCAGGTGTAAATCTTAACATTGGTTACACAATGGTTTCTGAGATATAACTCCAAAAATACGAAGCAAAAAAAACCCCATAAACATGAAATAATCAAAATTTCAAAATTCTGAATTGCAAACCATTTTAAGAAAGTGAGAAGACAGTTGAGAGAATGGGAGAAAGTATTTGTAAACCACATATCTAGTAATGACTTAGTACATAAAGAATTCTTTTATCTCAGTAAGAGAAAGTCAAATTATCCAATTAAAACTGGGCAAAGGATCTGAATAGACATTTTTCCAAAGAAGACATACAGATGGACAACATTTACATGAAGAGACGCTCAATGTCATTAGTAATTAGGAAAATGCAAATGAAAACCACGATGAGATACAACTTCATATTTACTAGGATGGCTACAATCAAAAAGATAAATAACAAGTATTGGCAAGGATGTGGAGAAATTGAAACCTGCATACACTGCTGGAGGGAATGTAAAATGGTACAGCTGCTTTGGAAAACTGCTTGGCAGTTCCTTAAAACAGAACATAAACATAGAGTTACCATGTGACCCAGCATTTCCACTCCTAGAAATATACCAAAGAGAAATGAAAACATATGTTCACCAATAACTTGCACATAAAGTTCATAGCAGCACTAGTCATAGAACCAAAACAGTGAAATAATCCAAATGTCCACCAACTGATGGAAGGATGGGTAAAAATGTGGTATGTCCATACAGTAGAATGTTATTTGGCAATGAAAAGAAATGAAGTACTGGTAACACGCTACAACATGGATGACCCTTGGTAACATTATGCTACGTGAAAGAAGTCAGTCACAAAAGGGCACGTGACGTATGTTTCCATTCATACGAAATGTTCAGAAATAGCAAATCGACAGAGATAGAAAGTACCTTAGTGGTTCATTAGGACTGGGGCTGGGGGTTGAGTAGGCTGGGAAAACAGATTGATGGTTACACAACACTGAATACACTAACAACAAACTGTACATTTTCAGGGGGTAATTTCATGGTATGTTAATTATATGTCAATAAAGTTGTTTTTAAAAAACAGAAATAATGGCTCTCACTGCATGTTTTCAGAAATAATGATTAATGGTCTCCCTAAAACCTAGAGAAATAGATGCAGCCCTAAGCTGAAAGTTCGAGACTAAAATTAAGAGAGTGAAAAGCAAGCTGACTTGTGGCCTATAATGATTATTTTACAAAAGCCCAAATCAAATATCTTTTATGGTCAAGCATAATCTTTTGTTTAAATTACTTTTTGTATAAATCAGCTGCACAATTTTTTGACGTGATTAGTCATTTTATTGGGAATTATAGCAATCTGGGTATTTTTTGCTGTACTGGGTAAGAGCTAGGACAGTCATATTTTAAGATTCTACTCTGCTTCTTAGTGATCAGTTATGTAATATTCTTTGCTTTTCGTAAAGGCAAAATTCACTTTTCTAATATTAACCCTAACAATATTTTGCAGCAAAAGAACTAAATTCAGGGCAGTATTTTATAACTGTTGTATTCGAGTGATGATTTAATTGTTTTACCAGTGCAGAAATTTAAAATATTAACTCTTCTTTAACATGAAAGAAGTCACCCTGCTTTAAAGTAAGACAAAGGAAACTAAGCCCCATTTGCACAAGATAGTTTACTAAAGATCCTAATCACCACCCGCCCCCACCCCCACCATCCCATCCCCAAAAGCCATATCAATATGGCTCTGATGTTCTGGAGCTTTGTACAACCTTGTCCTTAACAGGAAGGGAAGGTGTGATCTTTTTTTGGATTTTGGTTTCTCTCCTTTGTAGAAGGTTCCTCCTTTGTGGACATTAACATAAGCCCCAGCAAAGCTTATGATTCTTCAGGGTGTGAAGCACTGCAGTATGAACAAACCCATGTGGGGGGAAGTTGGAAGGATAGAATGCTATCTAGTTGGGAGACATCCTGGAGCTGATTAAAAAAACTTTCATCTCTGCCCTGTCACTTCCTTTCAGCAAGATCCTGTTAATGTTTACACAATTTTAAAAGTGTATCAGATATCTCAAGGGATAACGTAAATGGCCCCTTTGAGGTTTTTTTTTTTTAATGTTATGGAAAAATATCAAAATAGGACTTCTTACATTTATTTCATTATCCAGTCACAAGTAACGCCACCAAAAAGTTGTTTATCCCTACCCTGCTGGAGAAATGCCAGGCTTACCTTCCTTCCCTTTTTTAAAGAAAATGGAAAAAACAAACTTTTTAAACAGATCATTGTAACTTAGAAACGTTACACACGATTCCATAAAACGAACTTTAGCTCTCGACAACTGAGTTTGTGAGGTACGTTTTCCCCAGTTTAATAGCTTATGTGCCTAACATAAACAAAACTTTTGAAACGATTACGCGTTTTTAAAGTTAGTTACGAAGTGTTCAGAGTTCTGCCAGGATAAAAGAAAGCAACCAGCACTTCTACTCCGAAAACAAACCATAAATCAGTTGACAAGCTTGCAAGAATTCAGTTCTAGTCTATTCGTAAGCCAAGCGTAAATACAGAAAAACCTGTTGGCACGTTTATCTTGCTAAGTTTCGCGTTTTAAAAACACCGCAATACGCAAATGGCGTTTCTCATAACGTTCAGGCTCGGAAGAAATTCAGATAAACACCCAGCCGAGGCATCCCGCACGGAAAATGGAGCCTGTGCCTTTAAGGTAAAACCGGCTGGATCCCAAAACGCATTCCACTTCTCCACGACAAAGAGTTTGGGGGAGCGCTACCTCTCGGGTTTCTCCAAGGGACTTGGCGGGTTCGGGCAGAGCCCGACCTGCCGCGGAGCCCTCGGCCGTCCCAGCTGCCCTGAGCAAGCCCAGCGCCCGCGCGTCGGGGGCGCCCCGTGCGCCCCGGACTCACCGCTGCTGGGCTGCGGGGACAGCGTGGAGACCGAGGTCTGACCCATGTCTGGGGTCGCGGGGCCACGTCTGGCGATCACGCGGCTCCTCTGGTCCTTCGATCATGGGTCCGCTCGCAAGCAGGTTTCCAAGCGCTCATTTCCCGGGCTGTGCGGAGTTGCCCGCCGGATTCCCTCACCTTCTCCCCGGCGCGGGTCTCCCAGCCCGGCCGGCCGCAGCCGGCGAGGCGGATCCTGCCCAGCGGATGCCTGTCATTCCTCTATGCAGATTAGCTGGGGTCAGGGGTCACGGGGGAGGAGGGAGGGGAGAGAGCGAGGGGGAGGGGAGGAGGGGAATGGGTGCAGGGGCACTAAGTAGTGGGAAGGGGACGGGTCCAGCGGCGCCCGCGGGGGCGGTAAGACCGGCCCCCCCCCCCCCCCCCAGGGTGGTAGAGAGTTCAAGCGACTGCCGCTTAACTTAAAAGGTTCAATGTCAAATGATCCTTTAGGGCTGTAAGAAAAGGAATTAAAGTACTTAGTCACGGTACTTAATTTAACAGAATTTGTTCTTCAAAGTTGGTTTCTTCCCCACATTCTGTTGGCAGTACTGCAGGACTGTTAGAGGTCTGCTCCGTGTGGGGCTTTCCTCGTTTTAAAAATTAGCTTCCTTTTAACAAACAAACAAACAAAAAAATTAGTGGCCTCAGTTAACGTTGAGCAATAAATCTGAAAGATGGATCTATGTGTGAGATCAACAAAGGACAGACTGCTCTCAACCACCTAAATTCCGGGAAGCGCACCTCTCTTATTTAAAAAGAATCACTGTGAAATCTCTGAAATCTTGTGGTAAGGTGTTTAAAATATACAAAAAGGTGAAAACAACAAAAACAGGGTAATTTGTTTTAGAAGCTAACATTCCCTAAAAGTTGAATTAAAGTCTCCCATAAGTAAATCTCTCCCAAATTTCTTAAAAATACGAATACAGATAAATACTCTTGGTATATACAATTGATGAGTAATCTATAGATTATATATAGAGAGAGCATTATATATAGATTATATAGTATGTTATATATATAGATTACTCAATTGCATATATGTATATATATGTATGTGTGTGTACATATATGTGTATATGTATCGATAGTGCATTAGACTGGGTAGTGGTCACATAAATGTGTTCACTTGATGAAATTTCACTGTATACCATGATTTGTGCATTTTTCTGAATGTATATATTTCATTAAAAAGTAAAAAATTATCTGTAATACATTTAATTCATTTGTCACAGCTTTCACTTTGTAGATTATTCTAGACATTCCACTCTAAACTATTAAAAAGCTAGATAATATATATAATAAAATAATAATCTAAGTTATTTAATACCTTAAGCATGAAAATCTTTTTTTCTGAAGTTTGTATTAAAATCACACACAGCCTTGCTTTATTTTTTGAAAGACATTTACTTGTCTGTTTCATCATAATGATGTAAGTTGCCCTATTTTGTTCACACCCAAATAGTCCACCCTCTATTGTGGAGAATTTTTTCCCCTAGAATAGTGTGATCAATTAATTATCTACTTCCCTTTGCCTAATTCATTCTTAAGACACTTGATTTTTTTTTAATGAAATTGAGGATTAACCAAGATGTAAGTTCTAATTAGACAATGAAATCAATCAACTAAATTTCTTTATAAAGTGCAAAACTGTGGTATTTTGGGAGCACATCCCACCTGGGGGACTCATCAGTGAGAGTAAACAATTATAATGGCTCTTCCATTTCTTTACTTTAATAAGTTTGCCTTAAAACAATAACAAAACAATTTCAAGTTAAGTGTTTTCTCAACCTAAAGTGAGAGGAGGAAACTTCACAGTCTTCCTTCCATTGATTGAGCCTAATTAATAAGGGAGGTCATTGATCATAAGAAATACACAGTAAATTTTGCTCATTAAAAAAATGTAAATGGAGGGGCACCAGGTGGCTCAGTCCTTTAAGCATCTGCCTCTTGGTTCCTGCTCAGGTCATGATCTCAGGGTGGGGAGATTGAGCCCTGGTTGGGCTCCTACTCAGGCGGGAGTCGGCTTCAGATTCTCTCTCCCTCTACCTCTGCCCCACCCGCTCATGCTCTCTCTCTTTCTCTCTCTCAAATAAATAAATAAATAAATAAATCTTTAAAAATTAGGTAAATGTAATGATTTTTTTAAACTGACAAAGGCTAAATCTGAGGCTATTTTTGCTATCATTACTTCTTTTCCTTGACTAACAATAATGTGTTTCTTTTTTATTTCTTCTACAAATTCTTATTTCAAACATCAAAGGGGTACTCTATAGTTCTCTTCTTTCAGGATTTGCTAGATCCATCTATGTTTACCTTATTTAAAACCTTTCAGGATTCGCTAGTTAATATAATCTTAGCCTCATCTGAGATTCCTATAATCCCCCGATCAGGTTACACACTTTTCTCTGAAACTTTTCCAGTTCCATTACATTATCCTTGAAACATGTCAACCACAACTGCAATAAGTGTGCATCAAGGTTTCTTTATAAGGGTGGGACAGTTATTCTATTCTGTTGCCTTTTTATCAAGGCTAACAAATTGTACTAATGAACATAGAAAAAGTCTACAGAAATCCCTAAATTCCATTTATAGGTCATCACGTTAGAATTTATCAACTAACAAGAGTATTTTAAGATAATTTCCAAAATTGCCTTTTTCTTGGCTTATTAGAGATAATCAATTATTCAGCCAATTTACAGTCTTACTAAGAGCTCTGGGTGTTAATCCTACAGTTTATAGTTTAACTCTGGGAACATTTAATGTCATCGGAAAAATATGGACATTTCTCTGTGTATTACCTCTTTCCAGGGAGTTTATAAAAATGCTAAATAAGATTAGTGCCAACATCTAACTCTGAGGAAGCCATCTATTTATAATTCTTCAGCATTTATCCCATTGGTCCTGCTCTTTGGTCTGTATTTCTAAACCAAACTCTTATCCAGTGATATCCTGATAAAAACTCAACACTCGGGTTTGTCTGGAGCTGGGGAACAAGATTGATTTGTGACTTGTACATAGTATTTGCCGATTTCCTTAACGTAAACACTCCTACAATGGCCAATTCAACAAGCAGTTGACTGGCTTGCAAAATTTATGTCAATTGGTTTGCAAAATTCCTGGAAATTTAACAACTGGCTTATATGAGCTGCCTTCAGCATACCACTACTTTCATCCTTTATAATATGCTGTCATCAGGTCATACCATGACTGAAACTGAGGAATAGTCTATGTTAAGGTCTCCTAAACATATAGAATGATGACATCTACTGATTTTTCCACCCTATAGTCTAAATATCTTTCAATCCCTGAAAGATTTACTCGTTTACTTTCAGAAAGAAGTTAAAGTGAGTGGATTAGTTAGGCAGAATTTCCCCTTCCTGAATCTGGTTTGCCTTTTGACAAAAAGGTTGTATGCACACATTGAGGTTTTCAAGCATTTTACTTTATCACACAGATTTCACTGGTCTGTCTGATTTGGAGTTATGAAGCTCTCCTACCTGGGGTACCCAAAGTTACATGTGCACCCCTGATGGATGGAAATCACTAGATCTGCTAGATAAAAGTGAAAAGCATAAAGAAACCTAAACTTTAGCCATCTATTTGCGGAAAAGTCTCTACCTACTAGGTCCAAGTCCAAATTGTAGACACATAATTTGGTGGCTAGAGAAGATGCTGTATAATTAGAACAGTCATCACTACCAAATCCTATCCTTTAGGTGACTGCCAGTCTTTTGTAGGTGGCCAAATCCAAGCTGGGAGTGGGCGAAAGGGTGAGATCTTTCTCCCTCAGAGCACAGATGCCATGGATACACATCCTGGTGGTCTGCTCTGCCCAGATGCTGCAAGATCCATTTTGAGACACCAGCAGCTGGGTGGGAGAGGAGGGTTAGGCAGACTCCCAGCAGATGAGATGTTGGTCAGAAGAGTGATGGTCCAGGAAGCAAAGTGGCTGGTGGTGGCCATGTACAAGTAGACAAGGATTCTCTTAATTGCCCCTCTTATTCCTGGACTTGTCCATGAAAATTCGGTGCATTACAGACATTTCTCTGAGTAAGGGGAATTACAGTCAAAGAAAAACCCTTTCCTACTGGGAAGGAAATGAAACTTAGTAATTAAAACAGTAATTTCCCAAATAGGATTTTTTTTCTCAATGTATTAGTTTGCTTTCTAGATACAATGGTCAGAACAAACAACTAAAATTCACAGGTCATCTAAGACCACTATGTTAGCCAATTATTTTCTTTCTATTACCATTGTCAGATTTATTAAAAAGCAGAAAACTGTCTTTTCTTCCTTCCGCTGATGGAGGTGCTAGAGGGCAGTTTTTATTTTTTTAGTATATGTGCTGCTGAAGGGAGCACGCTAGAAGGCAATTTTTAAAATTATAAGACTATTAACACAAGGGGTTCTAATAATCAGGTAAAAGAATACATAACTCAGAAACTAAAGACTAATATGCAAAATTTTTAAGTATTAAGGTACTTTTTTTAGTAGAATGTGTGCTGGGTTTTTAAAACTTTGATTACTCCAAAACTTGGCTACATTTTGTGAAAGGAAGCTTACTAAGAAAAATATAATTACTAAAATGCAAATTAAAATTGTACTGGATCTTATAATTTCAGTTGAAATTCTGTATACATAACAAGCGTTTACTTTTTTAAATGTTATTCTCTAGCATTGCAACCAAATGCTTCCTATGCCTTTTATTTGGACAATTCTGAGAGATTTTAGTTTTAACATGAAAATATAAACAGACAAAGGAGAATTCTGGTTAAGGAAAGAATCAGAACTTTGGGCATTCTAGTCATATTAAACATCACTAGGAGAGAAAAACACATTCCACAAGTATTAGAACAGGAAACAAACCTGTAAAACAGGCTTTTCTTTCCTATTGTTCTCATATTTTTATATGATTTATTTCCTGAGTTTTCCTTCTACTGCTTGCTCAAGCTAGGATTATCAAAATACTTTGCCCCTGCCTTGCCCTGAGTGAGTCTCCACAGAGGGCGTGGTGTATCTCACGTGTGCTTACTTAGTGATTGAGTTGGACAGTTGGAAGATTTATCCTGGAAAATAAAGACCTTATGGGTGGTGCTGCAATTTCCTTTCCCCCAAATTTTCCCCACCCCAGGAGAAATAGTGTGTAATTTGCTGCACTTCATTCCACAGGAAAGATAAATTACTCATCCACAGTGTCTCAGACTCTGACAACTGCTGTAAAATTAATTTTTAATTACTGATCAAAATTATAGAGACCAAGCCTTAAAGACATCTTTAATAATTACTGCCCAATTTACAGAAAACAATTGCTTAAAGTAAGGTCCAAATCATTGGTGTGGTTTTTTTTTTAAAGATTTTATTTATTTATTTGAGAGACAGAGAGAAAGAAAGAGAGAGAGCAGGTGCAAGCACAAGTGGGGGCGTGGGGGGACAGAGAGAGGGAGAAGCAGATTCCCCACTGAACAGGGAGCATGATGTGGGGCTTGATCTCAGGACCCTGAGATCATGACCTGAACCAAAGGCAGATGCTTTACCAACTGAGCCACCCAAGCGCCCCCAAATCATTGTTTTATTAACCATCACATCCGTCCCTAGGACCTGCCAAAATGTCTGGCACATAGAGGGCATTCAATACATACGTGATGAATAAAAGAATAAGCATTTACATTACCTCTGTAATTACAGCAACCTGAAGCATGGATAAAAAAAATCATCTAGAACTATATGTATGCTTTTGATAATAGTATACAGACTCCATAGCAAAATAATATCAAGTCTGTCAATGATTGTAAATTTGCTTTTATATGCCATGTTATGAATAATCGTCTAGTCATTCAATTACATTGACTGAGCACCTCCCATCAGCCCAGCACCTATAGCGCATGGGACGTAAATGAGGTACAGACCCTACCCCGGCAAGAGTTCATAGTGCGGAGATAGAGAGAGAGAGAGAGAGAGAGAGAGAGAGAGAGAGAGAGAGATTGAAGGGTGGGTATTGTGGCTTACACGTAAATGATTATAAAAGTGAGTACTATGATAGAGATTTGTTCCACCAAGAGTTAAGGATGAACAACGGGCTGCTACAGAGGAGGCTCTGAGCTTTATTAATCGCCAAATCTGCACCACAGAGTCAGCAATTCATTCTGAAGATGCCTCCAGATTATGACATACTTCCTAAATCAAAGAAAGATTAAATTTTGATAATATGTGGATCATCTAAACTGCATTTGTTTATTTATTGCTTACAGCTTTTTGAGGAGTAATTTATAAACCTAAAATCTATTCATTTTATATAAACAGTTCAATGAGTTTTGGTAAACAATAGTGTAATCACTACCACAATAGCGTTTTAGAAAACTTTGAGAGCCCTCAAGAGTTCTTTCATG
This sequence comes from Callorhinus ursinus, assembly GCF_003265705.2. Taxonomy (NCBI): domain Eukaryota; kingdom Metazoa; phylum Chordata; class Mammalia; order Carnivora; family Otariidae; genus Callorhinus; species Callorhinus ursinus. The sequence goes on along the minus strand of NW_027397068.1, from coordinate 58,815,057 downwards.
TCCTGCAGTTAATCCCCATCCCACCGACCGGCACTGGGCAGCTACTGACCTGCTTTCCATCCCTGTTGTTTTGACTTTTCTAAAACTTTATATAAATGGGATAATACCATATGCAGTTTTTTTATATCTGTCTTCTTTCACTTAATGTTTTTGATATTCATCCATATTATATGTATCAGTATTCTGTTCCTTTTGGTTGAGTAGTGTTCCATTGTATGGCTATAGCAAAATTTGTTTAACCATTTACCAATTACTTGGCCTTTGGGTTGTAACTTTATCTCATTGTATTCCTGTGCTGTAAAAATACATAAGATCTAATATTGGATTATATTTATTATATTATATTATATGTGATAGTTCTGTATAAATAAGAATTATTTATTGGTTCATTATTCACCCAGCAAATATTTATTATGCTTCTTCTTTGTATCAGGCCCTGTTCTAAGTATTTGATATATAGAATTAAACACAAAGTAAAAATACCTGCACTCAGAACTTATATTTTAGTGAAAGGACAGAAAATTAGCAATGAACACAATAAGTCAGTAAATTTTATAGCAATTTAGAAGATGAAAAGTGCTATGAAATAGAGAAGAGTAGGAGATTGGATTAGCATGGGATGGTTGTGGTAGTTCTCACTGAGAAGGTGTTATTTGAGCACAGACCCAAAGGAGGTGATGGACTTTGCCACCTGGCTATCTGAAGGAAAAGCATTCCAAGCAAAAAGGCCAGTTAATACAAAGATAAGAGTATACTGTATGTTCAAGCAGTATATTAGAGTACTAAAGGAAGGGTGGATGAGAAAGTGATTATAAGCCTTGTAAGACCTTGTAGTTGACCATGGACTTTGGCTTTTGCTACAGATGAGATGGGGAAGCAGTGACAGTTTTGACCAAAAAAGAAAAGAAAAGAAAAGAAAGAAAGAAAAAAGACAGGATCCGACATATTTTAAGATCACTATGGCTTCTGAGTAGAGGACAGGGGAGACTAGGTTGGAAGCAAAGAAAACAGGAGACATACTACAGGAATAATCCAGACAGGAAATGATCTCGACTTAGACCAGTTTGGCAGCAGTGGGAATGGTGAAATGTACCTGGATTCTGGATCCATTTTAAGGTAGAACCAAATTTCTTCATGGGTCAAATGTGGGGCATGAGAGAATAGAGATGAAGCAAGGATGACTTCAAAATTTTGTATGAGCAACTGAGGAAGGACCAAATTGCCATGAATCCAAATGGGACAACAGTGAGTAGAGTGGGTTTAGAGTGGAAAATTACAGGCCCAATTTTGAGATGTTCAGTAGACATCCAAGGGGAGAATTACAACAATGCTAGGTGTTACCAAGGGAAAAAAAAATCTAGACACATCCTCATAAAATCAAGAATTAAGAATACAGAGAAAATCAAAAAAAGTAGTAAGTAGACAAGACAGATGCCACATTAAGGAATCCCAATAAATTGAAGAAGACAACAGAGTTATATTTTCTTGATGTTACAGAGAAATAACTGTCCACTTAGAATTCCATACCCAGATAAACAATCACTAAGTCAAATAATCACTAGTTTAGTTAATCACTAAAAGTACTTCTATAGAATATTCCTCAGCAAGAAAGAAAATAAGCCCAGATTAAGGGTGAGATGCAAAAAACAATGGTGGGTACAGAAATTGATAAAATTATGGTGGCCTTAATAAAATATTGGGTATGCAAAATGGAGAGGTAGTCAGTAAATTTTTAATATATGTTAGGGTCCTGATTTTGACCAGAGAGAGGATGGACAAATTGAATAGTTTTTGATTTTGTTAGAAAAAGTTATTGTTCCAAGTAATAAGGAAAATACAATAATAAGCTTCCAACTCAGTAAATAAAAGAAAGGGAAAATAGAAGTTTCACTAACCCAAATAATGAGATAGTAATTGAAAAAGAGCATGCTAAAAAAGATGATGCAAATTAAGATGGTCAAGGCAAGTCCAAATCAGTAATCCCAATAAATATGAAAGGAATATCTTTATCCAATGACAGACACTAAAAGATTGGAGGAAGCAGAAATACTATATATCTTTCTGTCTCTGCCTACTTTAGGATATACACCCCAAACAGCAAAAGCTGAGAATAAAAACATGAAAAATACATACCAAGCAAATGCTTAACAAAGGAAAATTGGTATATCAATATTAATAATTGGGGTGCCTGGGTGGCTCAGTCAGTTCAGCATCTGACTCTTGATTTCAGCATCATGATCTCAGGGTCCTGGGATTGAGCCCTGTGTTGGACTCTGCACTCAGCGGGGAGTCTGCTTGAGGATTCTCTCTCCCTCTTCCTTTGCCCCTCCCACCATGTTCACTCTGTCTCTCTCTAAAATAAAATAAATAAATCTTTTAAAAAAATAGGTGAATTAAAATTTAAGTCAAAATAATAAATAGAATAGAGGGATCTATTACAAAGGATAAAGAGAGTAACAAGAAGATACACATACAAATTATTAAGGGGCATACCCCTACCATCAGAACCTTGAAATATGAAAAGCAAAAACTAACAGAATTGCAAGGATAAATTGACAAACCCACAATAATATGGAGAGATTTTAACATATCATCAAAAAGTAATAAGATCAAGCAGGCAAAATACTTTTAAGGATAGGGATTTGAACAATCCAATTGACAAGCTTGACAGTAGTTGTATGTAGAGCCCTGTACTCAAGAAATGGCAACTATACACTGAGTTAATACTGGATCATATGCAAAATCCCAATAAATTTTAAAGACTTCATATTAAACAATCCACAATCTCTGACCATAATTAAATGTATTGATTTCTTAGAAATCCATTTCTTAGAATCTTAAAAACAGGAACAAAAATGTCTCCCATATATTTTTGGAAATTAAAAAAAATGTACTCCTAAGAAACACAAGGAAGTCAAATTGTAACTTATAAAATGTTTAGAACGAAAAAACAATGAAAGTATCACAGAACATGTGGGTTGATGTTAATGTGATATTTAGAGGTATATTTAAAACCCTAACTGCCTTTAGAATAAAGGAAGGAAGGAAGGAAGGAAGGAAGGAGGGAGGGAGGGAGGGAGGGAGGGAGGGAGGGAGGGGGGCAGGCAGGTGGCTTTAGGGATAAACTCACACATTAAATTAGTTAAGTATTAAACTGATGAGAGTAAAAAAGAAAAGAAAAAAGAAGGAAAGAACAGAGAAGGGGAATTAAAGGGGGGGGCACAAACAAAAGAACTAAAAATCAAGAGAGGCAATTCATTGCTTTGGTATATTCAGTACCATCATTCATCCATGTGAAAAGCAGGGGCTGACTCAATGAGAGAATGCTCTACACTTTTGAATGGAAAAAGTAACTGGAATGTAGGTGAAGACAATTCAAGATGAAAAACAGAACTACCTGGAAGTTAGAAGAGTTGAAACATCACTAGTAGAAAGATGAATTTACTTTTTTTTGAGAGAGATAGTGCATGTGCACATGCAAGGGGTGAGGGCGGCAAAAAGAGAGGAAGAGAGAGAATCCTAAGTAGACTCCAGGGAGGAGGAGGGGGGAAAGGAAGGGGAAGGAGGAAGCAGAGGGGTTGGAAGGGGAGGGGGAGAAGGATGAGTGGCTCCATCCCAGGACCCTGAGATAATGACCTGAGCAAAAGTCAAGAGTCAGATGCTTGACCAACTGAGCCACGCAGGTGCCCCATAGGGAAGTGAATTTAAAACTTACTGTTTTGCATTCAGGGAGAAAAATACAGATTCATTTTTAGTGTTATTTAAACCACTTCCATTATTAAAGAGCTCAGCATGGATGAGAACTCCTATCTATGGCTTATTTTTGTTTCCTTTAAAGTAAATATCTCTCTGTAATATTTTTTATTTGTAGTACAATGGTATCTTTAAAACTCCAAATAGCATCTTAAGGGAATCACAAACAAAATAAATAGCTTCTCATATTTAACAGGCTTAACTTCAACTGTTCTTTACTTTCATGCTTCTGGTATTTTATTTTATTATTTTATTTTTTTATAAAGATTTATTTATTTATTTTAGAGGGGGGGAAGGGCAGAAAGAGAGGGAGAGAGGAAGCAGACTCCCCGCTGAACAGGGAGCCCCATGCAAGCTTGATCCCATGACCCTGAAATCAAGACCTGAGCAAGGGTCAGACACCTAACCAACCGAGCCATGCAGACATCCCACTTCTGGTATTTTAAAACAGAAAAAACACCCTACAAGGTTGGTTCCTAAAAACATATTTAATTTTATTAGAACTTAAATCTAAGAAAGGCCTCCAAGTAACACAACCCTCTAGAGAAGAGTTGTACATATTGAAGAGGCTTTATAATATAAAATGGATTTCAGTAACTGCAAATTACTTCTCAATTAAGGAGAGTTGACACATTCTCCAAACAGGTGATGAAGATGGAAGCTGAGAAGTGGGGGGCTGGGAGGGTTGGGGGGTGTGAGGCACTTTGCAGGTGTTCAGACTTAATCTTTCATCAAAACAATTTATTTAGGGAGAAATCATATAATCACACAATAAGAAGACATACAAATGGGCTTGGAATATTGCCATTTTAAATCTACACACCCCCTCCCAAGCAATGAGGCTTTTTCATTGAAGCATTTTCATTCCCCAACTTCTTATGAGAATGCACAAGGGAAATTTCTACAGGGGAGAGGAGAGCCCAATATACAAGATAGAAGCAAATTTTACCTGAAAGTTTTATTGTTATACTTTAAAAGACATGTAGCAGGAGAAAATGCTGTGAATTTTGCTTTGCTGGAAAGTATTCCAAAACCCACATGAAGCCCCCAAGATTTCACTATTTTTTCAGATTATTTGATTTCTTCTTCAGAGGTGTGTATATACAGTATTATTTTGTGAGCCAATGAGACATACTACGATATATTTCTTTGAACCAATGATGAATATAATATTCAGCTACGTTTATTAATAAAACAGTCAACTTTACTATACATTTCCCATTTTTGTGACTTTAGGGTGGTAATTCTTGCTTTGTTTCCAAGTTAAATATTACCCTATTTCATCTAGACTTTTTCATTTTTATGCAAAAGCACCATGAATATTGAGTTGTATCCATTATTTATGGCAATATAGAAATATCTGGTACCATCTGCAGAATGAGACTTTTCTTTCATAGCCTGACAACACTGCAATTACTAAAAATTCATTGCTTCTTTTCATCCCATATTCTATCTAGGTTTACTGAAAGCCTTGATTCTCAAATCTCTGTATGTCTCCCTCTTTTATTACTATCTAGAGGATTCATCCTCCTTTGGTATGTCGACATGGGTTGATTGATTCTTGAAATGTGGCCTCCAGTTCTCCTATATTTTATGTTCTAAGAGGTATGTTGGCTTAGCTGTTAAATCCTCTGGGATCTTAATCTATATATTTCTTTTTTTTTCCGTGTAAACCTTTTGTTTTAATAAATAAGACCGATTCATGGCTTAGATTTTAAATCACATTTACAGATGAGGAACACTTCTAGGCCCAAACAGGTGAACAGTGAAGCTACTATTGCTGGTAGGAATGCATGCGCCCCATGCATTTGAAGCCTAAAGAGCAGAGACTGAATGTCAGAGAACACCATACACATCACCCTCTAGACTCGAGACCTGACAGCAGAAAACGAGAGGAAGAGCAGAGACTCAGGGAAGCTCCAGTAACCACCATCTGATACCCTCTTCTTCATGCTACAGAAGCAAATGAAAGTTGTGCTACTTTCAGATAAGCTAAGAAGGAGGTTTCCTGATTATAGTAAGTGAAACTATCTCTCCTGTTAACAATTAGGCCAAGGGCATTAGCTACAGAGAGGATCCACTGATAAATACAGAATATTAGAACAGTGAAGAGGAAGTCACACAGATATCTTGTTTCTTAAATATCAGAAACTTCAGCATGACAGCAGGAGAGCAGTGGATGAACTCCACCTCGCCAAAGGTTTAGTCCAAAAACTTCCTGTTGGCATTTGCACCAAATAAGGCTCCCTGTACTTCTGGCATCATCTGCTGGGCTATGAGATCTAGCCAGCTTTCTAGGGTATTGGAAACTTTTATTTTATGATCCCCATTATAGATCTCAACTCCACCAGCTATTTCCTCATTTTTTGTTAAAAAAATTGATTTGGCTGAAAAACAGCAGTGCTAAAGCTAAACAGAAATGCCCATTAACTCACAAATCACTGCACACAGGTTAACAAACTTGAGGGAGGATTCTAATTTACTCTGCTTTTGCAGGAAGGAAACATTTGAAAACTGAGGTAGTGCAAGAAATATTTCTTTTTTAAAAAAGATTTTATTTACTTATTTGATAGAGAGTAAAGAAGGGGGAGTGGCAGGCAGAGGGAGAGGGAGAAGCAGGCTCCCCACTGAGCAGGGAGCCCGATGTGGGGCTCCATCTGAGGACCCTGGGATCATGACCTGAGCTGAAGGCAGACACTTAACCGACTGAGCCACCCAGGCACCCCACAAGAAATATTTCTTAATGGTGTTCCTGGGTGGCTCAGTTGGTTGAGCGTCTGATTCTTGGTTTCAGCTCAGGTCATGATCTCATGGTCATGAGATTGAGCTCTGCATGGAGCTCTGTGCTCAGCACGGAGTCTGCTTGTCCCTCTCCCTCCCTCTGACCCCTCTCCTGACTTGCGCGCGCACACGCGTGCACACACACACATACACACACACACTCTCTCTCTCTCTCAAATAAATAAATAAATCTTAAAAAAAAAAAGAAAGAAGTTTCTTAACACTGAGGGTATGGTGGATAGAGGTTAAGGTAGCCCCCTGATATTCACATCACTGTGTAAGCCCCTTTCCATGAGAATGAATGGGATCTGTGACTTGCTTCTTATCAATAGACTATGGCAAAGATGTATGGGATTATGTGTGTGTGATTGTGTTATGTAAGATTATAATGTCTGTCTTGTTAGGAGACATTTGAAGAAGCAAATGGTATGTTGTGTGCTGCCATGTGGAGAGTGCTGAGAGGCAAGCAGCAGAAGGCAACCTCCAGGCCAAGGCCAGCAACAAACTGAGGCCCGCAGTCCGGCATTCTGCAAGGAGTGGAATGCTGCCAGCAGCCTCCCTGGGCTTGGGAGCATAGCCTTCCCCAGGCAAACCTCAGATGAGACCACAGCCCTGGCTGACACCTTGACTGCAGTTTGTGAGGTCCTGAGACTCAAAGCAGAGGACCCCATTGAGTTGTGCCCTAACTCCTGACACAAAGAAACTGAGATAATACATATTGTTTTAAGTTGCTACATTTGTGGTAATATCGTTACGCCACAATAGATAACTAACACAAGTGGGAATACAGATTATTTGAAAGGAAGATCTATTCAGTAAAAATGGAGGACTAGAGGAAGTAGAATATATGTGAAGTTTACTTTGAATTGAGGGAGAAGCACAGCAGGGAATAGGAAGAGACTTTAAGCAGCTGGGGAAGGAAACCAGATGGTTAAACTAACACTTTCCCCTTTGATGAGTTCAGGCTAGAGCCAGAAAAATACACTATAGATAATAATTGAGGACAAATGTAGTTTACATATCAAAATATGTGGTTTTTATACAGCTATATCATATTTCATTCAAAAATATTATAGTGGATGGGCGCCTGGCTGGCTCAGTCAGTGGAGCATGCAACTCTTGATCTTAGGATCATGAGTTCAAGCCCCATGTTGGACAGAGAGATTACTTAAAAAAAAATTATACCAGCAAAGCTGAATTGTCCATTTCCACCCAGCATATTTGAACTGTAGAAGCAATTCTTAGGAAGTCACTTATAGCCCAAAGTGTGAATCTAAGCCCTAAGGACTGTGACTTGTGATCCATTCTTGACCCTCAAAGAAGTATCTGGACCCATTATCTGCAACTCTTAGACATCCAGCTGTGGGTGCCTATTGTGTTATATAATATAGAGTAGTATAATAATATAGAAAAATGTAGGTTATATACATGATATCATTCTATCTTTCTAATTACTATCCCAAATAAAAAATATAGACTCAAAGCACGAGAGTAAAATTGCTCACATTATCTATCTATCTATCTATCTATCTATCTATCTATCTATCTATCATCTATCTATCTCTCTTACTATTGGAATATAAGCTCCATGAAGAAAAAGATTTTTTTGTTTAGTCTTTTCCCCTTGCATATTGGTGGCAATCAATAAATATTTGTTGAATGAATGAAGCAGCTCCATATTTCCCTATCATTTTCTCATTTATAAATGGGGGTGATAATAATAGTCTCCACCTGAATCAATTGTAAGGGCTAACTGATGTAATACATGTGAATTAATTAGAACATAGCCTTGCATATAGTAACTGAACAGTAAAAATTAGTTACTATTAAAGCACATTATCTAATTTACTTATTGAAGGAATCTATTAGGAAAAAGAACCTGAGCACTGTAATTCATTTTCAAATACAGGAGAATCTCACCATTAAGGAGGTTCAACTTCATGTTAGGTTTTCAGTTCAACTTGAACTTCAAGAATTTAAAGTAATTTTGAGGGACGCCTGGGTGGGTCAGAGGGTTAAGTGTCTGCCTTCAGCTCAGGTCATGATCCCAGGGTCCTGGGATGGAGTCCCACATCGGGCTCCTTGCCTGTTTCTCCCTCTGCCTGCTTCTATCTCTACCTGCCACTCCCCCTGCTTGTGCTCTCTCTGACAAAAAAAAAAAAATCTTAAAGTAATTTTGAAGTAAATTTGAATATAGAAGTATACCTCCAAAATAACAGAGGACTCAAAGTCAAAAGCTTAAATGTGATTTTTTTTTCTATGGAAGTGTATATGAACTTGTGCTTTTTGTATATCATAAATTCAGAATCTTTCTAGTCTAAACTCTAACTCAAGCAGAAATCCCTTCTGACATTCTATCCAAGTGGTCAGGAAACTTTTCAAGTCTTTCCTAAAATTGCAAAGACTGGCCATACCAGTTGGGGAGAATATATAGCAACTAGACTTTCATACATTGTTGGCAGGAGTAGACAATGATAACTTGGAATTTGGAAATTTGGTCTGGCAGTTTCTACAAAGTTAAACATATACCTATACTATGACTCAGAAATTCTCCTTGCAGGCATTTATCCAGGAGAAGTGAAAACACATATCCATTAAAAGAACTGTTCAAGAATGTTCATAGAAGCTTTATTCATAATAGCCAAAAACTGGATCAAATGTTCATCAACAGGAGAAGGGAGAAATCTATTTGGTATATCCATCAGTGGAATACTACTCAGCAAGAAAACATTTTGATGTGCTGCCCAGAAGCCCCTCAGGAATAAAGGACTTATTTCCCCATCTGCTGGGGGCATTGCTGGAAGACAGCCCTCAGCAGTCAGCCCTTTTTTTGGCGGGGGTGGGGGGGTAGAATTTTCTTGGCTGAAACACAGAGCCTTACCCAAAGCACCACCTTCTTCCTGGAGAGGCAGTCTACGTCCAATGCCCAATCAACATGGGATTGGGCAGAATGTGTCCCAACTTGAAATCACTCTGACAGGCCATCCAGCTCCAGAGCTCCCCTTGGCAGGCAGGAACTACTATGTACCCATGGAGGCCATTGCCGGGAGCTCCCCTTGGGATCTGCTAAAGGCTGATGTGGGGACTGGTTCACAGCTTCACTTCTACCTCTGCTCAATTCTGCTTCTCTCCCCTCCCTTCCCAAGAGGCCTCCTTAATCAATGCCCTGCATGCTAATCTTTGTCTCTTTCTGGGGAATCCAACCTGTGAGAAACTACTGATAAACCCAACAAAATGGGTGACCCTCAGAACCATTTTACTGAGTGAAAGAAACCAGACACAAGAGAGTATATACTATATGATTGCATTGATAGAGTTCAAAGACTGAAAAGACTAATGGATAGTGAAAGAAATCAGACCTCTGTTTGCTTCTGAGAGGGGACTGAAAGGAAGTAGGCATGAAGCATCTTATTGTGGGGACGGGAATAATCTATATCTTGATAGGGGTCTGGGTTACATGGATGTATGCACCTGTCAAAACTCATTGAATTATTCTCTTAAAATCTGTGCAATTCAAAAAATCCCAATAAAAAAATGTAAAAAAGAAAAGTAACCAGATCAAATTTGGTTCAAGTTGAACTATGGTCACCCAACATTCAAAATATTCAAAGTTTCACTATGGTCAATCAAGTCTCTGTTCATTTGGAGTCTGGCAGTTAATTTTTTGGACCAAAGTTTGGGAATTAGCATGTGTGTTTTGTTCATCTTTTTGTGGATTGCAAAATTAACAGATACGATCTTTCTGTTTGAATCATTAATTTAAAATGCTGCACTAATCAGTTGTAGCTACAGAGGCTTGTTGAAAGCCATGAAATTGCTTCTTCCATGATGGCATTTATTCACGAATCAAGACATTGGATATAATATTCATTCAATTACAGATTCATCTACCTGAATGTTCACTTAGCATTGATCTCTTAAAGAATTCCAGATCAGCTTATGTGATCATAAAATCAAAGACCTTTTCAGCTGGGAAAGAATGCAGATCCCTCAGTTTGCAGACAAGTAAGCTTTGGCTCATGGGTGGTAAGTGAGTTGCCAAGGTCAGTTGCCCTGGTCTAGCTGGGAGGAGTACAACATCCCAGGGCACATCCCCCCAAGCACCCCTGCCCCACAGTCCCTGTGCCCTTGCTCTCTTCCAGCAGCTAGCAGCTCAGCTTGGAGAGGAAAACAAAGAATAGATTTTATCCTGTGATTTCCTCTTTCCTCCACTGATGTTTCTTGCTTTAAAACTGTTGCCCCTGTAATCAGCTTAGGATAACAAGTGCAGTTAGTGAAATAAAGGACTCTTTGATCTTGCTAGAGATCTGATTTTTGCGAGAAAGTAGGAGAAAACAGCACATCTGCTGCCCCCCTGCTTTCTTCTACCTCTTATGTGGCAACTTACTGGAAGCAAGCTTGGGGAAAAGTAAACTACATCTGATTCTCAGTAGATAAGTGTTAACCAAGAAACTGAGGACATTTTATTAAAAATTCCAAAGACCTTCCATCTCTAAGGAGAGATGATAGTACGAGGTAACAGGTACACAGTTAAGAACAGAGTCTGAAACATGAACAACAGGTAAATCAGGAATGTAAACACTGTATTGCAATCATCTCTTCCTCTCTAGCTTTTTCTCACAAATCTGATGGCTTCCAAACAATGAGTTGTAAATCTTTGCTTCAGATGTTTTTGAAGAAACACCCAGGAAAGCAGATAGAGGCCAAGGGAAGAGAATGAAAAATACAGAGAGAGCCTACAATTAATGACATATTCCATCCTCTCTGCTACCTATTTTTTATGGTTGTTCTATTATAACCCCTTAATTGAGATCTAATTCCCATAGTATATAATTCACCCATTTGAAGTATACAGTTGGATGGTTTTTAGTATATTCATAGAGTTGTGTGACCATCACTACAATCAGTTTTAGAATATTTTCCTCAACAAGAAACTCTGTACCCATTAGCATCCCGCCCCATGTCCCCATCCCCCCCCCAGACCTAGGAAACTACTACTATACTTTCTGGCTCTAAGAATTTGTCTATTCTGGACATTTCATAGAAATAGAATCATACAATAGGTGGCCTTGTTTCACTAAGTATAATGTTTTCAAGGGCCATTCATGTTCCAGCATGTATCAGTGCTTCATATCTTTTTATTGCCAAATATATACATGACACTTTACCGATCCATTCATCAGTTTGATGGACGCTTGAGTTGTTTGCACTCTGGGGCTATTATGAATAATGGTGCTAAGAAATTCATGGACAAGGTTTTAGTGAACATACGTTATTTCTCTTATGTATAAACCTAGGAGTGGAATTGCTAGTCATATCATAATTCTATGATTAATTGTTTGAGGAGCTGCCAGACTGTCTTCCAAAGTGCCTGCACCATTTTATATTCCCACCAACAGTGTATGAGGGTCCTCACTTCTCTACAGCCTGGCCAAGGCTAGTATCTGCGTCTTTTCATTACAGCCATTCTATTGTGGTTTTGATTTGCATTTTTCTAATGTCTAATGATGTTGAGCATCTTTTCACATGTTTATTGACAATTTGTATATCTTTGGAGAAATGTCTATTCAGATCCTTCGTTTGTTTTTAGTTGCGTTGTCTTTTTATTTTTTAATTTTTTAAAAGATTTGTTTATTTATTATAGAGAGAGAGTGCGTGCGCAAGCAGGGGGAGGGGCAGAGGGAAGAGGGAGAATCCTCAGGCAGACTCCCGGCTGAGCACGGAGCTGGAGGGACATGGGGCTCTATCCCATGACCCTGAGATCATGACCTGAACTGAAATCAAGAGTCAGATGCTAAACCAAATGAGCCACCCAGGCACCCCTGGGTTGTCTTTTTATTATTATAATGTAATGGTTCTTTATATATTCTGCATACAAGTCCATTATCAGATAAATGATTTACAAAAATTTTCTCCCATTCTCTGGACTGTCTTCTCACTTTCTTCATGGTGTCCTTTGAAACACTAAAGTCTTTAGTTTAGAAAAATAGTTTTTAGTTTAACAATGTCCAAATTATCTATTTTTTTCTTTTGTTTCTTATGCTTTGGGTGTCATATTTAAGAAACCATTACCTAATCCAAGATCTTGAAGGCTTTACCAAAGTTTTCTTGTAAGAGTATTATAGTTTTCACACTTACATTTAGATCTTTTGCCAATTTTGAGTTAATTGCTGTGGCGATCAATTTATCCTTGGTGAAAAATCAATTTTCCATAAATGTCACGGTTCATTTCCAGGCTCTTAATATTCTTCTGTTTATTCCATATATAAGCTACTGCCCCTTAAATAAACTTGGTATATGGAAAGCTGCATTCTCTCGGGTCATTAGTCACCGATGTCCTCGAAGCACGATAACAAATAGCCTAGAGATTTTACCTTCACCATTTTACCTTTTACCTTCAGAGTCTATTAAGGTAAGGGGTTTAGCAGTAGCCATGCAGAAACACCCCACTGTCCCAATTCCAGGCAAGAAGGTGGAGTTCACAGACAGGAGTCAGAGAAGGCTTCATTATACCAAGGCGGAAAGACCAACTGACTTTATAACAGCTTTACCAACATCCAGAGTGAAACCTCAAAGCAGCGTGAGTTTCTAAGCAGGAGTCAACTTCCTGGTGTGTCCTGTGATGGGCCTTGTGTCCAGAGGGCCACAGTTTCATTACATGGGACACCCCTGGTACCGCTGGGTCTGGAGGCATCCAGGACAAATATTTCTGTAGTGAGGTAACTGTAACACCAGGCACAACCAAGAGTGCCTCTCTGGCATTGGGAAATTTGCCAATCTCCACTTTTAAGGGAGAAGAAGATCTCTGCTGAGAACACCTGGTGCTTTTCTATTGTTTGCCAGGAGCTTCCGGGCTAAGTCTGGCCAGAAATCACGCGGATGTTCCAGAGACAAGGCTGGGTGCCCTGCCTACCCAGGGTTCATGAATCATCACTGGCTGCTCTAACAGAATTATATAGCGACAATTCTCTCTCTCTCTCTCTCTCTCTCTCTCACACACACACACACACACACACAGCATCTTCCAGAGGAAACTGTGGGCCTATGGCTCCGGGAGGGCATTGGGCTTTAATTCCGCCCGCGGCTGTGACTGATACTGTTTCCGGTAAACCGCCCTCAGCTCCGTGTACCTCCCAGGTTATTCAGGAATGGTGAGGACTGCTTACTTTCCCCAACAGGAATTAGCAGCACGGTTGGGTTCCCCAAACTCAAAGCTTTGAAATAAGACCTGAAAACGGACCCAGCTTAGAGGGAATCTATCTGCTGGGAAAACAAAAGCAATGCACACGTGTATTCACAGGATCGACAGGTAATTCGTACATCCCACGGGGAGAAACATGGCCTGAGTCACTCCGAAGAGATTTTCGTCTGAGAAATGCTGGCTCAAATGTCCTTCAGCGAAAATAATCCAGCAGATACAGGAACAGAAACAGGTGCTCTGGTATCCTTGTTTAGCTCCAGGCTGCTACCTGATGCAGTTAGGTAAAGTTTCTTTTCCTTGGAAAAACTTGATTTTTTTTAAAAACTGGGGATTTTAAGTTTAATCACAAAGAGACACAACAAACTCGTCTGTGCTTAAAAATACATTTCACGGGGTGCCCGGGTGGCTCAGTTAGGCGCTGGACTCTCGATTTCGGTTCAGGTCATGGTCTCTGTGTAGTGAGATCGAGCCCTGCGTCAATCGACTCTGCGCTCAGCACAGAATCTGCTCGAGGTTCTTTCTGTCTCCCTCTGCCGCCCCCCTCCACGCATGTGCCCTCTCTCCCACCCTCTTCAAAATAAAGAAATAAATCTTAAAAAAAAAAAATTTTTTTTCAAGACATGAGCACATCAGGTAGTGGCTTTCACTCTTTTTTACTCAAACATCTGATGTTCTCTAGTAAACCCTGGAACCCGCCCCCCACCGCTCACACACATGTACACACACACACACACACACACACACATGAATGTGAATCAACAAAGTTTGCCAACATTTTGAAGTCCAAGCAAAAACCTCATTCTTGCACCTCTGAAATTTTCCTTGATTCACACCCATTTTGCATCCTCCTTCCCCCCCTCCATCCTTACCTGTTGGGTTTCAATGTCACTGTTTACAAACATACACACAAAACGAAAGGAAAAGCTACTGAGTTTGAATGGTGGTTAGAGGAGCACGGGCAGTTTGGAAGCTAGGAGGGGGAGGCAAGACCTAGCTGGCTTTATTTAGCTGATACTTGCGCACAGAGGCAGGCATGCACACCCCCGCTCAGGCGCATGTATTCTGGGGCAGAGAAGCGGCTGTGGGAACGAAGAGTGGATCCCCAGTCTGCCCGCCTCAGGAAAATGAGGAGCTAGGTTGCGCCTTCCACGATGCTAGCATGCCACATTTAGAGTATTCCTCTTCCCAGCACTTCAACAATCCACTGGCTCTGATTCCTTCCTACCTCGGGCTACAGCCTCAGTGAGTGAGGTCAGGTTTCCTTACCACTCTGCGCCTCGTCTCCCCTTACTCATTCCACTGATCACAGCATTCCCTCGAAGTCAGCCTTGCCTGCTTTTTCTGCACCTCCCCTCTGTCCTCCTTCCACTCTTCCCAATTTACACACAGATCCATGTACTCTGCTTTTGTCCTTTGGATTTAATTGTTTTTAAAAAAGATTTTATATACCTATTTGAGACAGAGTGAAAGAGAGCCAGCATGAGCAGGGGGAGAGGCAGAGGGAGAGGGAGAAGCAGACTCCCCGCTGAGCAGGTAGCCTGACACGGGGCTCCATCCCAGGACCCGGGGATCAAGACCTGAGCCGAAGGTAGACACTTAACTGACTGAGCCACCCAGGCGCCCTGGATTTAATTCTTTTGAGAAACCTATGTAGAATTACGATAAACTCTTACTAATTGATAAGGCAAATTGATGACTAATAATAAGGCAAATTAATGACTAAACGAGATCTAGGGGTTGGGGCACCTGTGTGGCTCAGTCGGTTAAGCATCTGCCTTCAGCTCGGGTCATGATCCCAGGATCTTGGGATCGAGTCCTGCATCGGGCTCCCTGCTCAGTGGGGAGCCTGCTTCTCCCTGCTCCCCCTGCTTGTGCTCTCTCTCTGTCAAATAAATAAATAAAATCTTAAAAAAAAAAAAAAACGAGCTCTAGGGGAATCTCAAGTGAGGCTATAAAACCTTCCCACTATGGATGGAACTGGAGGGTGTTATGCTGAGTGAAATGAGTCAATCAGAGAAAGACATGTATCACATGACCTCACTGATATGAGGAATTCTTAATCTCAGGAAACAAACTGAGTGTTACTGGAGTGGTTGGGGGTGGGAGGGATGGGGTGGCTGGGTGATAGACATTGGGGAGGGTATGTGCTACGGTGAGCGCTGTGAATTGTGCAAGACTGTTGAATCACAGATCTGTACTTCTGAAACAAATAACGCAACATATTTTAAGAAAAAAGGAAAAGAAGAAGATAACAGGAGAGGAAGAAAAGGGGAGTATGTCAGAGGGGGAGACGAACCATGAGAGATGATGGACTCTGAAAAACAAACTGAGGGTTCTAGAGGGTAGGGGGGTGGGGGGATGGGTTAGCCTGGTGATGGGTATTGAGGAGGGCACGTTCTGTGTGGAGCACTGAGTGTTATGCACAAACAATGAATCATGGAACACTACATCCAAAACTAATGATGTAATGTATGGTGATTAACATAACAATAAAAAAATTTGAAAAAAAAACCTTCCCACTATGATCACCAGGTCCGCTTGCCCCAAACAATAGGCAGGAGAAACAGGGAAGAATTTGCAGCTCACAGTGCAGTTCCTAACTGGACACTGTCTTTATAGTTCGATTCTTCTGAGTTTTGTTTTTTTCCCCAGCCAGATGTAAAACCCCCCAATTCTCGAATAGACCCCATATGCAATCCCTCACCACTCCCCCCTCTGCCACTCTAAGCTATAACTTCTCTCTGCGGACATGGCAATATCCTCTCAACTGTACTCTCGATTTCAGCTCTGGCCCCCCTACCATTCAGTATTCTCCATACAGCCCGGGCCAATGAGCCCCGCTTTCTCCCCTAAGGCCAACTTTTCAGTGGTTTCCTATCGCACATGAAAAAAATTAATAATGGGAAATCCTTACCATGGCCTACAAAGCCTGCCCGACCTGGCCCTGCTCTCCTTCACCCTCTCCTCTCCAGCCACAACGGCCTCCCTTGGTTCCTCAGACACAAGGATGTTTCCAGCCCAGGGCCTTTGCACTTGCTCTTCCTTCTGCGTGGAACGCTCTTCTCCTCAAATATCTGTGTAGCTTCCTCCTTTCTCATTTCATCCAAGGTCTCCCTTCAGCTAACAAATTTTCACAGAGGCCTTCCCTGCCCCTACATAAAGTTGTACCTCCCATGACTCTCTATTTCCCTTTATTTTTTCCTCATTATGACATAACTGATATTAAGTATTTATCTGTTTCATTTGAAGCATGCCCACAAGGGCAGGGTCCTAGTCTGTCTTCACCACTATATTTCTATAGTCTAGACTAGGGCCTATAGCACAAGGGAGGTGTGAATAAATAACACAGGTTAGATTGCTTCCATTTATTACAGGAATTTGAGACGATAAAAGGTCAGTGGTTAATAGGAGGGTTTGGAGTCAGATTGTTCTGGGTCTGAATCTTGATGTTACTTATTAGCTGTGTGACCTTAGCAAGTTTTTTAACCTTTCTGAATCTCAGTTTCTCATCTGTAAAATGGAGATAATGTCACTTATGTGACAGAAAAGGATGTAACGAGCATATTACAACAGATATCCTTCAGTACTCGTTCATAAGTTATAATATTTCCAATTACCATTATCAGTTATCAGCAACCAGTCACCACAGAATGTTCTATATTTTAATGGGGACCAAGAATAATTCTATGTTTTGTGCTTTTAACCCCTTAGAAAAAATGTAACTGCTGACAAGCATGGTAAAAACTCAATCTTTATAGTTTCTAAAATACATTTAAAAATCGTGTAGAAGAACCTTTAAGTACCCCACTGTAGGTACTTAAGAAACATTGACTATAGAGCATAAGAAAAATAATCACAGGACTGTTATTTTAGCACAAACATTACAAAGAATGGAAAAATGTTGTTCTTTGTTGTTGTGAAACTAAGTGGTGGTGTTATAGTTAGCACGCTGAGCATAACTTTGTGTCAAGCGAGAATAAAGCTTCTCTTGCATATTTTTTCAGCCTATTCAGGTATTAGTGCTTGGGGGAGATTCCACGAGAAGCATGTTGAATAGCTTCAAATCCTCCCATATTCTTGGTTAAATTTAAAGCTGAGGTCAGAGTGCTTCTGCTCTTCTTGACATTTCAAGAAAAGTGGAATTCTAATTATCTTCTCTCTTTGTTCCATGAACACAGGTAAGGGGGCTGTAGTTCAATGCTAAATTGTGCAAAGTGGGACACCGTTTCAGTTGTATTGGAAAGACTAGGTTGTGTCTAAGAAGTGATTGTATTATATCAAAATGCTTATAGGTGTGTTTGCATGTCTCTGTAAATAAAGTTAATTAGATCTTAGAGGTCTGTCATTCACTGTACAATGGATATTTGGGAACTGGTTAATTCAGTTATTTTAAAAAGTCAATAAACTTTAAGGAGCTATGTTATGATATTAATGTTAGATAATGCTTGTTCTATTTAGAGGTTTTAAAGTAGAATATAGTTTTATAACTTAGAAACAACAATTTACGTACCCAGACACTCTAACAAAATGTAAAGAAAACTCTAGATTTGGGGTTCTTCAAAGGACCCCATCTGAGTATAATCTGCATCTCTCTTGCACTTAGCTTATGACTTCAGACATATTAGATGTTTATTTAAATACCTGTTAGAGGACTAAAGACTATACATTTTATTATAAAAGGCTTAAAAACGTATTTATGCCACTGTTAATAACATGTTTATCTCTACATAAATACTTTTCCCCAAGTTTTTTAAAACTTACATTTTCTTATAGAGAATTGGCTTACATTTTTAGGTATACAAACCCTTCAATCATTTCTTTTATGGTTTTGGGTATTAAGTGTTGTATTAAGGAATGACTTTCACACTCTAATGATATGAAATTATGCTTTTTGGGGGGTACCTGGTGGCTCAGTCAGTTGAGCCTCTGACTCTTGGTTTCGGTTCAGGTCATGATCTCATGGGTCATGAGATCGAACCCTGCATCGGGCTCCACCATGCTGAGTGGGGAGTCTGCTTGAGATTCTCTCCCTCTGCACTCCCCCCGCCTTATGTGCATGCTTGCACTCTCTCTCTCTAATAAGTAAATAAATCTTTTTTTTAAAGGAAATCACACTTTTTAAATATTTTCTTCTGCCAATTTTTTTTCAGATGTAAATCTTTAATTCATCTGTGTTTTATTTTCATATATTGTGTATAGCCTCCTCTAAATTGTTAATTAATAATGCCATACACAACTTATTATAATTTATTTGTCCTCTTGATTTAAAGGACATAACCAAAACAAAATTATATTATATGGCATATATCTATATTCTGAAGAATGGAAAAGATGAAGAATTATCAATGCCAGCACAATCATTCTTAGTATATTCAGTAGAAGTGTTTCCCTTCCAAAGAGAAATTCACCCCTCAGTAATACAGCCTTGCCAAATGCTTTCACTATATTCATACCTTTCCTTTAGCTTGGGGATGCTGGACCTATAACATGAAATTAGAAACACTTTACAACATTAAATTTAACTTAAAATAAACAACCCATACCTTCTATTATGAAAAAAGAAGCCTGAGGTATTCAAGAGTTCACATAAATAAATGTCATTCAAAGTCACTTGCGTCAAAACATGATATAATAAAACAGATTGACAAGTGTAGCACTATGCAAAATTTCAGTGTATTTTCAGCATTCGTCAGCAAAAAAGTTGAAAAAGTGTGAATGTTTAATAGCTTGAAGTATCAGCTCTTTAATTTAAGGATCATTAGTTCCTTAACATTGCATTTTATTTAGAATTCTGTTGAGGGGTGCCTGGGTGGCTCAGTTGGTTAAGCGACTGCCTTCAGCTCAGGTCATGATCCTGGAGTTCTGGGATCGAGTCCCACATCGGGCTCCCTGCTCAGCAGGGAGTCTGCTTCTCCCTCTGACCCTCTTCCCTCTCGTGCTTTCTATCTGTCATTCTCTCTCTCTCAAATAAATAAATAAAATCTTTAAAAAAAAACAGAATTCTGTTGAGTTCTTTAATGAGAAAAAAAATTTTGTAATTTGAAAAGCCAGGGGTAGGCAGATGTTTATTCTTTGATCTGAAATCATGTTGCCTTTAATCTCTTTTGCTATCCAGCAAGCAACAGGACATGAGGTACGAAAAGGGGCTTGCACAAAGGAGAAACAAATTGTAATAGACGACTTCTTTCCAGTGCTTTACTTAATAGCAATGCATCATGGAAACAGAACACTAAATTGCTGCTTGTGAATTAAACGTGCATTTCAAGTAAAACATTTAACATTCTAAAGAGCTAGATTAAAGATACCTAGTGTTTTGACTTTAAATGATAAACAAAGGGAGAAATTAAATATTGTTATATAGATCTGAACATTTATGAACCCCAACCATAGTGAGCTCTATATTTTTACCTGTTTTTCTCTAGTGATATCACTGCTTTGTGGAACTAAGTTTCCAAGTTCATGGAAGGTACATTACCTATGAGTTAGATATAGATGCATATAACAATTTATTATAATCAATTGACAGTTAGAAGATTGTTATAAGTGATAACCTGACTCCACAATGGGATGGTATCAAACATCACTAAATTCCAAATTGAGCTATACCCAAATGTTAGTTATTTTTGGAATATCAATTAACAAGTTTTCACAAGGAACCTGTTCACAGTGTGACAACCTGTTGATTTTTTAAAAATATCTTTTTATTTTATTATTTATTTATTTATTTATTAAGTTTTATTTATTTATTTGACAGAGAGAGAGAGCACAAGCAGGGGGGAGCAGCAGAGGGAGAGGGAGAAGCAGGCTCTCCACTGAGCAGGGAGCCCAATGTGGGACTCGATCCCAGGACCCTGGGATCATGACCTGAGCCAAAGGCAGACATTTAACCTACTGAGCCACCCAGGTGCCCCAACCTGTTGATTTTTAAAACTACTTCTGAATTGGGCCAAAAGAACATTCTCACTCTCCAAATAGAAGCGATGTTAAATTTGTTTGAAACTATATCTATTCCAATACAATTCTGAAGTCAATCAAGGAGTCAGTGGGCAAATGATTTATGAAATATTGACCCTAAAAAAAGACTTGTTTAGGCAGAAATTTCTATAAATTGCTCACCAATGATGTCTGTAAAATAATGATGTATTCAATTCATTATTATATATGAATATATAATGTTGTTAAAATTAATTCCAAAATAATTTGGAATGAAATCATCTGAAAAATAATATAAATTGAGTCTTTTCTTTTCTATTATCATAAGCCATCTTGGTGCCCCTGAAAAATTCTCAAGCAAATTAATAGGGAACAAACTGTATCAGTTTGCTAGGGCTGCTGTAACAAAGTGCCCCAAACTGGGCACTTTTACCTTCCAGCCTCATCTCCTGGCTCATCTCTCTTCCATTTCTACACTTCAGCTAAACAGCAAGTTGCTCTCCTTGTGCCTCTCATCTGGGCTTTAGCCTGAGGATCCTTATTCTCTTAGACTCTGAGTCTCCTGGTTAACTTCACTCATCTGTCCATCCTTTGGGTTTCAGCTCAGGAGCCATGGTTCTAGGATGTGTTCTGGCCCAACAAATCTGTGTTAGATGCCTTTTCTATGGGAATTCAAGGCACCATGTACTAGCAGATCCATATAGGCAAAGATAAAATGAGAATCAGTGCAGCAAAATGAGGATATTAATAACAAGTTGTCATCCTGTCTAGGAACCAGAACATATTACCATTATGATCTCCATGTTGACTTCTAAGCTAACTGCATTGTAGTCAGAGAATGTTCATTGCCTCAAAGCAATCTTCTAAAGTTCTGAACATGTCTTTTGTGACTTAGTAAACAGTCAACGTTTGTATATGTTCCATATGTGCTTAAAAGGAATATATATATATAATATATATACATATATATTTGATCAATTAGATGAAGCTTGTCAATCATGTTACTCAACTCATCTCTATCCTGACTCATGTAGGAGTATTCTGCATCCATCATCAGCTGGAGACTTAGTAACAGCTCTCACTATGATTCAGGTTTTATCACCCCAAAACTCAAAGACTTTTTCCCCAGAACGATCAATTCTTTCAGAAGGGGCCAAATGTCATTGAGATATCAAAAGTGAAAATAGGTGATCTACATGGGCATAAAACAAAGTGGGAATTCAAGGTTATTCTCTTTTCCTTGTATCACTTATTAAGTGACACTGAATACATTTTTACTTAGTAGATTTTTAGATGTTTTGAGCAATGCTAACATTGTTGGTATAAATGTAAACTCCCAATGTGATGAAACTAAATATTAAAGCTCTTTTGACTATATAAGGTTCTGTTATGTTTGACAATGTAACATTACTATAGGCACATCTCATCTATTAATTTGTTTTAGAAAGACAGATGGTTCTTCAGAGTACTTTGCAGCAATAGTTGTATGATGAGGCACATCACTGATGGCTCATAAAAGCAGAAAGATATAATGATTCAAAAATTATTCAGTTAAGCTAGAACTCATACAGGAATTCAGTAAAGTGGCAGGATATAAATCAATGCGCAGAAATCAGTTGCATTTCTATACACCAAAAACAAGACAGAAGAAAGAGAAATTAAGGTGTCGATCCCATTTACAATTGCACCCAAAACCATAAGATACCTAGGAATAAATCTAACCAAAGAGGTAAAGAATCTGGACTCAGAAAACTATAGGATATTCATGAAAGAAATTGAGGAAGACACAAGGAAATGGAAAAATGTTCCATGCTCATGGATTGGAAGAACAAATATTGTGAAGATGTCAATGCTACCTAGAGCAATCTACACATTTAATGTAATCCCTATCAAAATACCATCAACTTTTTTCAAAGAAATGGAACAAGTAGTCCTAAAATTGGTATGGAACCAGAAAAGACTCTGAATAGCCAGAGGAATGTTGAAAAAGAAAAGCAAAGCTGATGGCATCACAATTCTGGACTTCAAGATCTATTACAAAGCTGTCATCATCAAGACAGTATGGTACTGGCACAAAAACAGACACACAGATCAATGGAACAAAATGGAGAGCCCAGAAATGGACCCTCAACTCTATGGTCAACTAATCTTTGACAAAGCAGGAAAGAATGTCCAATGGAAAAAAGACAGTCTCTTCAACAAATGGTGTTGGGAAAATTGGACAGCCACATGCAGAAGAATGAAACTGGACCATTTTCTTACACCACACACAAAAATAGACTCCAAATGGATGAAAGACCTAAGTGTGAGACAGGAATCCATCAGAATCCTAGAGGAGAACACAGGCAGCAACCCCTCTGACCTCAGCTGCAGCAACTTCTTCCTAGAAACATTGCCAAAGGCAAGGGAAGCAAGGGCAAAAATGAACTATTGGGACTTCATCAAGATAAAAAGCTTTTGCACAGCAAAGGAAACAGTCAACAAAACCAAAAGACAATGGACAGAATGGGAGAAGATATTTGCAAATGGCATATCAGATAAAGGGCTAGTATCCAAAATCTATAAAGAACTTAACAAACTCAACACCCAAAGAACAAATAATCCAGTCAAGAAATGGGCAAAAGACATGAAAGACATTTTTCCAAAGAAGACATCCAAATGGCCAACAGACACATGAAAATAAGTGCTCAACATCACTTGGTATCAGGGAAATACAAATCAAAACCACAGTGAGATATCATCTCACACCAGTCAGAATGGCTAAAATCAACAAGTCGGGAAACAGCAAATGTTGGCAAGGATGTGGAGAAAGGGGAACCCTCCTACACTGTTGGTGGTAATGCAAGCTGGTGCAGCCACTCTGGAAACCAGTATGGAGGTTCCTCAAAAAGTTGAAAATAGAGCTACCCTATGACCCAGCAATTGCACTACTGGGTATTTACACCAAAGATACAAATGTAGTGGTCTGAAGGGGTACGTGCACCCCAATGTTTAAAGCAGCAATGTTCACAATAGTCAAACTATGGAAAGAGCCAAGATGTCCATCAAGAGATGAATGGATAAAGAAGATGTGGTACACATATACAATGGAATATTATGCAGCCATCCAAAAAAACAAAATCTTGCCATTTGCAACGACGTGGATGGAACTGGAGGGTGTTATGCTGAGTGAAATAAGTCAATCAGAGAAAGACATGTATCATATGACCTCACTGATATGAGGAATTCTTAATCTCAGGAAACAAACTGAGGGTTGCTGGAGTGGTGGGGGGTGGGAGGGATAGGGTGGCTGGGTGATAGACATTGGGGAGGGTATGTGCTATGGTGAGCGCTGTGAATTGTGTAAGACTGTTGAATCACAGATCTGTACCTCTGAAACAAATAATACACTATATGTTAAAAAAAAAAAAAAGAAGATAGTAGGAAGGGACAAATGAAGGTGGGGGGATCAGAGGGGGAGATGAGCCAGGAGAGACTATGGACTCTGAGAAACAAACTGAGGGTTTTAGAGGGGACGGGGTGGGTGGATGGGTTAGCCCGGTGATGGGTATTAAGGAGGGCATGTATTGAACGGAGCACTGGGTGTTATTAACCAAACAATGAATCATGGAACACTACATCAAAAACTAATGATGTAATGAATGGTGACTAACATAACATAATAAAGTAAAATTAAAAAACAAAACAAAACAACAACAACAAAAAACAAAGTGAATCAGGTGAGTTCCCTGGGGGTTAATAAACCCTATAACTTGATGGTAGATAATAAAATGTCACTGAATTTTGATTTACTATTAAAAAAAATTATTCAGTTAAACAGTGGACAGTGTTTAAAAAGCCATTCATTATTATGTAGATTCAACAGACTGTATCAAGCCTTGGCTGAGGCTTTTGATGCTACAAAGAATAATTTTACTTTTTTACACCTCAGCAATGAGAAAATTATAATGAAAAAGTATCATTCATAGTTGTTGGGGAAGCTACAAACTGAGTTACAATTTTGGAACAGAATAAATGATGTAAACTACTGATTATTAAGGACAAATATGAAATCGAACTAGAAAATAGAGTAGAACAAAGAGATTTATCCAAGCCACTAGAAAGAGCAATGCACAATGATACTTGTACTTCCATATGCAAAAACATTTTCTGTGGATTGGGCATTCTTAATATGCTTGAAGTAAAAGTGTGGTAATTCTGCCTGCTAAGTAAGCATTCATATTCTAACTTGTGTGTTCTTTTTTTAAAGTATGTATTTTGTATTTTTGCTTAAGCGAATAGATATTTGAGAGGACTACTTAATATAATTGAAAACTTAACTCAGAATTGGTATAAGTATCTTAATCATAGTTTTACTTCTAGCATTTGAGATAGGGACAAGAGTATCATATCTGTCTATACATCTCAGATGCTCTGGTGCATATTCTATTCTATTAGTTTTATGTAAGAATCTATCATAAATGTACACTATATTCTGGGAATTTTTTTTAAATTTCTGTCATTATTATTGTCAGAACTCTTATAGAAGCATCTTATCAAAACCTTGCATTGACTTTCCATTCTACCCAGACTAAAAGCCAAGGACTGTCCAGTGACCTGTAAAGCCTTACATGAACCCTCCTGCATCTTTTATTCCCATCCCCAGATCTCTGCTCCAGCCTCAAAGGCCTCTTTGCTGTTCCTCAAATAATGCATTCTTCATTCAGAGACGCTTCCCCTGCTATCCTCGCTATCAGGAATGCTCTTTACATTAACAAATCACCATGATTATCATCATTGCCCTTATTGATAGCAATGATCTTTTTACCAATTTTCACCTTGATCAGTATAACCAGATTGAAATACTTGAGCAATCGGTCAGGTTACATATTCAGCAGTTTCCTTAATTTCTGGTTCTACTTGGTTTGCAAGCCCAAGCTCACAAATATAAGTCACTGGGAATTACAGGAAGTCTTTCATGGCTCTGCCAAGTGGCAGTAAATATTAAAAACAAGTATACAGACAGAATTAAGTTGTGCCTGGACTCCAGATGCATGAAAATTGTGAGATAATTAATCTGTGTTGTTTTAAGTTGTTACATTTGTGGTCATTTGTTATACAGCATAGAAAATGAATACACTACTATTGTGCAAAAATGTATCACTGAGAACATATTAAAGACTAGAAATAGAGGGACTACCAGCCCAAGAAAATCTAAACATCATTGTTACGTTCCTTACAATGGTTGCAAACAACAAAAACAGTTAACTTAAACAGAAAAGTAATTAATTGGAAGGATATTGGGCAGCTCAGGGATCAAGGTTAGGGGAAGAACAAGGGAACAAGGCACAGTAAAGATCCTTCAGAAGAACCACCTGCTTAGGACATTACCCCTTGCAATGCCACCACAGGACACTGCACTAGTCTTTCATGCTGCTGAACCCTGCAGCTTTTGGACCCTCCCTACCCACAACTGGTTGCTCAACTGTCCCAACCACCATGAAAAATCTCTAACAAACCTTTGCTTTATGGCAACCCTCGGGGTTAAAAACCTTGGAACAAGTGCATCTGATGGTGATAACTAGGCGACATGCACAACTCCTGATTGCCAGAGGATGGGGAGTATCTGATCCACACTCAGCTAGAATTTAGTTCCCCCAAATAAGAAAGTCACTAAGGTATGAGACAGCCCAAAAGACTTGAATTTTTACTTTAATGAATCACTCTGGAGCCATTCATCTATTTTTGTGAACTGAGCACATATCACCGCCCAAAAAATATAAGAAGTAAATTCCATCATGAAAATAATAATTCACAAATGACCTACAAATTCATTGTCTATGACAAAACACAAGCATGCCTCATTTTATTGTGTTTTGCTTTATTGTAGATAATTGTGTTTTTTGCAAATTCGAATTTAGTGGCAACTCTGCTTTGAACAAGTCTAACAGCACCATTTTTCCAACAGTGTTTGCTCATTTCATGGCTTTGTGTCACATTTTGGTAATTCTTGAAACATTTCACACTCTTCCCTTATTATTATATTTGTTATGTTATAATTTGTGATCAGTGATCTTTGATTTTGCTATTGTAATTGTTTTGGGGAGCCGTGAACTATGCCCATAAAAGACAGTGAACTTAACACATGTTGTGAGTGCTCTGGCTGTTTCACTGATTGGCCATTGCCCCATCTCTTTCGCTCTTTTTGGGTCTCCCTGCTCCCTGAGACACAACAATATTGAAATTAGGCCAGTTAATAATCCTACAGTGGCCTCTAAGTGTTTAAGTGAAAGGAAAAGTTGTGTGGCTCTCACTTTAAACCAAAAGCTAGAAGTGATTAAGCTTAGTGAAGAAGGCATGTTGACAGCTGAGACAGGCCAAAAGCTAGGCATCTTGTGCTAAACAGTTAGCCAAGTTGTGAATGCAAATGAAATGTTCTTGGAGGAGATTAAAAGTGCTACTCCAGTGAACATACAAATAATAAGAGAGCAAAACAGCCTTATTGCTGATAGAAAGTTTTAATGGTCTGGGTAGAAGATCAAACCAGCTGCAACATTCCCTTAAGCCAAAGCCTAATCCAGAGGAAGGCTCTAACTCTTCAATTCTGTGAAGGTTGGAAGAAGTAAGGAAGCTATAGAAGACAAGTTTGAAGCTTGCTGAGGTTGGTTCATTAGGTTTAAGGGAAGAAGCTGTCTCCATAACATAAAAGTGCAAGGTGAAGCAGCAAGTGCTGATGTAGAAGCTGTTTTCTGTTCCAAGTTCTCCAGAAGATCTAGCTAAGCTTATTCATGAAGCTGGCTACATTAAAGAGCAGATTTTCAGTGTAAACAAAACAGCCTTACATTGGAAGAGGATGCCATCTAGGACTTTCATAGCTAGAGAGGTGAAGTCAATGTCTGGCTTCAAAGCTGCAAAGGACAGGCTAACCTTCTTGTTAGGGACTAAAGCGGCTGGTGACTTTAAGGTGAAGCGAATGCTCATTTACCATTCTGAAAATCCACTGACCCTTAAGAATTATGCTACATCTACTCTGACTGTGCTCTATAAACGGAAGAGCAGAGCCTAGATAACAGCACATCTGTTTACAACATGGCTTATTGAATATTTTAAGTCCACTGTTGAGACCTACTGCTCAGGAAAAAAGATTCATTTCAAAATATTACTGCTCATTGGCAATGTATCTGTTCACCCAAGAGCTCTATTGGAGATACACCATGAAATTACTGTGGTTTCAGGCTGCTAACACAACATCCATTCTGCAGCTCATGGCTGAGAGTAATTTGGGTTTTCAAGTCTTATTATTTAAGAAATATATTTTGTAAGGCTATGGCTGCCATAGAGAGTGACTCCTCTGATGGAATCTGAGCAAAGTAAATCGAAAGCTTTCTGGAAAGGATTCACTATTCTAATGTCATTAAGAACATTTGTGATTCATGGAAAGAGGTCAAAATAGCAACATTAGCAGGAGTGTAGAAGAAGTTGATTCCAACCCTCATGGATGACTTTGAGGGGCTCAGGATGTCAGTGGAGCAAGTAACCACAGATGGGGTGGGGAAAGCAAGAGAACTAGAATTAGAAGTGAATCCTGAATATGTGACTTAACTGCTGTAATTTCATGATAAAACTTGGAATGGATGAGGAGTTGCTGCTTATGGATGAGCAAAGAAAGTGGTTTCTTGACATGGAATCTACTCCTGGTGAAGATGCCACGAAGACTGTTGTCATGTTGAAATGACAACAAAAGATCTAGGATACTACCTAAACTTCATTGATAAAGCAGGGGCAAAGTTTGAGAGGATGGATTCCAATTTTGAAAGAAGTTCTGTGGGTAAAATTCTATTAAGTAGTATCGCATGCTAGCGAGAAATCGCTTGTGAAAGTAAGAGTCAATTGATGCGGTGAACTTCACTGTTGTCTTATTTTAAAGAAATTGCCACAGCCACACCAACCTTCAGCAACCACACCCTGACCAGTCAGCAGCCATCAGTATCAAGGTAAGACCCTCCCCTAGCAAAAAGATTATAACTAGTTGAGAGCTCAACTAGTGATGGTTAGCATTTTTTAGCAATAAAGTATTTTTAATTAAAGTACATACATTGTTTTTTTAGACATAATGCTATTGTATACTTCACAGACTACAGTATAAAGTAAACGTAACTTTTATTTGCACCGGGGAACCAAAAAATTCAGTTGACTTGCTTTATTGCAATATTCACATTATTGTGGTACTCTGAACCCCAACCTACAACATCTCTGAGGTATGCCTATACACCATGTTGAACATGTTAGCCAAGATGAACTAACACATGGGCAATGTTTCAAGATATGACAATTGCAGCGCCTGGGTGGCTCAGTCGGTAGAGCACATGAGTCCTAATCTCAGTGTTGTGAGTTCAAGCCTCACATTGTGTGTGGAGCCTACTTAAAAATAATAATAAATAAAGATATGACAATTATTAAGAAAGAAATAGGATTTCTGTAAAAATCACAATTAATCTTATATTTTAAATTGGTGAACTAAATGGTATAATCACACTTTTCCTGAAAACCAACCACCTACACACTGTCTGATGGACCATAGATGACCTTAAGTGATATGTTGATTGCTCTTTGAGAAACACTGACATAAAGCATTCAGAAATAGGTTGCAACATATATGGCAAGTAATATATAGTAAAGGTGTTAGTTCAAATGAATCATAAAATTAATGAATGGTGTGAAGAATACATTGGCAAAGAAAATAAATGAGGATCCTTACATCACTCCTTACATTAAAATGTGTTTCATATATATAAAAAAATACATATAACATTTCATATATATAGTAAAATATATCTAAGATTTCATATATACATAACAAAAGAGAAATCATAAAAGCAATAGAGAAAGGCATGGTTCAATTTTTAAAAAATAAATTAGGAATGGGACTTTTCTAAATGAGATACAAAACCCAGAAGACTTTAAAAGCTTTATAAAGTTTATTAGAGAAATAAAAAAGTTCTGCATTTGCACCATTTATGAAAAGGCATAACACCCTTACTATAAAAAGACATCATAAATCAAGAAGAAAACCCTAGAGTAAAATGGGTGAATGTCATGAATCATGAAGAGATTGGTCACAGAAAAGAAGACATGTGACCAGGACTAAACAAAAACAAATTAAAACAATAATTAGAAATTATTTTTCACCTCGGGTTGTCAAGAAATTAAAAATCTGATAATATTAATTGCTGCTGAGGATGGGGGAAGGGCACTCTCATATATTGTTTGTGATAGTATATATCGATAGAAAGCTTTAGAAGGACAACTTGGCAATATCTATCAAAATTTAAAGAGCATGCCCTTTGATCTCATGATTCCACTTTGAAGAACTTGTCCTGTAGACAAATTTAAGTCAATGAAGATTTCTGAGTATGTGTGCTTTGCGTGGTATTTTTGTAATAAAACACAAACATCCTAATGCCAACCCTGCTCCCCCAAATGAACTGGTTAAATACATTTAGGAATGTCCCAGTAATGGAATCATATTTAAAATATCCATACCCTTCCAGTTATAAAATAAATCAGTCATGGAGATGAAAAGTACAGCATAAGAAATATAGTCAATAATATTGTAATAACTTTGTATGGTGACAGATGGTGACTATACTTATTATGATGAGCATTGCATAATGTATAGAATTGTTGAATCACTATGTTTTGCCCCTGAAACTAATATAACATTGTACAGAACCTATACTTTAATAACAAAAAAAATTTAAAAGTCCGTAATACCAATATGGATAGATAGCCAACAGATGTTTTTAAGTTAAAAATTGTTACATAAGGGGCCCCTGGTTGGCTCAGTTGGAAGAGCATGTAACTCTTGATCTCGCGGTTGTAAGTTAAAGCCCCACTGCTGAGGGTAGAGTTTACTCATGAATAAAGTCTTTTTAAAAAAATTACTGTCACATAACTATATGTATAATCCAATTTGGGCTAAAAAAAGAAAATATATACTCTATGTAAGTGAATAACACTTGCTATCTGCAAATAACAAGAAAGTAGACAGGATAAATATCATGTTTGAATATATAAGGACCTGTCCACCACCTTAATGATAACAGTAAACCTAAAAAAGTTTCAATTTCCTTTATAGCAGTTAAATGTTCTGTGAATAAAAATTACTTTAATTTCTATATTTAAATTAGTTTGTTCTTCCTTTAAAAAAATGAGAAAAAGATTTAAAATATTGGTGCATTAGATTTATAATGACCTGTTAATTTGTGACTATAAGATCCCGTGGGGCCAAGACCATGTTCTATATCTGCTGCACTATCTGCTCTCTTTGCCAGCCACATCCAATGAGCAAATATTTGTGGCATGCAAATCACCCAGGATTTGCCTGCAGCAATCTGCACATGCCCAGCTGCACACTCAGCAGCTTGACACCTTATAACACAGATGCTGTTGGCCTTTATCATCTTTGGAATGAATCCAAGGCTCATTCTCCAATGGAATAGACAAGAGATAAATCATTGAACTGGCTCAGCCTGGCTATCATCAGACTCCTCTGTTGTGAACACTTCTCATACAGTGAACACAAACTGATCAGCTGCATGAGTCACAGCTGGCCCCGAGACCTCAATTTAAAAATCCAACCAGCTTTTCTTCAATAGCCTCTGAGTATATAAGTACCATCTCCAACTATATAGACATTTGATATTATATATCAAAATGAAAAAATGCAAGTTTCATTTTCAGCAAAGATGCTCTCTCATCAAATGAACAGGACTAAATGTTCTCATTCTAGCAAGATCAGACAGCAGGAGAATATATTTGTTTAATTACAGTCTTTGAAGAGAATGGTACATTCTTAGGTGACAACTTTCTAGAAGAGAACTTAAAACATACTAAGATGTTCCTTGAAAGGGGTTCTAATTCCATAATTATAATGTTATTATTGCGTTATTTGCAAGGAAAAAAGAAATCTTGTTCCTAAAATTATCACATAGGTGAGCATGAGACTTGGAATTTAAAATTTTCTGCATGAGATTATTTTACTTTCCCAGTGAAGACCTGGCTGTAGTACAGTAAACAATGGGATTTATAGACACATTTGCGCTAATGTTTTCTAAAAGTAGAATGAAATACAACGGTCATAGTCATTTCATGATACTGCCTTTGTTTTTAAACTGAGACTCCTTCTACTTCAATCTCAAACCTATATTTCATCTTAAAAAGAATAATTCGGGGTGCCTGGTTGGCTCAGTCAGTTAAGTGTCCAGCTCTTGATTTTGGCTCAGGTCATGATCTCAGAGCTGTGAGATCGAGCCCCACGTCAGGCTCTGTGCTGGGCATGGGGCCTGCTTAAGATTCTCTCTCTCTCTCTCTCCCTCTGCCCTTCCTGACACCCCCACTCCTCTCTAAAAAAAAAGATGAAGAAGAATTGGACATCCATTTGCAAAAAAAAAAAAAGAAGAAGAAGAAGAAAGAATGAATTTAGGCACAGATCTTACACCCTTCACAAAAATTAAATCAGAATGAATCATGGACCTAATTGTAAAACACAAAACTATAGAACTCCTGGAAGATAATATAGGAGAAAATTAGGGTGACCTTTGGTACAGTGATAATTTTTTAGACACAGCACCAAAGGTATGACCCATAAAAAAATAACTGATAAGCTAGACTTCATTAAAATTAAAAAATTTTGCTTTGTGAGGGGCATCTGCCTGGTTCAGTCCATGGAGCATGTGACTCTTGATCTTGGGGTAATGAGTTCAAGCCCCATGTTGGGTGTAGAAATTAAACAAATAAATAATAAACAAATAAACTTTAAAAAATTAATAAATAAAACTTTTAAAAGCTATGAAATTTGTGCTCTGTGAAAGACAGTGCCCAGAGAATGAGAATACAATCCACAGCCCGGGAGAAATTTTACAAAGAACTCTTAAAACCCAATGATAAGAAAATGAACAACCAGATTAAAAAATGGGCAAAAGATCTGAACAGACACCTCTCCAAAGAAGACAAACAGATGGTAAGTAAGCATATGAAAAGATGCTTCACATCATATGTCATTAGGGAACTGCAAATTAAAACAATGAGATACCCTACACACCCATTAGACTGGCCACAATCCAGCACACTAAGAGCCTCCGATGCTTTTGAGGATGGGGAACAACAGGCACTCTCATTCATTGCTGGTGGGAAGGCAAAATAGCACAGCCACTTTGGAAGACAGTTTGACAATGTCTTACAAAACTAAATACGCTCTTTACCATACAAGCCAACAATCATGCTCCTTAGTATTTACCCAAATGAACTGAAAACTTATGTCCACATAAAAGCCTGCACATGGATGTTTATGGCAGCTTATTCTTAATTGCCAAAACCTGGAAGCAACCAAGATGTCTTTCAATAGGTGAATGGATACATTAACTGTGGTACATCCAGACAGTGGAATATTATCCAGTGTTAAAAAGAAATGGGCTGGGGCACCTGGGTGGCTCAGTTGGTTGAGCATCTGACTCTTACTCTCAGCTCAGATCTTGATCTTGGGGTCATGAGTTCAAGCCCTGCATTGGGCTCCATGTGGAGTCTACTTAAAAATAATAAAATAAAAAGAAATGGGCTATCAAACCATGAAAAGACATGGAGGAAACTTAAATGCACATTACTAACTTAAAGAAGCCAGTCTGAAAACATGACATTCTAGAAAAGGCAAAACTATGGAGACAGTATAAAGACTAGTGGTTGCTGGGTTAGAAGGGAGGGAGGATGAATAGGCAGAGCACAGAGGATTTTTAGGGCAGTGAAACTATTCTGTATCACACTGCAATGATGAATACATGTCATTACACATCTGTCAAAACATCATCAAGAGTGAATCCCAATGTAAACTATAGATTTCAGGTGATAATGAGTGTTAATGTAAGTTCATTGCAACCAATGGACCACTCTGGTGGGGGATGTCGACAGCAGGGACAGTTGCATGTGTGTGTGGAGGCAGGGGCATAGGGGAACTCTTTGTACTTTGTACTGTCTGCTCAATTTTGCTGTGAACACAAAACCACTCTAAAAAGTGGATTATGAATTTTAAGAAGTCAAACATTCAAAGTTCTTTATTTGCCAATATTTATAAATTCTAGCTAAATTTTTAGTAAGTTGGATAGGCATCTAAATAGGGTTTTTAAAAAATATAACATAAATACTTAGGTAAACTATACATGCCCAGAATAAGTTATAAAAACATGCTAATCATCCCCCAAATAGAAGCTGTCTAAAGAACAATATTATGGGCAGACCTCAAAAAAGCAGCCTTTTCTAGGTGAGTTTTAGTCAGTGCTTAAGATGGGGAAAGGAAACAGCTTAAGTTTCTCCTTTTGGTGGTTAGTGTACTTTTGCTTCTCCAATTCTGGAAAAATGCACACTGAGCATTGTCTTAGCATCAGGTCAAGGGAGGGTGAGGGTGAGGTGGATTTGGGGGTGGGGGCAGGCCTAGGAAGTGAGTCGTCTCAGTCCCTTTCTCAGGCTTCAAAGGCCAATCTGTGCCAGTGTCTGGCTTAGTGCCATCACTACTTATTTCCTCATATTAGTTTCAACTTTCCAGAATAAATGGCATTTTACCCTAACAGAGATGGATTCATAACCCTAGAAATGGAAGAGATTTGATTAAAAAAAAAAATGGCACTGCAGGGGTGCCTGGCTGGCTTAGTCAGTAGAGCACACGACTCTTGATCTCAGGGTTGTAAGTCTGAGCCCGAGGTTGGGTGTAGAGATTACTTAAAAATAAAATCTTAAAAAAAAAATGGCACTGCAGAATAAAGACTCTCAGGGTTTCCAACATTTTTGTCCTTTTCTATTCACTCTGTTTCTTAAAAATGCTTTGTAGAATGCATGCCCTTTATGAGAAACTTAACATTTTTAAGATGTACGAAGAGTTCCAAGGACTAGGTTGCCAACTTGTCTTTGTTGATGAGACCCAGTTTGTGGGATTTGGAAATGAAGCTGGACATTATAGGTCAAGAACCCAGCTAGATTCATGGCCTTGTCTTCTCCCTATTACAATGAGAAAGTCTTCATTTCAATTTAGTACATACTTAATAGGTGTACCATTGGCACAGCCCCACTGCAGGTGATGTGGATGGAGCCAGGAAGGGGAAGAGACCCACTTCCCTTGTAGAAGCTTAAATCTCCTTGAAGTGATGCCATGCATGGAGAGTTAGATACTACACAAACCCCCCTTTATTAAAGCCTAATTCGGGTATTCAATTTTTGTGTGAAGTACTGTAATTCCTTACGACTTTCAACAAGAGGGCTGGTAGAGAGGGAGCATTGGTTATGAAGAAGACTTATGAGTAACTTGTGAAAGAGATTTAGGGTTGAAAAGATCCCTCCACTGCTGCCCCAAGTGAATTAAGTATGATTGAGTTCAGATTCAACAAAGGAATTTACTTTGCTTTACCCAAGAGTGTTGTATAAGTGGAATTCATTCTTATGATCTTCATTTATTTTAAAAATAATGTGTCAGGAATGGGGCTTTACAAATATTAACTCATGTAACCTATGTAACGACTCCATTATGGGTTAATGATAGTTGTTTATGGAGTCTAAAATGGTTATCACGAGATTTTTAACTTAGTTTTGAGTCATAATCAGGGAACAAATGTGTCAGATTAGTAAAAAATTTGGGTAAAATTAGAACTTGATATATACTATTTACAGAGATCCTTAATTTATACATGTCACCAAATCAAGGATTTGGTATATTAATGTATTATTTCTTAAATTTCCTTTAAAAGGAAACAGAGTTAATATGCTTGAGTGTGGCTTCCTAGCCATACTCCATTTTCTCAATGTTTACATCCATACAAAGCAAGAAACATTTTTAAAACGATAGTAAAATAAAGACTTTAATGATTTAATCTTAAATGAAGAATATTTGTAAAATACTCATCTTAATATCATAAGACTCAAATGCTGTTATTGATGTTATTTTGGTCATGCACCCAAGACTTGCATCTTCCTCTTGCCACTGAGGTTACCTTAACAGAAAATGCAAACCACAAGAAGGTGGAAATATGCCAGCAGAAATTCTGTCGACTGCTTTTCAGAGGTCAGCTCCTATCATGCTGTCTGCTCTCTCACAAGGCCCCTGAGGCCCCATGTTACAGGTGGCACATTTTACAGGTGGTCCCCAGTGATGAATAACACATTACAGGTAATGCTCTAGATGAATCTGAGCAGCACCCTGAACATTCCTTTCATTTGAATTTCATTATCTCAGGGCTGAGAATGCTTGTCCTGGAAGAGCACACTGCTCTGTTTTGGGCTCCCTTTCAGTAAGTGTCTCCTTGGAATTTTTTCTTCCCCTTGGCAGCACACTCAACAAGTAAACAACACCACAGTACTTTTGTGCAGTGATACAACACTTCAAGCTAAAGGCCACCTACACAAGGGAGCCTACTCAGGCCCCATAAAGTGACTAGTAAAATCTTCAGCCTCCTCATACCCACAGGTCTCACTAATTTGGATCACCTTCCTTGCCAATACTCAAGGACATTCTGTGGAGGCACCATTATGAGGCCAAACTGTATTTCTCCATCCCAGAGAGGTACTGGTTACTTTGGAATAAAGCCCAAATTACCTAATTTAATATTTAGCTGATTCCTTGCCAAAAGTGGGGCTTGACATAAATTCAAATGCTGAAACTCCACTTGTTTTTAAAAATACCACTCGAAGTAAAAATTAGACTGGGTACCAGAACTATGTTCTGCTCTTTCTGAGATGGTAGAATTCTGCCCTCTTAGCAGAACTGGATGGCCACCTTCTAATTTTTTTTTCCAGAGAGATGTCTGGGAAAAGGATGTATGATCATATAAGAGATCAATATTCATACTTGGAATTAGAGAATCTTATTATTCTCTGGGCTTCCTTAAGAACACTATACAATTACACCTCCCTCATTTATAATGTAACTATCACCACCACCTTCTATATTGATTGAGCATGTGCTTTGACCTCTATTAAGCACTGGGCATAAAGAGATGAATGAGGCCAGCTTTGCCCAAAAGGATTAGTCCAATAAAACTTTTACCTCCTTTCCCATTGGCCAGGAAGGGAAAAGAAAAAACCTGAATAACCCAAATACAGCCCGGTGGAGGTTGACATTAGCACTGCTAAAGAAATCAGACTGCTCCAGCAAGAAAGACCACTCTGACAGGCTGGATAAGCAACCCCCTCCACTCCCAGATATGCACATCCTAACCCCTAGAACCTGTCAATACCTTACGTGGCAGAAGACACTTTACAGATATGACTGAATTCAGGATCTTGAGGTGAGAATATCCTGGATGATCTGGGTGGGCCCAATCTAATCACAAGAGTCCTTGTAAGGGGTAGGCAAGAGGGTTGGGGTTGGAGGGAGATGCAGGGACAGGAGCAGGTGTTGGAGATGAGAGCATGTTACGCTGCTGGCTTTGAAGATGGAAGAAGGAGCCACGTGCCAAGGACTGTGAGTGGCCTCTACAGGCCAGTTTTAAAGGCAAGGAATGGATTCTCCCCTCGAACTTCCAAAGGAATGCAGCCCTGCCCACACATTTAGATTTCTAGCCTCCAGAACCATAAGATAATAAATTTATGTTGCCCTAAGCCACTAAGTTGGTAGCAATTTGTTACAGCAATGATAGGAAATGAATACAGACATGCTATGGACCCAGAGCCAGATCTGGTTCCCAGCACAAGGGACAGATAAACTTGACCCTTACAATTTTTTTTTAATATTTACTTATTTATTGGGGGTGGGGTGGCAAAGGGAGAGGGAAAGGGGAAGCAGACTCCCTGCTGAGGGCCGAGCCCCACATGAAACCAAGAGTCAGACGTTTAACCAACTGAGCCACCCAGGTTTCCCAATGAGATTGGTTTTTTAAACAGTCATGCCATCATTTACAGAGCCAAATGAATATTGTCTGCCTAAAATCAGTCCTATTGTGAGGTGCTTCACTTATTGCTCAGAACATTTTTCTAACTTGGAATTGCCGTCAAAGATGAGGGAAAGAAGATATACAATAGGCCAAGAAGCACAAGAAAGAAAGGTCAACATCATCAGTCATAGGGAAATACAAATCCAAACCACAATAAGATAATATTTCACATCCACTGGGATGGCTATTATTAAAAAATATATATATTAAAAAAAACCCAGAAAGTAACAAGTGTTGGTGAGGATGTGCACAAATTGGAACCTCCTACATTGGTGGTGGGAATGTAAAATGGTGCGGCCACTGTAGAAAACAGTTTGGCAGTTCCTTAAAAAGTTAAACGGAGTGATGACAAGGCCCAGCAACTCTACTTCTAAGTATATACCCCAAAGAAATGAAAACACGTCCCCAAACAAATACATGTACATAAGTGTTCATAGTAGCACTATTCACAACAGCTAAGTGGTGGAAACAACCCAGATGTCTATCAGTGGATGAATGGCTAAACAAAATGTGGTCTATCCATACTGTGGAATATTACCCAGCCGTAAAAAGAAACAGAGTACTAATAGATGATACAATGTGGATGAACCTCAAAAACATTATACTAAGTAAAAGAAATAAAAGGTCGTATATTGTATGATTCCATTTATATGAAATATCAAGAATAGGTAAATCCATAGAGACAGAAAGCAGATTGGTGTTTTGGGGGGTTGGGGTGAGTGGGTAGAGATAAGGAATGATTGCATAATGGGTGCAGAGTTTTCTTTTGGGTTAGGAAAAGATTTTGGAACTAGACAGAAGTGGTAGTTGTACAACACTGTGAATGTACACCCTGAATTGTACACCCTTTTTTTTTAAATCTTTTTTTAATGTAGGCTCCACAGCCAGCGTGGAGCCCAACACGGGGCTTGAACTCATGGTCCTGAGATCAAGACCTGAGCTGAGATCAAGAGCCCGCTGCCAAACTGACTGAGCCACCCAGGCACCCCCTGAATTGTACACTTTAAAATGGTTAATTTTATGCGAATTTCACCTCAATTAAAAAATGATTTTTTTTTTAAAGATGAGGAAAGCCTGTCTTGAATCCTCCAAGGCATCTACATAGTGGCATAGCATGCTGCTGTGTCTGGCTAGGTGCGCGGTAAATATTTATGAAACTGAATGGTAGAAAATATTCAGGCCCCGCAAGTAAATTTATTTTTTGGAATTAGTCAAAATCATTCTAGGCCAAGTCAGCTGAATAAGATGGGTTATCACACAGAGTCATGCCATCTTAGTTTTGAAAAGAATAAAGTGTAACTACAAAGTAAAAGACTGCTGTCGGAAACACATTTCCCTCCACCTGGCAAATGTGAACTTGGTTTTCAAACACTCCAGCCTAAATGTCACCTCCCCTTGGTGCTTCCCCTACCTTGCCAAGTGGAGCTTACCTCCTGGGCCTCCCACCTTCAACAGTTCATAGCTACCTAAGCACTTCCAGTTCTATAACTTCTCTGTCTTCCCCATAACGGTGTCAGCTCGAAGGAAAGCAAAGCTCTAATTTATTGACATACACTTAACAAAAAGCCCCATGTTGGCAGAGAGAAGGCTTCGCAAATGTTTGTCCAACGACAGAATGAATGAACTCATGAAAAACTGAATGAATAAAGTTTTGTTCTGGCTCGTGAACGGGCTCCAAAGACAATTCTAAAATTAGAATTCCAAATTTGTTTTGAGTAATATCAACATTCCGAAATGAATGCAATTCTTGAAAGAAACTCTCCTTGGCTGTTTAAATTCTCATGTCTTTGCTAAAATCCATCCCGTCCTTCTTTAATTGACACGCCTTATACATTCTCCTTGGGGTGCCTGGGGTGCACAGCAAAGTCAGGCAGATGCTCTTAAGACCAAAGTTTTTTAGGGGCGCCTGGGTGGCTCAATCATTAATGAGTCCCGCATCAGGCTCCCTGCTCGGCGGGAGGCCTGTTTCTCCCTCTCCCACTCCCCCTGCTTGTGTTCCCTCTCTCGCTGTGTCTCTCTCTGGCAAATAAATAAATAAAATCTTAAAAAAAAAAAGACCAAAGGTTTTTAGAATAAACATGTGCTAACTTGTTCTCTATAAGGCTAAACAACGGGTCTTTGTCACTAAAGAAGAAATGTTTTAATATTTTTGTAATCAAGCTGTCACCACAATTCTGCCAGGCTTTCCTTATCTCTTGAGAACATCCTCTGATAACAATGCAGTTTTGTGCTAAATTTCAAACAAATCTGGGCCACTGCAGGTTTGTCAGGGGTGGGGACAGTCATGTAATTACATGCCTTCATTCTGTTGTCACACAAAACAAATGAAATTCTTAGCATTTTTCTTTGACCTTGGACCACTTCTTGAAACTTGAAACAGCATGATACTTAAAGGATTCAAACAGATTGAAATAAGAAAAAATAGTGTTCACCCGAAACTACACCAAACTAATAAAAGATTTTAAGAAGCTACGCTTACAAATCTCCCAGGCTTTGTAACTCAGTCCTGTTCAGAGGGCCACAGAGTGGGATGAAATTCACATTACTCAGAACAGCACGCCATCAACCCGCTCAACCACTCCGCTTTACTTTTCCTCACGGCCCGTCTCACTGCCTGGCCTTATGTCAGATATTTGTTTACATGTTTATTTTCTGTTTGCCCCAATAGACCAAGAAACCCATGGTAACATGGGCTACCAGTGCGGCGTTCTCTGTGGCTAGAAGAATGCCTAACACAGAAGGTACTCAATACATATTTGTTGACTATTTCTTTTATCTAAGTTATATTTTAAAATTGTTATCGTTAAAGGAAAGAAGAAAGAGGTATTTCAAAGTAATTCAAAACCATAAGCTTCACCCAGTTATTATCAACAATTATAAAACTCCCACAATCAGGAAAGGAACTAAATCTATTAGAGGTACATTGGTACGATACACAGGAAGATACAAAACAGTAGCTCCTTGCACAAGGTGAAGTGGAAATCAACATGTAGCAGAAACTGATTTGATAAGGTATCAAATATCATTTGAATGAACTGCCCAGTGGCAGTGTAGTTTAAATTCTGAGTCACCAAGTAAAACTTTGCTATATCTCAAAAGAAACACAATTCTGGCACAGAAATGATCCCATCCTATTCTATATAGGTGACCATATTTTCACCATGAGACAAATAATGCACTCAGGAAATATTCGTAACAGGAGATTGGGGCATTAGTCCTAGATCTGCTCCACCCTGATCCTTGACTCCTGGTTCATTATGATATTTTTTTTCAGCTCCTGACTCTCATTTCCACCGCTGTTCTCAAGTCTTAGACTCAATGACAACCTCAGCTTCCCCTTCTCTGCTGCACCTGTACATGCCCTCTGCTCTGCTTCCCTTAGGAAGCACCTCAGCTGATCCAGTGTACGCCTGAGGTCCCTCCTTCAGGCCTGGAGCCCCTCCAGGGCAGTTTGAACACAATGCCCCCACCCAGCAGACACAGGGTATTTATCCACTGAACACAAGCACATATCCTGAAAATAAGCTGCTTCCGACAACATTAGAAATGACTGGAGATGTATTCCCAAATTGCTTATTTTACCCATAAACCTCAAGTCTACTCTCAACATAGGAAGATAGAAGAAAGTCCAAATAAAATGTTCTCATTGTGATCATACTGTATGCAAGTTAATCACTATGAGTCTTGGTCCTAAGAACTAATGAGATTTTGCTGATTAATAAAAGAACAAGTTCAGTAGTAGCATGTGTTAGGTCAGGGTGGGGAATGGGTGGGGAAGCTGGGCCTTCTAACCATTCATCCCAAGTTACTGTGGGGTTGGGACCTATGTCAGTAGCACCAGGGAGTGCACCCAGGATACAACCTGTCCCCCATGCTCATGCGAAGTATGTGCTGCCTTCCAGTTAACTTGAGTAGGAGAATTATTGCCTTTCAAACATTTCAAAAAGCAGTACATGCTTATTGTAAAAGCAAAACCAAAAAGAACCTCAAACAAAATAGAAAAACATGAAGTAAAATATAAAACTTCCTCTTTCATTTCCCAGGGATTAAGAACTACCAATAGCTTGGGCTATATTCTCTTCAGACATTGTTCATGCACACACAAACTGATTTTATAAATTTAATAAGCTATACATGCCATAACCACTTATGGTGGTTATTTTCCGCTTATTTTCAACAATAGTTCAGAACTATTTCCCTCTCATCTGGGTATTATTACTAAGTTTCACTCCCCCTCCACATATTGAGAACAAGGGATAATTTAAGGATGCTGATATACTGGGGCACCTGGGTGGCTCAGTTGGTTAAGCATCTGACTCTTGATTTTGGCTCAGGTCATGATCTCAGGGTCGTGGGATTGAGCCCCACATGGGGTTCTGCACTCAGCAGGGAGTCTGCTTGGGGTTCTCTCTCACCTCCTCCCTCTGAACCCCCCACTCTCTCTCTAAAATAAAAATAAATAAATCTTTTTTAAAAAGGATATTGATGTATTTAGGTATTTTGAAAAAGAATTTCTCTTTCTAGAGAAGGTAATTAGAAATGTTCAAGGAAAATGGATAAAAAGTATTGCTAGGCTGAACCTTTTTCAGATTGAAGGCTGGCTTCTTTTTACTCCCTCCTTATGACCAAATTTCAAATGCCTTATTCCTTTGGTATAATCAAATCCTCCTTGGGCAAAACAATTTTCTTCTAGGTATATTGTACTTCCTTCTTCATGCAATATCAAATTTAATACACTTGTTACTGTAATTCTTCCATGTTCTATCTTCCCCTGCAAGGAATCCCTATAAAAATATACAGTTTAAAATTCTAAATTTGGTTTAAGGGCAATCAAACAGAAAAAAACAATCAAGATGCCCAAGAACTATTCCCGGATGTATCAGGACTTTACCAACACCATCAAGCAGGCAGCTTTGTTTTGCATTTTTGCATCCAAGTGCTTTCCCTTCAGACTACCCCTCTCTCCTTAAACTTTTTAAAATATATAGATAATGAGAATGTACAAACACACCAGTGTGCTACATAGAACATTTTGCAGCTTGGTGACAATGGTCCGAGCAGGGAGTCAGCCTGCAAGTACTTAGCACTTACTGTGTGCCGCATAGTGTGTGAGGCCTTAAGGAAAGGAAGAAGGTAACGCTGCCCTGGAGCAGGGCCCTGGCTGTTGGGGAGAGCTCAGGGAGTGGCTAACCCTGCATTGGGGTGCAGAAGGATTTCCACATGGTGACGGAGTGAGGAGACACATGTCGCGAAAGACAAACAATTCCGCACGTGAAGAATGGGGAAGGAACAGAGCATGTAGCAAAGC
The DNA here is from genome assembly GCF_003265705.2 of Callorhinus ursinus. Taxonomy (NCBI): domain Eukaryota; kingdom Metazoa; phylum Chordata; class Mammalia; order Carnivora; family Otariidae; genus Callorhinus; species Callorhinus ursinus. Next base: position 58,772,135 of record NW_027397068.1, on the reverse strand, counting down.
AGAGAAGTGAGAACACACAGCATTGGGGATGAGATGAAGTATCGGGTGCGGGAACCTGGCCGTGCGACTAGAGGTGGGTGGGAATGTTGGTGACACAGGTGGGGGGCCATGCGGACAAGCGCTTTGGGCGAGATCTTGACCTTTCATTCTATCCCGAGGGCACAGGCAGGATCATTGAAGATTTTTGTCCAGAACTAGGAAATACACTGAGCTGCCACTGAATCCAAGTAAACGCAAAAAAATTCACGACCTCCAGCCCCTACAACATGAATCACAGGAAAACGACTCCGGCCCTCATGGGGGGGGGGGGGTCTGTGCATTATTATCGTGGACAGAAGAATAATCTTGAATATCTGTTTTCCCAGGCCACAAAAGATAAGAAACAGCACCCATCAACTTCTTTGTATCTGTGGGATGTGATGGATGGGAACTAATCTGACAGTGGCGATCATTTCACAAAGTGAGTCGAGTCATGGTGCTGCAGGCTTGAAACTTAGCCCGTGCTGGGTGTCAGTTCTACGGCAAAGGAAAAGAAAAGCAACAGCGCGGGAAAGGGAAGAGCAGTGGGAGCTGCGAGAAGCAAGGACCCAGACCACAGCAGAGGGTCAGAAGACGCAGATAGGAACGCGGGGGAGCCAGCCAGGGCAGGCGGAGGGCAGGGGCCACGCGACCACCTGAGGGGTGGCTGTGAGCATTCCATTCGTTACTGTTGCTAACAGCTTCAAATGCATGTTTAAGTGTGAAACCAGTTTGTTGTGATGTTATTCTACCGGCCGGGGCATAAATCAACCCTCTACTTGGATGAGGAAAGCGGGGCCCGTGAGTCAGCCCGAGGCCCCATGCCAACAAGTGGAAGGGGCTCAGCCAGGAACGGATCCTCCTTCTCCGACTCCGAGCCTAGTTTCCTTGCGCTAGTCCAAATGGTAGAGTATGTTCAATGCGAGCAAGCAGGGAACGGTGACAAAACATACGCAAGAGCTGCAATTTAAGAATGATTCTCACTCAAAATACAAAGTCACACGTTGGTGGTGAAGGGGTGAGAGTCCTCCCAGCTGCTGGTCGCCTGTGTTGTTCCAGAGAGAGGTGCTGGAACTGTATCGAAAGCTGTGCTCCTGGGTGGAGGGGGCCTCGGAGGGCTCGAGGTGCCCGGGGCTCGTTCTTAGTCTCCTGAGTTTTCTTTGTTGCCAACTCACACCAAATCGAATAAACCAGAATAAAATTCGTGCAGTCCTTCCGACATCTTCTGTCAACCCCTTTCATAAACTAGCATCTACCTTGGTCTGTTGGTCTAATTTGTCCAAATCCCCAATGCGAGACTCCAGTCCCTACTCTGGAATTGGACCTCCACACTCAATCTCTGTGGGAAAATGCCAGGGCTTCCCTAATCCTCCTACTTCTTGTCCCTTCCCCTGGGTTTGTACTGTCCCTCCATCTGCTCCCCACCTGCCATATCAACATATGTCCTTGGTACGCTTGGTCCCCTAGTTAATGAGCCTCTACTGGAATTTCCAGCTGATTTCCAGTCCCTGATCACCTGATGGCATATCCCAGCACAGACAGCTTCAGGATAACGGATTGGGACAGTTGGGTTTTCACGGACACTGTGACCAAAGCCATTTGGCTGTCCTCCCCAGAGTCAGCCTTTGTGGCCAGAACAAATATAACATATTGCCCTGAAAAACAATATTGCATGCAACGCAAAGGGTAAATTGCGTTTGGCTTTCCTTCTGTGTAAAAGTCAATGGGAATCAGATTTGGCATGGCCCATTCCTCATGAGTTGGCAAATGGCCAACCACACACTCAACCCGACATGCTTTTGTACGTCAAGGCAACGTTTTCCATGTGCAGTTAAGCTGTGCATGGGGCTACTCTCTGATAATAAATAAATAAATCTACTTTCCTTTTTTTTACCTTAGTTTCCTATCTGTAAAAGCAGAACCGATCATTTGAAATGTTTACATAATTCACTGGCACACGGTGAGAAATGTACTACCTTGATAAGCGTTTTTGAAGATGAAAGGGACATGACTCAGGTATGTATAGCATTCTAAAAACAAAAATCACTTATCTCGAGTCCTGCACTTATAACATAGTTTTGTGGAACTTGATTTTGTGTTAAAACAACCCAGGCCCCCTCAAGGACATTAGAAGTTTTTTTGAGTTTTGAGGCTTCGTGAAAAGCTTCGTTGGAACTGCTGGGGACAAAGCCCATGTGTGTTAGTATAAGAGACACCTTTGTTTATAGAACCTTAGGGTTGTGACAAAAACTGACACAAGCCAGGAAATGTAAAAGTTAACGGTGGTACTTTTGTGCTAAATGTATGCTAAGGGGCTGGTGGTTTTTCACAATGTCTGGATTTTAAGGACAAGGTTGGCTTTAATTCCCAACTCTCTGGCTTTTTTCAATGAGAGTCATAGTCACACAGTTATTTAAACAAATGTCTTTGAACTTCCTTCTTTTAAAGAAGTGACCCTGAGGTTAATGAACGTAAAATGCTTGTTGTTTGAGCAAATGAGTTGGCTCCACCTCCCGACGTCCCCTCTCTAAGTGCCACAGACCGAGCAGGATGGCTTCTGTGAAGACAAAAGTCTCACACAGGAAGTCCAAGAGATATTTTCACTCTTCCACCACAGGTCAGGATTGGTCATTTTTCCTTGTATGCCCTTATTAAAAAATGCCCTAAACGAAGCTGCTTATAAAAAAAAAAAACAAAAACAAAACAAAAAACAATGGTGGCCAAATTTCCATTACCGAGCAAATAACACCCAAGTATGTGAAATGCAAAGAGAGGCATCCAGCAGGTGGTAAATTAAAGGCAAGTTGGGTGGATAAAGTTTTAAGCAGATGCTGGTTAATGCTAGGGAATCTAGTTGGGGGCCTCTCCACAGAAAGTGGGTACAGAATTCACCAGCACTCCCAGGCAACAACTCACTGAGAGATGCTTTGTCTACAGGTCAACGAAGGCCTCCAGTGGGCCAGACAGAGCATTTTTGTAAATGACACAAGATCTTTATGGTTCTAATAATATTTACTTTCACATCGCAACAATCAATTCTCTTAATAACACACAAAACAGAGGAAACCTGCTTTGTCTGAGCAGCTTCATAAAGGTATAAAATCTCTCCCTTAGACTGACAGTGGGTCTTCACAGGGGTGTGCAGTGGAATCCTCTGTGGAATGTTTTGTTGTTTTACTTCAGCAATCCCTTTTCCCATGGGAGATTCCGAATTAGTAGGTGTGATGTGGGGCTGGGATGGTGACTGATTGGTAGATAAATATATAGGAAGAAAGATGATAGGGAGGTAGGTAAACAGACAGGCAGACAAACAGATAGATATGTATAAACAGATAGGTACATAGGTAGATAGACAGACAAAGTTTAATTCTACAGGTGATTTTGATGGGCTCTCCATTGCTCCTCTCTTAAGTGGTATATGGCCACATCATTCAACCGCCAATAAAAATTAATTCATACTTTCTATGTAAGTACTAGCACACAATAAAAGATGCACCTCAGGCTTTATTTCAGCCAGTTTTTGAAAATGCATCTTCTGCCAGGTGCTTTGCGAGGTGATGAGCTCACAGAGAAGACATGCCCGTCCTTGGGGAGCTGTGGCCCTAGTCAAAGAGGCAGGCACATAAAGTAACGTTACAGTTTACCTGCTAATGTGCTATATTTGGGGAGGAGAGTGCTGTGTGGGAGCAGAGGGAAGAGAACACTAATTCCATCCAGAAGAATTACAGAGGAAGGGACACTTGAGCTGGGTCTTACTCAAGGGGAAGGCTTTTCAGGGTGGATGCAGAGAAGCCAGAGACTTCCACAGAGAAGGATCAGCATGTTTAAATTATGTGTGTTTCTAGGGGGTATTAAGAAGTGCAGAATGGCCAGTCCACAGGATGTGTGGGTGAGGGCAATGGGGAGAAGGGCAGTTAGGGTGGGGACATGAGGTGCCCTTGTGTAGGGGTGATGCTACAGGCCAACCAAGATGAGGGCTGGTCCTTTGGAAGGCTCCTTTGTCATTCTGGGGGAGGGGGGATGCTCCAACCAATACCTGATGCTTCATTTGCAGAAACATTTGGAGTTAAAAACCCTCTGTCACCTTTTCAAGGGATCCTCACAACCACATGAAATAAGTAAAATATTATTAAAAAATGGTTTTATTGAATGTTATTGTTCTCATTAAAAGATATGCATTAAGCCCAGTGTAGAAAGCACCAGTTATTAACCAAAATACTCAGAAAACAAGCTATCAAATCATCCCTTTGCTTTAATATTTAAGATCAGTTCAAAATGATCTTAAACTCATCCTGAGGTGTGTCCGTGCATGTGTGTGTGTGGGTGTGTGTCTGGAGGGGAGAAGTATAAGGTGGAACAGGACCTATTTCTCTATCACTAAAAAGCAGGACGCCTGTGGGGAGTCACATGATATAACAAATATAGCATCGGTGTCTAATAGTGGCTCTGACCCAGCCAGTTGGCACAGATACAGTTAGTGACGATTAACTCATAGCAGTGCTATCTGGGGTCTAATAATGTACCTCTTCTGTTATATAAAACTCGACAAGGGATGCTTAACATCTCTTATTAGTTAAAACTCACATGTAAAATCTCACTAGATAATACTTTTTGCCACCGTGGTGAATCTTCACTCAATATTTAATTTGCTTGGGAGACACTGAAGGAGAAAACACGCTTCCTGATTAGGAAGTAGGTGATTAAGTCTCTCCAGAGCTGCCTTCTTTGATCAAGTCCACAGACTCCAAAAGGATGGATTACAGAAAACTTGGATTCTGTTTACTTTGTTCCTATCCTGACATGTTGTCCAGAAGCATGCTCTTGCCTCTGTTTTTTTCTTTCAGCTGTATCCTTGGAGATTTCACTCACTCTCCCAGCCTCTGGTCCCACCTGCCAGCAGAGAAGTCCCCAGCACAAGTCCTCAGCTAGATTGGCCTGATACTCAGGGAGAGGGGGAGGGGGCAGAAAAGCCAGCTTCTTACTCCTATGAGGTAGGTATTTCTGAGGGTTCGTCATGGTGGTTCTCATGCTGGTTGTCCATTTGAACATTCTGGGCAACTTTTAAACGAATACCAATGTCCTGACCCCTCTCCGGGGACTCTGATCTAATTTGTCCAGGGTGAGGCCCAGAGATTGGTATATTTTAAAAGCTCTCCACGTGATTCTAATGGGTAGCCAGATTTGAGAACAACCACTCTAATTCGTTGGAGGACACACAGATGGCTCTGATGTGCCAACTGGCCTCAAGATGCCTACAATCTGGTTGGGGGAAAAAAGACGCAGATAGAGAGTAATCTCAGAGCACTGTGAAGTACAAAACTGTGTGGTGAGTTCTTTTAGTGCCAAGAGAAAAGACAGGGCTCCAAGGCCAGTCAGGAAGATGGGGTGTGTGCTGGGCCTTGAAACAGGGCTGAGGTTTCATTAAGTTCCCTTAATAAAACTGCCCCATCCCCACTGCCACGACCCCAACCAAGCACCTTCTAAGAGGCCTTCATCCTTGGGAGCTTCCATCTTGCCTCTTTCCCATTCTTCCCATGTTTATGCCTTGAAATCATCAGTCTCACCAGGTCATGCCTCTGCCTCAAACCCTTCAAAGGCCCCTGAGAGCTCGTAGAACTATGTCAAATCTCAGACCCTCCATGACTGGCCTGGTGGTCTTTCTCATTACCACTCCCTAGCAAGATGGCCTTGCTTTTGTTCCTCAAATGTCCCAATCCCTTTCCTGCCTTGGGGCTTCTGTATCTGCTGGTCACTCTGCTTGGGACACTTCTCCCCTGACTCTCAAGGGACTGATTCCTTCTTACTCCTCAGGTCTCAGGCTGCATGTCACCTTCTCAGGGAGGCTGTCCTTGACCAGCCAGTCTAGAGTAGCCCTCCACCATAACCTCATTCTCTATCCACATGCCAGTTTATGAACTTAACAGCACTGATCACAACCCAAATATTTTATCTATTCATTATTAAGTTTTGCCTTCCCTGCTAGAAGGAACTTCTATGATGACAAGCTCTGACTCGTTCCCTGGTGTCCATGCTAACCATCACAGTGCCTGGCACAGAGTAAGTGATAAAGAAACAGCTGGATATATGGATGAAAGAATGAACAGCGAGGAGAGGAAGGCATTCTAAGTGGGTAGAGTAGCAAGAACAAAAAGAAGGAAGGAGAACACATACGCCTGTTTGTTTGTGTCGAACACACAGAAGGCCAGACCCTTGGAAGTAGAAGATGCGTGGGATATAACTGAGGATAAGGGTGAACAAGTCATGTACAGTTACTAACAGCTGTTACTAATGAAAGTCAGAGTTGAAACTTCACATCTGTTAAGGTGTCAAGAAACTGTACCAGGACTGAATGATTCAGGTCTAAGAAAGGAAATCATGTTTCTAAAATCCAGAAGGTAATGGAGCATAATTTTAGTCACTATACATAATTAGAAGATTAAATATTTGGAAAAAACTGGTTTCTGTGAGGAAACTCAAAGTGTAATTGGGGGGGATAGATAGCTGGATGTTGGGGGCCTATCTTCTACAAAAGAATTATTCAGAGCTACTTATGGAAAAAGTCTGTACATACTTTATGTCAAACAGTAGGAAAACCTGTTAAACTATCTTTGAAACCACAGCTTCTCTTGACATATCTATGGAAATTTGAATAAATGAGAGTGTTATTTCACAGCATGTCTTCCAATCTTGTCATGGTTCAGAGTCATGGAGAGTCTGAAAAGAGGTAATGTACAATGTAACATGTTAGCATTACTCGGGAAGGATCTAGCCATGCACAGACGTGGTGAAAACAAAATCCCCATTACTCTGTGATTTTCCTCTAACCATGATCTTTCTGAAAGAAAATGAAAGAGTAAAATTCTTCCACATTCCAGAAAAATTTGTCTAAATATTTAACTATCACTTAAAAATTCTTCTATGCCTCTCTTCATAATTTCTGTTAATATCCTAACATTACAATATCCTTCAAATGAAATTTTTTAAAGATTTATTTATTTTTATTTTAGAGAGAGAGCGAGAGTGGGGTCGGGGGGTAAGGGGCAGGGGAGAGGGAGAGAGAAACTCAAGTAGACTCTACTCTGAGCGTGGAACCCGACGCAGGGCTCGAACCTAGGACCCTGAGATCAGACCTGAGCTGAAACCAAGAGTTGGATGCTTAATTGACTGTACCACTTAGGCGCCCCCACTTCAAATGAAATTTTTGAATAATTTTTTATAGCCATAACAAATCTCATAGGTGGACTCTATCAAAAAGTATGTGGACTCTGAGAAACAAACTGAGGGTTCTAGAGGGGAGGGGGGTGGGGGGATGGGTTAGCCTGGTGATGGGTATTAAAGAGGGCATGTATTGAATGGAGCACTGGGTGTTATATGCAAACAATGAATCACGGAACACTACATCAAAAACTAATGATGTTATGTATGGTGATTAACATAACATAAAAAAAAAAACGCAACATGCCGAACAACCCCCCCCAAAAAAGTACTCTATTTTATAAAATGTATGAATGTTTGTGAAAGAACACTTCACAACCACATTTTTTTCTTACCCATGTACTGATCTCTAATAAACTATTCAGGTATGTGATAAGATCATGTTTGACACTGAAATTTAAAAATGAATTTCCTTTTGAAAAAATTGCCCTGAACTAATGAAATTACATATTTGATTTAATTTTAAAACATTTCTTATATGCTTACTACATCCCAGGCAATGGACTCAATGCTATGGAAGATACAAAGATGAAGAATCTCCAGTCTCAAAGAAATATGATAACACAAAAAATGCTGGGTTGAATTTTGCTATCATCAAAAGATCTGGATTCGAGTTTATAAATCACACACATATTTGTTGAGTTCGCACTTAGCTTCAGTTTCCCCATATTTGACTTGGGGAAAATAATCTTTACTTACCGAATGATGGCAAGTACTAAAAAAAAAGAATGGTTGCAAGTGTTAATGATGTAACACATGTAAAATACTTAAGTTGATGCCTGGAACATAATAGGCATTCAAAAAAGATAAGCATTCTTCCCTTCAAGACATTTAATATTCAGGTAAATATGACTTGCATTTGTTATATATGTTCTTGATGTCTGACTTATAAAATAGAACTTCAAAATTAACTTTTTTACATATAAAATCTAACATCCATTTTTAACAATGCATATGAAATGTTGGTTTGGATCAATAAAATCTGCACATTATTCTTAATTTCAAAGATGTAATTGAATTCCATTCATTTCCAAAGCTGACTAAGTCTAGCTGCCTCTCCTTCTTTACTGCACCTGATGGTGATGCTAATGAGCAATGAAATGCCCCAAAACCTAGAAACAAGGAAGGAGAAATCCTGGACATAGATGACACAGATATATAATTTCAAAATAAGCAAGCTCTGATATTTATCCAAGTGAATAGTTTGCTAGTTCTCCCAAAATGGCTTCTATATGAGGAAATAGGAAATGGAGAAGAATTCAGGAGAAGAAGAATAGGGTGAAAATGAAAAGCAAAAATGAAAACGAAGGGATTTTAACAGTGACTCCCGAATCTGTTCTACACCCTGTTACTAGGCATCCCCCGGAGAACCCGTGGTTAATATGACCAGGAAATGCTGCATTCTAGATTCCATCCTGGGACTTCACAACAAATATTAGCACAGGCAAGGAATTCTGCGCTACTTCTATTAGCATGTTAAGTAAAACCTGTTTGACAGTCAAACTCAGCAATTCCCAAAATTGCCTAACACTGAAATCTCTGTGTGTGTATGTGTGAAAAGGGAGTGAGATTTAACTAATATCCTATGGCATTCATGTGCAATGACTTATCATTTAGAAAATGCTGGGTTACCGATTTCCCTTCTCTGTCACCAAAATGCTTTCTTGTTGACTCTCCATATCTGATCCACTGTCTCTTCTTGACCCAAGCAAGCCATCTGACAAGAATTCCTATTTTATCTTATGGAGACAGAAAAATTCATTTTGCCTTTGGAAAGATGAGTGGTTGCAAATAAAAAAAAAAAAAACACTTAGAACTAATTCTAATGATCGGGGGAAAAAAACCCAAAAACCCAAAATTTTTTTTTAGAAACAATGACTTTGTCCTCCTTCTCCACACTCTTAAGCCAAAACTGTTGGTTTATTCTCAGGAGGTCAAAGTCCCCCCAAAATTAGAGTATAAACTCAGAATCAGACCTATAATACAAACTGATGGTTGCTAGAGGAGAGGGATGGGGGAATGGGCAAATGGGTGAAGGGAAGGGGGAGACACAGGCTTCCAGTTATGGAATGAAGAAATCACGGGAATAAAAGGTACAGTATAGGGAATATATCGATGATATTGTAAAAGCCTTGTATAGTAACAGATGGTAACTACACTACGGTGAATGTAGCATAATGTATAAACCTGGGGAATCACTCGGTGAATGTAGCATAATGTATAAACCTGGGGAATCACTATGTTGTACACCTGAAACTAATGTATCATTATTTGTCAACTATACTAAAAAAATAAAAAAATAAAAAAAAACAAGAAAATTTAGTACCACTTTTCAAGTGCTTTTATGTACATGAACCTATATTTCCTTTGACTTTTTTGTTTTAAAGGACAGTGATTTCTATAATAATAACAGCACTTTGAAAATAGACATTCCAAAAAGCAGATCCTTTATTAAATTTTAATCTCTCCCTGAGAAAAATATCTTTACATGAATCTGAGGTGCTCTCAGAAATACTTATTTGGGGGCACCTGGGTGGCTCAGTTGGTTAAGCATCTGCCTTCAGCTCGGGTCATGATTCCAGGGTCCTGGGATTGAGCCCCGCATCGGGCTCCCTCAGCAGAGAGTCTGCTTCTCCCTCTCCCTCTGCCCCTCTTCCCCAGCTTGTTCTCTCTCTCTCAAATAAATAAAATCTTTAAAAAAATACTTATTTGATGAACTATAAAATGCTACAATAGCACAATGGACTTCACAATAAATGCAAAGGAAAATACTGTAATTACCGGTTTTATAGCAAATATTCAGTAATCAATATTTTTATAACATAAGAGGCATTTCAGAAAATAAGAATCAATTCCTTTTTTTAATTAAAAAGAAAATCTGTTTGAGATTTTTATTAAGTTTGTTAAAAGAGCTAGCAACACTACATTCCCCTACATTGACATTTTTAATCCCCAACCGAAAAATGCACGCACAAGTACATATATAAAATGCATTATATGCATGCAAATGTATGCATATGTATGTATGTGTGTATATAACATTATTATATTTCTAAAATGTGTCACAGTTAACAAAATTGTAGCTACTAAAACCAAGATATCATGAAAGTAGGGGATTAGAGGGAAAAAATTTAAATTGCACCAAATATAGTTTTCAAACATAGTCAAATGTCCTAGAAAGCATTCATTTCCAAAACAAATTAATTCACATAGGAAAGTCTGCTCCATTAGGTAACCCTTCTCCCGAATCACCATCTGTAGTTGTTCAGGAACATGAAGGTGGCAGCCCGAGCTGCTAAGGTAGATTCTCCTAGGAAATTTTTTGAACCAGTTTGAAATAAAATGTGTTTGTGCTTACATTTTCTTACATTCAGCCTACCTTTGCCAAAATTATTTCAATGCTTAGTGGCATGTTTCTCTGGACCTGGTCTTGTCTCCATCTGTGTTGAAAAGATTGTCAAGAACCATTTGAAAGTCTCTTTTCTGTACATCACCTATAGGATCCCACACAGGCTGGGGGGCCAGGGGTAAGGAAGCCGTAACTGCTGTTGGGTTTACTGGGATGAACTAAACAAAGCAGATTAAAATAGAAAAGATTTTAAATTGGAGGTAAAAAAACAAAAAACCCCGCATTATCCCAAATCCACAGTTAGTAAGGAATTTCGTGTGTGCACGTGTGCCTGTGTGTGTGTGTGTGTGTGTGTGTGTGTATAAGTCATCACTAACAGCTATTAAAGTTAGTGGGTAACATAGAGGTATTTCAAACTCAACAAGTCCAAAATAGAACTCATTGTTTTTCCCTTAAAACTCCCCTGTATTCCATAGTATAGCACTATTATTATCTTAGATTCTCACTAGAAACCCCGCAAGTCTGCTTTGATTGGTCTCCTTTCCCCTGCCTCCTTATCTACTCATCAGACTCTACTGATGCAATGCACCCCTCAATCCTATCCCCATTTCACCACTGATTTCAATTTCCAATTATGCTCTTGGTGCAGCCACCTGACTGATGTCCGACTCTAAGCGCTTACCTTTCTACACCAGCACCCCTCTGCGAGAGCCATCCTGCTAGAGCACATCTTTATTCATAAAGAACCTTGCTTGAAATTTTGGATGGTTCTTTAAACAGCCAACATGCATCGAGAAGGACCGTATGCCAACCATTGTACCAAATTTTACATGTAGTATCTTATTTTCTCTTTACAACAATCCTGTGAGACAGATACAATTATTGTTGGCACTCACAAATGAGAAAATAAATGCATAGGTTTTAGATAGCTTATTCATGGTCACTGGGATGCCAGGTGGCAGGGCCCCCAGGGTTCATCTCAGATGATCAGATGCTCTTGATAAACTCTCCCTCAGTCTGGTTCCCAAATAACCCTCCAGTCTTTTTCATAAGGAGCTAGCAGACTGTGAACTTCTCAGTTACTGTGCTCAAGGGTCAAAAGCCTGTAAGTTACCAGGCTAGAAGGTAAGGGGAGGGCACAGTGGTTCTCCCAGCCATCAGCTCCCTTCCGAACAAGTGTGCCTCCTATGACCCACGCACGGTAGTGGAAACATCCTGATCTCAAGCAATGAAAAATGCGCCCCACCAAGGCTGCAGAACTTTTTATAATACTCTGCCCCTGTAGGATATGGAATAACATTTCAAAAGCATTGTTTTTCAGACATCAACTGCACACTACTAATCAACTTTGCTGCAACATCGCTTCCACAACTCATTCATGAACACCACTTGAGGCAGGGGAGGGAGGGGAGCAGCGAGGGCACACGAAAGCAGGGACAGAATGATTTGGACCGCAGCTGTAGTCACAGACCTGTTTTTGGTAAAGGACCACTATTTGAGTTGTTACAGAATTTATAAGAAGTAACAGTTACACACACGAAGAAAGAAGAAGAAGAAAGAAGAAGAAGAAAGAAGAAAGAAGAAAGAAGAAGAAGAAGAAGAAGAAGAAGAAGAAGAAGAAGAAGAAGAAGAAGAAGAAGAAGGAGAAGGAGAAAAGGTTAGATATTGCTAAAACGGCCCTGACATATTCCACATGCACTGTTTGATAAATATTTTATTGTTATTCCAGGAAAAGCTTTTAAAGGAATACATAAGCCAGCAATTATGGGGAAGGGATGTCTCCTTCTCAGAGATAGTAGGAATGCCAGACAGGTCTCTGCTGCTAAGAAAAGGTTGGACAGACTCACATGCTTGCTGAACTGTGCAGACAGGCGTAAAGAGCCAGAGTCCCAGGCAGCAAACTCTTCCTGAGGTGTTAACAGCAGAAACCAGGCAAATATCTCCACCACAATGTTCTGTGTGATGTCAGTAAATGAGAGGCACTGGGTGTGTGTGTGTGTGTGTGTGTGTGTGTGTGTGTGCGCGCGCGCACGTACTCATAGTTGCGTCTCTGCCTCACAATTATCCAAACCCCAACCCAGAAAGCCCTGCTTGGCCTTGAACCTGCTGGTTTAATGGTGAGAACTGTGCCCAGCTCTGAACTGCCAGCCTCTGCCATCCGGGGCCTGAACCCATGGCTGACTGGACAAATTTAAGCAGATATTCAACATCATTCTCTTGTTTAAATCAAATGGGAGAAATCGCAGTGCTCCAAGTTCATGGTGGGGGGGTGTCTTGGTCTAAACGCTGAAGGTATTTCCAGGGTGTTTTTGTTTGTTTGGTTTTGTTTTGTTTGGCCACTTACCAGTACTATCTTAAATGCCTTCCCATAGTCAATACAATTTATTGAAGTGTACGTGTGTGATGGATGTTTGTATTTCCCTGCTCTAAGAGAGGCTATTTCCATCACCAAAAAATTACCATGAAAAATGATCACTGGCAGTCACTTGGCCATTATAAGAAAGATGTTATTTCTGAAATAGTCAAACAATGTAATTTAAAAGCCTGTTTATACATACCTGTATTGGAGGTTTCACCAAAAATTTGAAATGATCTAGAAATTGCTGCTTTAAAAGCCACTTGACCAAGTGCATAAATATTCTTAAGTGTGTCAGGGGCAGAGGTATTTTATTAATGGCATTTGGGAGCATAAATAAATATAAGTACAAATTAAGAAAATACTTATCCCCCTAAGCTATAGCTAGCCAAAGAGTAAATCATAACCCTCAGCATTTTTTAAACCAATAAAAAGGCTGCTACAGTAGTTTCTTTCCTTTTCTTAAATGGTCTTTAAATAAATATATGAGTCAGTTAAGAAAGGCATTTACTTGAATTAAAATGATAATTCTGCCAGGACGTCAGTATAATTAATTGTGGGTGGCAGAAGTTTTAAATGAGGCTAAATTAGGGATTCTAGTTTATTTATTTTTTACTCACTCTACCTCTATAATTAGAGAAGTTTTTGGTGGATCTTGAAATTGTGCCTTGTCATGGAATATCATACCTACATGCTCTTATGACAAGCCTTATGGCATACTTTTTTAATGATCAAAATGGGAGTTATAATGTATACACACACATATACATCATATGCATTTACATCAATCCAGCCTCCTTCCTACTACTACTATTGCTACTATACACACACACACACACATGCACACACATACACACTCCCCCAACACTTGTTTTGTTTCCTCCACAACCCTGAAATTCTGCTCCCTAATATTTCACGTTTCCAATTTATTTCAACGCTTTCAACGTCAAATACAAAATTATTTTAGTCACAGAGTTTTAGTCCTGGTAAACTATTTCACAAAAGAACTCAAAACACTCTGCCTTCAAAATTTCTGCTTGCTTAGGCTACCTGAACCAAGGACTGAAATAGCCACATGTCATAAACAAATGTGTTTTACTAAAAATGGGTGGTCTTACTGTGTAGGATGTTTTAAAAGATGCATCCCAGCGTCTCAAGACACTGGGGGGCATCACTATGAAGCTGACAGCAGCTGAGAAACTGAACTAATGAGTTTCAGGAGACAGAGAACCCACAACCCATTTGGGAGAATTTTGCACTTAGTGTCAATAACACTGAAATGAGGAGCAGATACCTTCTAAAAAAGTTCAATACAGCAAAGAAAAAAAAAGTTCTGCGTGAGAAATAATTTTATGCTAATCATTTAACTGGCATTAGAATATTTCAACAGTTATATTTGTCCCCTGGTAAGTAAAGATATTAAAAACAAATACATTTTTAAAAAGGTCCATACATGATTGGCCACTCATGTCTATACTCCCGAAATTAAAACCTCAGAGGATACTGAGACATTGTGCACATTTCATCCTAACATGAAGACAAAGCATAAGACCCAAACACTCGTCTGCTATTACACTGGGCATATTGTAATGCTGAAAAAAAAAAAACTGTCTTTAGCTCATTAACTCCATCTACCTTTTGCCACCCCTTCGTAATAGTTTTTTTTCATCAACTGTATGCATTTTTCACCCTCTGTTCTGAGCACAAAAGGATCACACAGCACACTTCATACAGCCTAAAGAAAGTAACAGTGCAGTCTGGAAAAAGGTGAATGTGGAATTAGAATCTGCATCCCCAATTACTGAACTTCAAAGCAAACACCGATCGCCTGCTGGACAATGCAGCAGGGTTAGCACATCCCATGCCCCCCGGGCTTGAATGATGAAGTGCAGAGTAAGACCAACAAATCAGCAAACCTTCTGCAGCAAAGGAAGCCGCCTGCAAACGAGCCCGGAGACTGGGAAGCATTCACGCTTGCTTTACCTACCGGCATTGTCCATGTCTCAGGAGTGGCGAGGCAGGTTCTGCAGCCTGGCAGCCCGGGAGCCCCAGCTCCTCTCCTGACTAACGAAGCACCCTGCCCTTCTTCTGATTATCAGTCCTTGTGGGCAGCACACAGAGCATACTTCATGCACTGTCTGCAGGAGACACCGCCAGGAAATTTATATCTCCAAGGATGACAAACAGCCATTAGCTCCATTACAGGCTGATTAAGAGAGACTGAGCCTATCAAGTGGATACTTGAATCCACTGGGGGTTTCACCTCTGTTCCAAGCAAAGGAGAAAAAAAAAATCACTGCAATGTTGAATGTACTGCACATTTCAGGAAAGAAGTGCACATGCTATGCAGAACACGGTGCTTTTCCAAAAGATGCCAGAGCAAACATGAGCAGGAAGAGGCACAGATAATTAAAAGGTAAAAAGGAATCTTTGAAACGATAATAAATTATCCTGTCTTTGAGGTTGATCTAAATGTGGTCCAGCCTTTATCACTGACATCACCGAATGACTGGGCAACTTTTCAATTTAGGATTTTAAAGTTTGTGGTGGTGGTTGTCACTGTCATTGGGGGGGTGGGCAAGGAAGAGCAGAAAAACCATTTTACAATAAAGGCAATGTTTAATATTTCTGCACTAATTAAATGCTAAGGAGCTGAGTATTGTCATCATGGTTTAGCTATGTTTTCATCATGACGAGTGTCCCTATTCCCGGTCAGAATTTCTGCCCACCTATCCTAAAGAGAGAAATTCAAAGGAATTTCATTAACTGTCACCAATAACACCGGAAAGAATTGTCAAAAGATGTCAGGGGACTCCACTGTATGTTACAATCTGTAGCCACCTAAGTAACAGAAAACTGAGGATCAAGAAAAACACATTTACGAACACAGGAAAGTACACTTCTTTAATCTGGCTGTGCAAAGATGCAAAGTCACCTAAAACGCCTTACGACAGCAAGGCATAAGGATGGACAGAGTGTTGAAGAAATGATGTGCCATGGCCTGGGGCTGTTATGACGTTAGGTTCTGGGGACAGCACCACTCTCTTTTCTGCATTTTCTTAGATAGAGTAAAAACACTGACAGTGCCCTCATTTGACCTATGATACAATGAATCCACAGTATAGTAAGGATCTACAGCTTTTCTATTTGACAAGATTAAAAAAAAAACAACAACCAGTTGTGGTGTTATCATACCCTCAGGGTCATTCAGTTGGAAAAGCAATTCATTTATTTCGCTTTTCCGTCTACCACTGGAATTCCTGGTGACAAATCACTTGCAAATTATTTATAATCTTGCCTTCCATTTCGACAGCTTTGAAGTAGTTGTTTTTAACCTCACTTCTGGTTTTCCTATAGATTTGAGGTTCCTTCACTGTTTACACAGAATACACCATTTATGATATCCATACTAGTACAAAACATTTTCTTCAAAGAAAAGTTGAATTTTTGCACTGAAACTTTATCCCCCTTATTTCAATTCTGTCACAATTCTGAAGATACATCACTCTATGAATTTCAAGAAAACATTCTTCACATGGTTTTGTTTAAAATGCCTGGATCCCATAAGACTGAAATCACTGTGGCTTCCATACCTCATCTACTTGCCCTGATTAAGATTGTCAAGCACCCAGACTGAGTGTCATCGGTAGAAATCTAGGGCAAGCTTAGCTAGGAATTAACAGGGAAATGTGAATGACAAAAGGAAGAGGAACATTTCATGAAGTTTGAGATTTTGGTAAGGAGTAGCTAAGAAGTGTTAGGTATTGACAGTGCATACTAATATGAATATATTTATATTAGCTCTGTACATGGTTCAAAATGAGACTCTTGATTATTTTCATTAACACAATTCAGTCACCAAATTATAAATGGATTGCATGCCAAACATTTGTTTTGTTGGTAATTTGAAAAACACTTGTTCTCATAAACACTGGATTAGGTTCCAAGGACAGACCATTAAATGCTGCCTAACTCGTGATATGATTTATATAATAACCATAATCTCTTATACACAATTCCAAAATCCAGTTCTGAAAATCTTAAGGTTCTTTGTTTTTTTAAAGTAGGGCTCCGAAATACATTTCTGCCACAACATGACTTGAAGGGATGGGAGGCTATTTAAGATCTCTGCTGGGGTGCCTGGGTGGCTCAGATGGTTGAGCGTCTGCCTTCGGCTCAGGTCATGATCCCAGGGTCCTGGGATCGAGCCCCACATCGGGCTCCTGGCTCAGCAAGGAGCCTGCTTCTCCCTCTCCCTCTGCCTCTCTCCCTGCTCATGCTTTCTCTTCTCTCTCTGCATCTCTGTGTCTCAAATGAATAAATAAAATCCTTTAAAAAATTTTTAAAAAAATCTTTGCTTATCTCATTTTGAGTAAATAACATGTTTTACAACAAGAATTTTAATGTTATTGTTATGAGAATCTGTTCGGGCCCTGCCGGGGACTATACAAAGCATTTTGTATATGCGTTATGTTACCTTCCTAAAATGCAAAAATTCTGAATTCTCAAACACACCTGACCCCAAGGGGTTTCAAATGAGGGACTGTGGTCCTTCAGTACCGTTTTGCAATTTAAAAGGGTGGAAAATAATCCTTTACACTGTTTTGCCACAGGGCCCCCTTCCTTATTAGGAACGCCCTAGCTCCCTCCCTCACCTGATGGGGGCCCCACCCAAACTTCTCCAGCTGCTCTGGAAGATGTCAGAGATAAACAAGGGATGAGCAACAAAGAAAGATGTTTAGCTCTAATGAAACCAATGCCGAGTGGCTATTAGGAATGAAGCTATTTACGAACAGCATAAATGGCCACATACCCAAAGCTCTGTGTCCCCTTGCATGCGCCTGCCACACCCCACTGCCCCCTCCCACTCCTACCTGCCATCAGAAGGTGGCACTGTAACAGTGAAAAAGCGCAGTGAGGGGAACATTTCCCTCAAGCTCCAGGGAGAATCCATTCCTTCCCTTGATCTCATTCAGACCCATAGTTAACGTCTATAGTTGGGGAATGCCTGCATGTGAAATGTTTACCAGGCCCTTTCTAAATGTCCCAGAGAGATGCTGTGTGGCCCAGTAGGAGCATCAATAAGTCAAAAGTTCTATAGCATGTTTTAAACATAAGCTTATTTCCTGTTTTTATTAACCTCCTTAGCTCCCTTAAGATCAGACTAATATGTTTGAGACCACTGGTAAATTTGGAGCACCTGCATCCCAAATACCCTCAGTGCCATCCCACCTACAGAAAGAAGGCTACAACCTGTCCCTGGGGGCGGGGGTGGGGCATGTCTAAAGGATTGTTGGCCTGAGATTGGTCGCAAGATATTTGCGATTCCAGACCTGACCAGCTAAGGTAGAAACAACAAGGCTACCAGTGGGCGTCTAGCGCATTTCGCCTTCAAATGCGCACTTGCTGATAACCCGGCCATTATCACATCTTTCTTCAAAAAACTCTATTAGCAACTCTCTCTCTCTCTCTCAATTTCAAAGAAGAAAACATCATGGCTTCCTAAAGAGTTCTGCTTATTTCATATTATTTCTTAACTTTCTTATGAGATGCTTTCATGTGTTGGGGACACAGAAGGGAGCTGGTGGCAATCATGCTCTCCCTTTTCTGACTGTAATCTGACTGTAATCCAAGCCCAGGTAGCCCAAGAACAGTCCAAATGGCTACTGTGGGGACCAAGAAGCAGACACATTTTTCCAAGAGGTGTAGCAACTCCCAGAGTTATTGGCTAAAAATACCATGGTTTGGCTTTCAGGGAACCAAGTGGGATACTTCTCTGCAAAGTTAGACTTTGTTCCTTAGAATGGAAAAATTAAGAGAATGAATCGTCCATTGCTTGGCCCAGCAGATCGCTCGGACACCCAGATCAGCCTATCGGCCCTTCTTGATCTCACTTTCTGATTCACCCAAGGAAATAAAGAAGTACTAGTATATTGACTACCAATTAGGAAGTAGTCAAGCTTGCTCCCAGTTCCTTTGGGAATAGATTCTACTGGAAATCTGTTCTGAAAAGATTTCGGATACTGCTTTTACAAGAACAGCTATTGTATATTGATAGTGACAATGAGCAAAGTGCTTGGATTTATAACTCTCCTAAGTACTAAACCAAATCCCTGAACTATTTAAAAAAAAAAAAAAGTTCACAAGAGGAAGTTTTGCGACAGAGAGTATTTCCAGGAAGATCAGGGCAAAAAAATTAGACATTTAACTAATGATCTATTATCTGGACTTTAGGAGAATACTCACTTGACATGCCTATGTTTTCCATTATTCCTAACCATTCTCCTTTGAGATTTCTCTTCTGGTGTAAAGTGGGAGGGGGTGCCTCCTGAATTACTTATTAACATTTGCTTCTCTTCCCTTGTACACAGCCCTTACAAAAGGCCTTCTATTCACACAGACTTAAATAACACCTTGATGGGAAGCCATGATACTTCTCAGCATACTTGGAACTTGGTTTGGCATCTAGACCTTAATGAAGCTATTACTATCAGACATGGTCATCTGATATGTTTGGACTTTTGGTCAAGGTGGTTTGGTGAGTCCACACTTGGACACCATCCTTCTGCTCCACACACACAGCAAGGATAGATAAAATATTAAACAGGTAAGTGACAGCAAGGCTTTAAAAAACTAGATAACCACTTCCATGAATCAGAAAGGAGCCGAAAGTTCAAAGTAATACTAAGGCTTCTGATGAGGGTGCTGTGCTCAAGGTGCAAAAGAGAGGCTAGAGACCCATGCATGGCTCCTGTGTGGTGATGGGTTTCAGAGAGCTCCGCATGAGAAAGGCGGGGTGAGAGCCAGGCTCAGCTTCAGTGAGGTCCCCTGAATCAAGAAAGGAAGTTGGGGGGAAAAATGGCTGTTGACCCATTTCTAGAAGTCATGACTTTATAAAGCCTAGATGGGCCCAGGAAGGATAAAGTCTCAAAATCAGGAACAAAATCAGCTTCACGCTGGCTCCCTCCATACTCAATTGGCAATATCCCCCTCAAAATCATGCGGAAACCCCAAGACATCATCAGAAGAGCCGACTCTAGACTGGAAGAGCAGAGGGCAAGGTAGAGGCAACTTCAAACCACAGAACTATGAAAGAGGGGGAGAGAAAAGAGAGTCAAAATCAAACCAAAAAAGCAAAAAACAAGACAAAATCTTCCACTCAAAATGAATGTGCAAACTGAATTCCAAATTAAGATTGCTAATATTTCAAAAGCAAGTAAAATAATCAATAAAACATGATTTCAATCTTGATGATTTCAATGTTATGGAAGAGTCTCATAAAGATTTTTTTAATAACTGTGCTTATCAAAGAGATAAGTGAAAGCATGACATCAAAAGCAAATAGAAAAAAAAAAAGAGACAAAAATACAAGAATAGGAAAAAAAACCACCTCAAATCAAAGCTTTAAAATAAAAGAGTCATGTCCAAAAAAAAAAAAAAAAAAACTTATTAGCAATCACTGATACCAACAGGCAAGATGCTAAAAGAAAGAAACTGTCAACCTTGAATTTCACGTTAGGCTACCCTCCCATTCATGAGCAGAACATTGACACTTTCATAGACACAGATAGAGAGACTAAAACTTACTAAAGGATGCACTTTAGCAAGATGGAAAGTAAACCCAGAGAGAAGGCACAAGATGAAAAACAATGAATTAGAAGCTGGTAACACGTATTAGTATATTTAAATAACTATTGATTGTGAAACCATCATTTCAAAATTAACAAAAACACTGACAAACAGAGGTCAAACTGGGAAACCATGACAAAATATGAGGCGGATGTTCAATGAGAATTCCAAGTGTGAATGAAGAGAAACATTGGATAGTTTTAGATTTGGATTCAGACATGATGTGTAATTTTAGATTTTAAATTGGTGTATATATATATATATATATATATATATATTTTTTTTTTTTTTTTTTTTTTTTAAAGAACAAGCACTTAAAGAATAGAAGCAGTTTGGTCACTTACATTAATAGTCTCTACAATGGATTGAATACACACCAAGGAGGGTGGCAAAGTGATCCATTGTTACGAGGAAAGAAATTATTAGAACTTCTCTTAACATTTATGTTTACATAAAAGATAAATTATTAAGCTACAATAATATTTAATATACAAAGCTCATGGCACCTTCACTTCTCTAAATGTCAGACTTGAAACATACAGTAAATAGTTCCACAGCATGGAATTAATATAGTAGGAAACTGAATTCTTTATCTGGTTTGAAAAGCTTCAAAATAAGTTTCAGTGAATTTTCTTTTGCTTTCCCTTTTTGTGTGTGTGTGTGAATTTTCAACTCATTTGCTAAAATCCAAAGATGCAGCACATATTGATTAGTTTTCAAGAAGAACCAATGACAACGGGCAAGAAAGCCATTTACTAGCTGAACTGCAACCAAGAGTTTGGATGAAAAATTGCTTGCAATGAATTATGATTTTGCAAGCTCAAAGGTACACGTCTTCAAAAAGATCTCTTTTCAGCTCTGACTGTCATTAAAGCCATGTATCAGGATAAACTCCTAGAGAACCAAACTATGGGTTTGCTGTTTCTCACATCATTAAACCAAGATTTGAAAATTAATACTGCATACTTCATCTTTGCCTCGTTAAAAAATTAGTAATTTTTGCACAGAGGACTTTAGTCTTATTAAAACAAACTTCTGTTATTTTCGAAATATTGTTTATTTCACCTTGATCTTGACCTTAAAAGTGTTTTGTTTTTATGTTGCATAATATACATGATATAATATTACAGTGGTCCATGTATATAACTTCTAAATTAATAAATATACATGTATTGAGAGAACATGCTAATTTTTTCTGATCTAGAGTACTGCAGCGTTCTGCTTGCCAGCCATCTGTAGCACAAACTCCTTCCGTCAAAATTCCGTGTGTTCGCCTGATTCTGATTCTACTCTTTGTTATCTCTCTTTTTTCTTTTTTTAGGGCCTGTTGCTATTACCACAGAGGGGGTCTGCATATCTACCTTCCCTCTGCTGGTCACTGAATTCTCAAGCATATTCTCACTCCCCTTGAATCTCAGCAGATCCCATGTCCCGTTTCTCAGAAGAAAGATCAGAGAGATGAACTCTCTTTCATGAACACTTACCTCTTAATATGACCTACCAAGGTTTCCCAAACTTACTTCACCTCCTCATGGTATAACTCTTATAACTCCAATAGAACTCATGTTTAACTGACTACAGTCTGGGAAAATCTAGTTTAAAAAAAAAAAAAGAAAGAAATGGGCATTTAGCCCATAATTTTTGTCTTGAACCTTTCCGGCACTTAATGTCAATTGCGGTTACTGCTCCTATAGTACGAAAAAGATAGGCTTCCAACAGCGTGCTCAGGGAGGCGCCCCTGAACACAGACGTCCCTCGTTAGTCACAAAACTGGAAGTCCAGGAATGCATTTCTCTTACTCTAACAATACAAAAGGATGAGAGGGAATAAAAGATCATCTGGACCAAGGAGTGCACACTGGCAGATCTTACTCGACAGTGACTCTCAAAGTAAATGCACTGGTGGCTAGAAAGACAAAAGGAACCACCTCAGCCCATCTCAGTAAAAGAAATCAAGTGAAACATGACAAAGTCACAGAGAGATGGTTCCCTGATATGTAAGATATATTTAGTTTTTCTAATACAACCAATAAGACTGGGCTACCCTAAGAAGTAAATTTTGGCATCCAAATGGGATTTCTTGGGTGTAAGGCTAGTATGCCCCAGCCCTGGAGTTGTAGCCCAGCACAGAACTGAAGGCAGACCTGTGCATTGGCCTAGCCCTGCACAAACATTCAGGGGAAGCCTTGGTGGGTTATGGTGAGAACCAACTCATCAAGCATTGACTAGCAACTTGCCCCTTGCCCCCAAGACGGCCTTTCCCCAGATGATTCCGACTGCAGGAGACCACTGAGGAGCTCCTTCCTTCTCTTCCAGAGACACGTGTGTCTGAGTTGCAGGCTGCTCACCCTAAGAACAGCTCACATATTTGAGCACTGACTATTTGCCAGGCTCTGTGCCTAATTCTTTCCCTGTGCATTATCTCACATAAACCTAACGATAAGATTGAGTTCAGTACTATTACCATTATTCACATTTTGTAGATGAAACAATTAAGACTTAGAGAGGTTAAGACAAACTGCCTCAGGTTGCACAAATTATAGATTTGGATTTACATTTAGGTCTTTTTTATTGTAGCATCTCCGTCTGCAATCTCTACATGCTATAGTATTTATTAGGAACGGGGGGGTTCTCTGGAGAAACCCAACTGCTTTTTACAAAATCTGATTTTGTCGAATTCCCAATTTTAATGGCAAAGAATAATTTCTTTCAAGGCTTCAAGTTTCTGTCTCAATTTGACTAATAAAATGTTTAAAGCTAATCTTCTGTGCCTTCCAAAAAAAGAAAAAAAGAAAAAAAGAAATCTCCTGGTCTTCAAAAGTACTCAGTAGTGTTGGTATGAAAATAAACATGGTAGAATTTCTGCCCGTGAAGAGATACATGCCTCTTTCTAAATTCTAGGAGATAACTGCATTTAAAAATTATTTCTGAAGGGAGACTAAATTATAAATCTATAAGTCAAAGTAGAATGATATATGTTTACCATTATCCAGATCAATTTATTTATCACTTCAAGGATTTTTAAGAATAGTTTTCAGGAACTTTACATACACTTCATTACGGCCAGTGCTCAAAAAATTATTGAGTCGGCAGCAATACAACCGGGTCCCCAGAAGGCAGAGGAAGGCATCTGTCTGATTCGGTGCTGAGTAATTGGCAAAAGAGACTCCTGACTTCATCCAGCAGCCAAAAGAATGGCCTGTTGCTTAAAAGGCAGTTACAGCTGCTTTGTGCATGAGTCTTCTGTTATAAAACCAGCAACCAGAGGGAAAAGCAGGTTCACAGAATCTGCTCCAGGAATATAAAGCCTGAACAAGTTCTTTCCACAAGCCATCACTTAGTGAAGAGCATGATAGATGCTCATCCCAACCAGATAGCAAGGTCCCCCCTACCCCCCCGACAGATGGCTGGCAAGTGCACGCTGGCCTGACCGAGGGCAGCCTGTCACCCAAACACTCAAAGACAACTGTCTCTAATAGGCTTTCAAAAAGGGTCAGCCTACTGTTTTCCGAGATGAGGAATCAAGGGCTGCCAACTGGCAGTCTAATCAAACCTGGCCTGTGAACATGAACATTTGGTAAGGCCAGACCTTGAGAGCTTTCAGCAAGGCATATGCTCTCAATTTGCCAAAATACCCACTACTCCCTGTTGTCTTCCATTGAGCCGTACATGCCTATATGACCTGCCTGGCTTCTGAAAGCATTTGTGCCTAAGTCAGCAGAATGGACTGAGGACCTCTCACATCCCTTCTGGATTCATGGTTCTATAAAGAAATTGTGGCATATTTTAATTAGCTGTATAGTATGGAAAGGGAAAAAGGTTTAGGCTGGATCTTTTTTTTTTTGTTTTTTTAAGATTTTATTTATTTATTTATTTATTTGAGAAAGAGAGAGAGAGCACAAGCAGGGGGAGTGGCAGGTAGAGTGAGAGGAAGAAGCAGGCTCCCCGCTGAGCAGGGAGCCCCACATGGGGCTAGGTCCCAGGACCCTGAGATCATGACCTGAGCCCAAGGCAGACGCTTAATGGACAGAGCCACCCAGGTGCCCCTAGGCTGGATCTTAAAGAGCTTTTCTGGCAAGGGCAAAACTACTCTGCAACCAAGAAAACTTCCTTCATGGGATACTTCTCTGGGATTCATCAAACAAGGTATCCTGGGTTCTTTTTTTTTTTT